>NC_057809.1:401762184-402085337 GCF_018294505.1 Triticum aestivum
GAGGAATTTCTCCGCGTCAACCCTCAGGGTGGATTCTCCATGCACAATCCCCCGAGCTGGGTAAGCGGCCGTATTTACTTGTCCATCCGTTTTGTATTCCCATCAGTCTGACGACTTTAACGCAGGAACTACGCTGGGCCGTTAAGGAAATAAGCAGCCCTCCTCCACAACCCGAGGACCCAGGACGGTCCCTCGACCCGGCCTCTCAAGAGGATCCGGACATATCTGTGGAGCTGATTGATGGAGTGTTTCATCAATTGAGCAAGGATAACGCCTTGGTGGCCATTACGACCGATTACCCAGGGCTAATCCTGACGCCCCAGGTACCTGAGATCGAAGTCCCAGTACCCTGAATAGGTGTCCGCCCACTCGTCTTCAGTTTCCTGATTGCAACCGAACTTTGCAGGGGAGGTTTTTAAGGCGAAAGGCCGAACCTGCGGCGACAAGCCAACGAGGGGCCGTAGGGCCCCGCAGGCAAAAAAGAAGTGCAGTCCGGACCGAGGCGTCAGCGCAAAGGTATGGCGCGCCCCCTTATCCCAGGTGTTATACCTTCGAGGCATATTGACACTTGCGCTCTTTTCAGGACAAAGAGACCTCGCCGGACTATATCCGGTGAGGCTGCCAATCGCGCCCCCACCAGCCAGGCTCCAAAGCCTGGTCCGGAGGCAGAGGCGCACACAAGGCACGCGCCAGACGCTCCTCCGATGGAGGATGTGGACGGGTTCTCTGCCACTAACTCTGAGGTGGAGAGTGCCATGAACCACAGGCATCGTCGGACAATTCTTCACGACGCTTGTTTCTCCCAAGGGGCGTTAGATGCCTTCAACTCGGGAGATGCGTACCTCCATGCCGCTCAAAATGGTCTAGCCAGAGCCACGGAGCAGTATGTAAAAGACATACGGGTAAGAAAATTCTGGTAATTATATATATATATATACCAGTAGCCCCCGAGACTTGAAACAGATAGAATAACTGATTTAAGGATCATTTATTATGCAGGTTCTTACAGAAAAGAATTCCCTACTGTCTAAGGAGCTGGAAGAGTGCAAAGCCCAACTTAAGGCCGCACTAGACGCGGCAGGGGAGCCCAAGGAGACCCCCTTTGGTAATATACACTTCGAAAGATAAATATTTTGCGAAGCACGGCATGGGTGCGAATCTGACAAATGAAAGTGCAGATGGCGCCGGATTGAATCCGGAAAGGCAACACCTCCTACGCCAGCTAAAGGCTGGTGAGAAGGTGCTGACAAAGGTGAGGCGGGAGAAGAACAATCTCCAAGATGCCAACACCAAGCTGGGCGTCGAGCTGAAAGATGTTCGTGCCCAGCTGTCAGACTCCGTGAAGGAGAATCAGTGGCTTCGGCACGGCATATTTAGTAAGTGCTTGAACGAACCTTTTGAAAGAAAGTTCGGCGGGGAAGTCGACTAATAGAGCAATGTCTGTAGGTGTGCTAATAGGTCGTCCTACAGAGGAGATGCCCAGTTCTACGGGTGACCTTCTTCCCGAGCTCTCGCAACTGCTCGATCGAGTTTGGCAGGCGATGCAAGGCATCGCCCAGGCCCTGTGGCCATCCGTCTCCATGCCCGAAGGTCTTGGAGAGCTTGCGGAGAAGCTAAAGGGAGCACGGCGGCGCTTCCGATTGTGGAAGATATCAGCCTGCCGTCAAGGCGCTAGGGAGGCCTGGGCCATAGTGAAGACGCGGTACGCAAAGGCTGACCCCAACCACATGGCCGAGGTCGGTCCTATAGGGCCCGATGGGAAGGAGATCCCTATAAGCTTAGTATACGGCCAAGTAGAGTTGGCCGCAAAGTATTCCCAGCAGGACTGTAAATTAGACAGCCTGTTAGATGGTATTGAAGAGGAATACAATCAGTCAAAATGACTATGTAATTTTAATTGACATTTATAATGCCTTCTAGCTGGATTGTAGATCATTTGTCATGGACGGCCTTTTCGCTTCAGCCTCGGGACCTGACGGTCCGGAGTGTGTCCGAATTCCCGTGCGGTTATATAGGAACCGGGGAATGCATGGAGACCAGGCGTAGGGGTCATTAGGGCTTGAACAGACAAGTGCCCGACTAGTTATGTTATATTACATGGTTAGTAAGAAACATCTTCCAGGGAGAATAGTTCCGTTAGGGGTTCCTTTCCCTGGGAGGCATGCCCTAAGGTGCATGTCCATGCTGCGAAAAGAAACGCAGGAAAAACATCTGGGGGCGTATAGATAAAAATAAAAAGATCATCTTTAGTTCACCGACCGAATATTCCCTTAAGAACACTAGCTTTCGGCTTCACCCAGTCTGAGGTACACGTCTGGCTGACCCGGCAGTAACAATCGCAGAGGTGCTCCCTTTACCACTTAGCCGAACAATCGGGAACATCGGGGTAAGCACAGGAGCCAGGCAACCCAGCTTGGCCAAAACTTAAGTCATATCGATGCATATAATGGTGAATAAAAGGTACATGCGGAAGTGTGACACATGTGTTGGGCATGAAGCCCATATGAATAAGCTTCTGTTTTAAAGAAGCCCCCAGGTTTAATGAGCGCGGATAGCGCGTCACTTTATGAGCCTTTAAAGGCTATAAGAGAGAGAGAGAGAGAAGAAGAGAAATGTGAGACAGAAAATATATATAAAATGGACAGAGGAAGGAGACGAACACAGAGTCCGGCTCTAGGCATAGAATCTTCAGAGACGGGCTGCGTTCCATGGGTTTGGCTCGAGTCGGTTATCCGATGCATCCCGCAGGCGGTACGCTCCACCAGTCAGGACTTGGTCAATTATGAAGGGACCTTACCACTTGGGCTTGAGTTTGTCCTTTTTCTTGTCCGGTAGTCGTAGAACTAAGTCGCCAACGTTGTAATTTTTGGCCCGTACTTCTCTGCTTTGGTATCTTCGAGCCTGCTGTTGATAGAATGCGGAACGGGCTTTTGCCACGTCACGCTCCTCCTCCAATGCGTCCAAGCTGTCCTACCGATCGAGCTCGGCTTGTATTTCTTCATACATGTGCACTCGAGGTGAGTCATGAATTATGTCGCAAGGCAAAACTACCTCTGCGCCATACACCATAAAGAATGGTGTGTATCCGGTGGTGCGATTCGGCGTGGTCCGCAGCCCCCAGAGTACGGAGTCGAGCTCCTCTACCCAGTGCGTGTTAGATTCCTTGAGGGACCGCACTAATCTGGGTTTGATGCCGCTCATGATAAGACCATTTGCATGTTTGACCTGGCCGTTAGTTTGTGGGTGATAGACGGGAGCATAATCGAGCTTGATGCCCATGTTTTTGCACCAGAGTTTTACCTCGTCGGCCGTGAAGTTCGTGCCGTTATCAGTGATGATGCTGTGGGGGACGCCGTAACGGTGTACAACCCCGGATATAAAGTCTATCACCGGTCCGGATTCGGCCATCTTAACAGGCTTGGCTTCTATCCATTTGGTGAACTTATCCACCATGACTAGTATTCGGCTGCATTGTTGGAGTCCGTGTACATAATCTGTAGTACGTATTGAACTGTGTCTTCTGTGGGGGACGTTAAAACGACGCCAGCCCCCAGTATGGCCAACATCTTGGAGCCGTCAAAATGCATGATCCAATTTGAATATGTGTCGTACTCTTTAGGGAGTTCGGCCTCCATCCATTCTGCGACGAAGTCGGCCAAGACTTGTGACTTGATGGCTCGTCGTGGCTTATAAGTTATGTCGAACGGGAGAAGCTCAATGGCCCATTTTGCAATCCGGCCCATTGCATCACAGTTGTTTATAATATCGTTAAGTGGTACTTCCGAGGCTACTGTTATTGAACACTCTTGAAAGTAGTGTCGTAGCTTCCGGGATGCCATGAATACCGCGTACGCAATCTTTTGATAATGCGGGTACCGTGATTTGCAGGGAGTGAGGACAGTGGACACATAATAGACCGGCTTTTGAAGGGGGAATTTGTGTCCGTCCGCTTCTCGTTCGACGACGAGCACTGCGCTTACAACATGATGTGTTGCTGCAATGTATAATAACATTAGTTCGCCAATGTTTGGCGCGGCCAGGACTGGGTTTGTTGCCAGTATGGCTTTTATTTCGTCGAGTCCATCCGTGGCTGCATCCGTCCATTTGAAGTGTTCGGTGCGCCGAAGGAGGCGGTAAAGGGGTAGGGCCTTTTCTCCCAAGCGGGAGATAAAGCGGCTTAGAGCCACCACGCATCCGGTTAACTTTTGTAGTTGTTTGAGGTCCTTTGGGATATCCAGTTGCGACAGAGCACGGATCTTGGCTGGATTTGCTTCAATTCCTCTACCAGATACAATGAAGCCCAAGAGCTTTCCGACTGGAACACCGAAAACGCATTTTTCCGGGTTGAGCTTGATGTCGTATGTTCGGAGGTTATCAAATGTGAGCCTCAAGTCGTCTACTAGAGATTCAACATGTCTTGTTTTGATGACCACATCATCTACATATGCCTCCACTATTTTGCCGATCTGGCTTGCCAGACATGTCTGAATCATGCGCTGATATGTTGCGCCGGCATTTTTGAGCCCGAAGGGCATCGTGTTGAAGCAGAATGGCCCGTATGGTGTGATAAATGCCGTTGCGTCTTGGTCTGGTTCTGCCATCTTGATTTGATGGCAGCCAGAATATGCATCGAGGAAACACAATGAATCGTGTCCTGCGGTAGCATCGATAATTTGATCGATGCGGGGGAGGGGGAAGGGATCCTTTGGGCAAGCCTTGTTAAGGTCTTTAAAATCAACACACATGCGCCAGGATTTGTCCTTCTTTGGTACCATCACCAGGTTTGCTAGCCAGTCCGGATGTTTTATATCTCTGATGAATCCGGCCTCCAATAGCTTTGCTAGCTCCTCCCATGGCCTGTCTCTTAGGTTCGGAAAAACGTCGAAGAGCCTGTTTGACAGGTTTAAATCCTGTTTGGATATTTAAGCTGTGCTCGGCCAGCATGCGTGGGATTCCTGGCATGTCTGAAGGGTGCCAGGCGAAAATGTCCCAGTTCTCTCGTAGGAACTCTCGCAATGCGGCGTCGACATCAAGGTTTAACTGTGCCCCAATGGAAGCTGTTTTATTGGGGTCCGTTGGATGGACTTGGAATTTAACTATTTCGTCCGCCGGTTTAAAGGAGGTGGACTTGGATCTTTTGTCGAGTACCACATCGTCCCTATTCACCATAGAGCGGAGCGCAGTCAGCTCCTCAGCCGCTAGGGCTTCAGATAGTGCCTCGAGGGCCAGTGCGGCTGTCTTGTTTTCGGCGCGGAGTGCTATGTCCAGATCACTAGCGAGAGTGATGATCCCGTTAGGCCCGGGCATCTTGAGCTTCATGTACCCGTAATGGGGTATTGCTTGGAAGATTGTAAACGCTTCCCGCCCTAGCAGAGCGTGATAACTGCTACTGAACGGAGCCACCTGGAACATGACCTCTTCGGACCTGTAATTATCCGGTGTGCCGAACACCACATCTAGTGTGATTTTTCCTGTACAGTGCGCTTCCCGACTGGGGATTATTCCTCTAAAGGTTGTGCTGCTTCGCTCAATGCGGTTCCAGTCTATTTCCATTTTTTGAAGGGTCTCCTCATAAATGAGGTTTAATCCGCTGCCGCCGTCCATGAGTACCTTGGTAAGACGAAAGCCGTCCACTATTGGACTGAGGACCAATGTGGCTTGTGCTCGGGCTGTTCGGAATTTAGGTTCATCACTAGCGTTAAAGGTAATAGCCGTGTCACTCCATGGGTTTATTGTTGCTACTTGGTAGACTTCTGTAAGGCTGCGGAGTGTCCTTTTTCGCATATTATTTGATGCGAAAGTCTCGAAGACTGTTAATACCGTATTGGTTTCTCTGGGGTGGCTTTCTGTGGTCTCCGGAATTAGGAGATTTTTGCCAATTTTGGCCACCTGCCGGAGTATCCAACATGCTCCGAGGCTGTGAGTTGGTGTGGCGTCCTCTGTACTGTGAATTTTACAGGGTCCATTAAGCCATCCTTCCAGTACGGTTCCATGCCCTGTAGAGGGTTTTTGCTTTTTAGTGCTTGACCCGGGTGACTGGTGATGATGCACCCTTTTATTTCGGACTGGGTTTGTATTCGGGGCCGGATTGTCGCAAAATTTTATTTCGGTTTTCCAGGCACTTTCCATCGCACAATACTTTCGTACAATGGACGCCAAGTCAGCGAAGCGTGTAATATCACGGCGACTTATGGCATTGAGTATTCCCTTGTCCGTGCAATTATTGCAGAAGATTGAGATTTAGTCTTCCTCGCGGCAGCCCTTAGCCTGTTCTTAACCAGGAGGAATCTAGCCCAGTAATGATGTACTATTTCATCGGGTTCTTGCCTAATTTTGGATAGATCGCTTATGTTGGGGTGGGTGGGTGGAATTAAACCGAAGCCTCACCCCATCTAAGGCTTAGAGGCCGAGGGATTTCCGAACTCGAAAATTTGGATTCCTGGATGTTGTCTAATGAATCCAGCCCGTCGCCTGACTCTAAGTTCAGGTCTTGAGTGATATCCTTCCCTCCGCGGGTATCCGGCTTGGAGGGATCGGGAATCCGGACGTAGCGAGTCCTTAAGATAGATGAAGGGTCGCCGCACTGTCCCTCTACCACGGCAAAGTGATGGGTGACTTGGGGAGAGTTAATCTCTCTCAGATCGGCTTTAGGCCCAATCTGGTCGTAATCCGTAGCGACTCCCAGGGCGGCGAAGCGATCCAAGAGCTCGTTTATGGAGGAAAGCTCCATTGGATCTAACTGCTCGGTGAGTTCCGAGCTGACATGAAGATTGTTTTCAATGGCTCGAGAGGTCATCGTTGGCGCAGATGTCGAACAGGTGGTCCTAAGAAAACCACCTAGCCGGAGGGTTTGGCCGAGAGCCAAAGCTCCCTTAGCAACGGTGCCGTCTTTAAAGACGGGGCGAGGCATCCTTCCTGATGGCGACGACACAGAGGAACTCTCAATGAAAGCACCAATGTCGGTGTTAAAACTGGCGGATCACGGGTAGGGCGTCCCGAACTGTGCATCTAGGCCGGATGGTAACAGGAGGCAGGGGACATGAAGTTTTACCCAGGTTCGGGCCCTCTTGATGGAGGTAAAACCCTACGTCCTGCTTGATTAATATTGATGATATGGGTAGTACAAGAGTAGATCTACCTCGAGATCGAAGAGGCTAAACCCTAGAAGCTAGCCTATGGTGTGATTGTTGATGTGTATGTCGTCCTACGGACTAAAACCCTCCGGTTTATATAGGCACCGGATAGGGTTAGGGTTACATAGAGTCGGTTACAATGGTAGGAGATCTACATATCCGTATCGCCAAGCTTGCCTTCCACGCCAAGGAAAGTCCCTTCCGAACACGGGACGGAGTCTTCAATCTTGTATCTTCATAGTCCAGGAGTCCGGCTGAAGGTATCGTCCGGCCATCCGGACACCCCCTAATCCAGGACTCCCTCAATGTCTCTTACCGATTTACCACTATCATTTTGGGGTTATGCATTAGAGACAGCTGCATTCACGTTAAATAGGGCATCGTCTAAAAATCCATTGAGAGGACACTATATGAACTGTGGTTTAGCAAGAAACCTAAGCTGTCGTTTCTTAAAGTTTGGGGTTGTGATGCTTATGTGAAAAAGTTCCAGCCTGATAAACTCAAACCCAAATCGGAGAAGTGCATCTTCATAGGATACCCAAAAGAAATTGTTGGCTACACCTTCTATCACAGATCTGAAGGCAACATCTTCATTGTTAAGAGTGGATCCTTTCTAGAGAAGGAGTTTTCTCTCGAAAGAAGTGAGTGGGAGGAAAGTACAACTTGATGAGGTAATTGTACCTTCTCCCGAATTGGAAAGTAGTTCATCACACAAATCAGTTCCAGCGATGCCTACAATGATTAGTGAAGAAGTTAATGATGATGATCGTGAAACTTCAGATCAAGTTACTACCAAACCTCGCAGGTCAACTAGAGTAAGTTCCGCACCAGAGTGGTACGGTAATCCTGTTCTGGAAGTCATGTTACTAGACCATGATGAACCTACGAACTATGAGGAAGCAATGATGAGCCTAGATTCCGCAAAATGGCTTAAGGCCATGAAATCTGAGATGGGATCCATGTATGGTAACAAAGTATGGAGTTTGATTGACTTGCCCGATGATTGGTGAGCCATTCAGAATAAATGGATCTTCAAGAGGAAGACGAATGCTGATAGTAGTGTTACTATCTACAAAGCTCGAATTGTCACAAAAATGTTTTCGACAAGTAGAAGGTGTTGACTACGATGAGATTTTCGCACTCGTATCGATGCTTAAAAGTCCATCCGAATCATGTTAGCAGTTGCCACATTTTATGAAATCTGGCAAATGGATATCAAAACTACATTCCTTAATGGATTTATTAAAGAAGAGTTGTATATGATGCAACCAGAAGGTTTTGTCAATCCTAAAGGTGCTAACAAAGTGTGCAAGCTCCAGCGATCCATCTATGGACTGGTGCAAGCATCTCGGAGTTGGAATATATGCTTTGATGAGTTGATCCAAGCATATAGTTTTATACAGACTTTTGGAGAAGCCTGTATTTACAAGAAAGTGAGTGGGAGCTCTGTAGCATTTCTGACATTATATGTGGATGACATATTGTTGATCGGAAATGATACTGAATTTCTGGATAGCATAAAAGGATACTTGAATAAGAATTTTTCAATGAAAGACCTTGGTGAAGCTGCATACATATTGGGCATCAAGATCTATAGAGATAGATCAAGACGCTTGATAAATTTTTCAATGAGTACATAGCTTGAGAAGTTTTTGAAGTAGTTCAAAATGGAACAGTCAAAGAAGGAGTTCTTGCCTGTGTTGCAAGGTGTGAAATTGAGTTAAGAATCAAAACCTGACCACGACAGAAAATAGAAAGATAATGAAGAGTCATTCCCTATGCCTCAGTCATAGGTTCTATAAGTATGCTATGATGTGTACCAGACCTATTGTATACCTTAGCATGATTTTGGCAAGGGAGTACTGTCGTGGGTTTGTCACGGCAGATGTCCTCATGAAAGGACTTAGTCGTGGAGCCATCGCTACGGGTTAGCTTAAGGGGTTAAACCGGACAAGGGACACGGGGAATTTTATACTAGTTCGGCCCCTTCGAGGAAGGTAAAAGCCTACGTCTAGTTGTGATTGGTATTACTAGGGTTTCGAAGGTCGGGGAGCGAATCTACTTTGTCTGGCTCTCGAGTTGTTGTTATCTATCCCTAAACTGCGGCCGGGTCGTCCTTTATATACATAGGTTGACGCCTGTCGGACTACAAAGCCCCGAAGCCGGATCATAAACGTGTCCGGTTCAGTCTCTACTCTCTCTATCTTATCATACAAGTTATTTGAGTAGGTCGGTTTACATTTACAAGCTATAACCCGCCTTTGGGCCTTGGGCCTTCCTTAAAGCGCCATTATCCTCACATCTTCATGGGCTTCTAATCTTCAAAGAGTCAATCCGGCTACATAAGGCCGGTTTACCTCCAGTAGTAATATCCCCAACATTAGGCCCCAGATTGGTTTGAACTTGTTCATGTCAATCTTCCATACTTAGAAAAACTCTTCTCTCCTATCTTCACTTTTGATCTTGTAAATCGCCATGACGTCATATTTCAAAATTTTGATAAACCGCCCTGATGTCATCCATCCGTTGATGTCGGAGATTACCTTCATTTAATATATATTCAGTCATCGAGGCGACACCTTTATTAACTTATCCATTTTTTGGGCTCCTCGATTCATGTGCTTGCCGTTTTATCGCTTCACCTTATAAATAGGGCTGAGGGGTCATTTTCACCTTTTCCCCTGCGTGCCTCTTCGCATCGTCTTCCTTTAGTACCGGTTGGAGCCACTACCCGGTACTAAAGGGTGTGCGCTGCCAGACGAGGGGCGCAGAAGTTTGGTCCCACCTCGCTAGCCGAGGGGCACTCGCACCTGCTTATAAGCCCCGCTGTCGCTGCTATCTCGAGCTCCTCTCTTAAGTAGGCCTTCTGGGCCTACCTCTGCTGCGATGCCCTATTGGGCCTACTGGTCTAGCGGGCCTGCATCCCGGCCCAACTAGAATTTGGGTTTCTAGTCGTATGCACGCCGTTGTGGCCCAGTAGGTGGGCTTTTTTTCTTCTTATTTTTTGCTTTATTTATTTTTGTTTTATTTATTTTTGAGTTGTTTTTTTCTGTATTTAGAGTTTCTTTTTGAATATGTTTGCTTTAGGTACAAAAAATTACAAACTTTCTGTTAGTACCGGTAGTTTACAAATTTGAATAGTTTAAATTTTGAATTATTTGAAATTTGTGTGAATCACTAGTTTGTGAATAACTTAACTTTGAAAATAGATTTGTCAGTGATTCTTTTTTCTTATGTTTAATATTAGTGTGTTTTATCATTATATTCAATTTGGTAATGCTTAGGTTATTTAAAAAATGAAATGCCTTTGTAACGGATGAGTTTTTGTCCGAAACCCTGATACTTCGAAAGAGATTGTCCATTTTGTACACGAAGTGCATCCAGTTTTTGCGGTAACCCTCTCTACTTTTTTGCACATGCTATGTGGGTGAAATTATAATACCATGCCGACATTCAACCTTTTATGAGTTCATTTGAAATGCTTTTCAATTTCAGGGTCATTTTGTTGAAAAAAACAGTAAATGCATGAAAGAATTTGCTTGCACATAAAATTTCTTCGCGTTTCAAATGCCAAAACACATAACTAGCTACCCTAACTATTACAGAGATTCCCTCCTGGGTGTGAAACACAAAAGAAAGTGATGATAGTGAAGCTGATCACATCCCAGATCTTTGGGTGTGAAACTTTTTCTTTGCGTGTGTCCCTTTGCGCCATAGGCACGAAAAATCTTCATCATTTAACTGGATGCTCGGGTCAATATTCACTGTGAATGGAGAAATTTCATCAAACTTTTCATAATCTCCTAACATGTCTGTCTTATCATCCACTCCCACGATGTTTCTCTTCCCAGAAAGAACTATGTGCCGCTTTGGCTCATCGTACGATGCATTCGCTTCCTTATCTTTTCTTTTTCTCGGCTTGGTAGACATGTCCTTCACATAGAAAACATGTGCCACATCATTGGCTAGGACGAATGGTTCGTCTGCATACGCAAGATTGTTGAGATCCACTGTTGTCATTCCGTACTGCGGGTCTTCCGTTACCCCGCCTCGTGTCATATTAACCCATTTGCACCAAAACAAAGGGACCTTCAAACCACGTCGATAGTCAAGTTCCCATATGTCCTGTATATAACCATAATATGTTTCCTTTCCCGTCTTGGTTTCTGCATCAAAGCAGACACCACTGTTTTGGTTGGTGCTCTTCTTATCTTGGGCGGTCGTGTAAAACGTATTACCATTTATCTCGTACCCTTTGAAAGTCATTATATTCGAAGATGGTAACTGGACAACAAGTACATGTCATCTTCAATAGAGGCGTCATGCAAGGTACGTGTCTGCAACCAGCTGGCGAAACTCCTGGTTTGTGCACGTGTAATCCAGTCATCAGACCGCTCCAGGTGTTTGGAGCGTAGCAAATTCTTGTGTTCATCCATATACGGAGCCACCAAGGCGGAATTCTGTAGAACTGTGTAGTGTGCTTCAGTGAGAGAATGTCCGTCCATACATATTATTTGTTTCCCTCCTAGCGTGCCTTTTCCATCTAGTCTGCCCTTATGCCGCGATTCAGGAACACCAATCGGCTTCAGGTCAGGAATAAAGTCAATACAAAAATCAATGACCTCCTCATTTTCATGGCCCTTGGAGATGCTTCCTTCTGGCCTAGCATGGTTAGAACATATTTCTTTAAGACTCCCATGAACCACTCAAAGGGGAACATATTGTGTAGAAATACAGGACCCAAAACGTTAATCTCTTCGCATAGGTGAACTAGGACGTGCGTCATGATGTTGAAGAAGGATGGTGGGAACACCAACTCGGAACTGACAAGACATTGCACCAAATCATTCTCTAACCTTGGTATGATTTCTGGATCGATTACCTTTTGAGAGATTGCATTGAGGAATGCACATAGCTTCACAATGGCTAATCGAACATTTTCCGGTAGAAGCCCCCTCAATGCAACCGGAAGCAGTTGTGTCATAATCATGTGGTAGTCATGAGACTTTAGGTTCTGGAACTTTTTCTCTGCCATGTGTATTATTCCCTTTATATTCAACGAGAAGCCAGACGGTACCTTAATACTGAGCAGGCATTCAAAGAAGATTTCCTTCTCTTCTTTGGTAAGAGCATAGCTTGCATGACCCTAATGTATGCTGTATTTTCCGTTCATACGTTGCTAGTCCTCCCGTGCCTCAGGTGTATCTTTTGTCTTCCCGTACACGCCCAAGAAGCCACTACCCGGTACCGTCGCTCAGCCTCTGGAGCTCCGCCACCACCGTCGACCGTCGCCTCTGCTCCGACCCTGGCTGCTGCATCACCCTGAACGCATCAGAATACTGTGGCGCCTTTCCGCTTCCTCACCAGCTCCGGTAAGTTCTCTGCTTTTTTCGCCACAGATCTGTTCTAGGGTTTCGACGTTCTTCGCAGTTCTTCCGAAGTTCATCAGTGCTGTTCTTCCCTGTTCTTCCTTTAGTATGTAGATGAACACTTCATGCTTGACGTATCTCTTGCCGTAGCTAACCTACCATGGTCATCACAAATCCTTATGCGCAAAGAACTGATCTAGTCTGTCATAAATTGCTTCAGTTCTGCACCCCTTCAAGATCCAATTATTTTTGCTTTTGTCTTATCTTAGATCTGAAAGTTTTATATGTCACTATGAGATCTGTTTCTATGTTCCTGTGAGATCTGTTTCTCCTCGCACCAATATAGGCGGTTTGACCTTGTATAAACAGTTTATGCCATTAGCCCTCTGATAAACTGGAGGAGCATTTTACCTTCATAATTATGCTCCGGTTTAATAGTGTCTGAGCAATCCTGTGCTAGTATACCCTTTTTCTCTTATTGCATTGGTCTCCGGGTTGTACCATTTCACATATCAGTATGTTTCTTACTCCCTTGTCTCTTGTATATAATCATGCGTAATTTATAAACCGGCCTTTCATTTTCAGTTTGTTCGCTTTGCAATGGCCAAACAATTCACTGCCTGCAACTGGGCTCGTTCCCGGGTTACTGAGGCTCAGTTGAATGAGATGGTTAGCATCGGCTCTCTGCCTAAGAAAACTGAGATCAAATGGCGAGTACCAGGAACAGAAAATCCTCCAACCCCAAGGCAGGGCGAGGTGGTGGTCTTTGTTGACCATATAGGCCGTGGTTTCAAACCGCCAGGGTCAAAGTTTTATCGAGATGTGCTTGCCAGCTTCCAACTGCATTCCACAAGATATTGGTCTCAACTCAGTTTCCAACTTATGCAACTTCCAGGTCTTCTGTGAAGTATATTTACAAGAAGAACCAACTGCAGAACTGTTCCGGGATTTCTTTCACTTAAACCGGTGCACAGAGTTTGTAAATGGCCCGAACACAGAACTTGGTGGTGTCTCGATTCAGAAGTGGAAAGAAGTGGAATTTCCTCATGCCAAACATCATAGTCACCCAAAGGAATGGAACCAAACATGGTTTTATTGCAGAGACACTTCGCCTGAGGATGAAAATCCCCTCCCCGACTTTCGTGATCACAGACTATCCAATACTCACCCAATGCCACAATGCCTGAGTTCTTCAGAAAGGGCGAAATACGCTCCTTAACTCACCAAGCTCCGGGCCTTTATGGCAAACGGTTTAACATGCATGGATTTTGTGCGTTGTTGGATATCCTGGAGTATCTTGCCGCTAAGCCGGCGTCCCGGTTTAATGTGCGAATCTACCGGTGAGGTTGACGACCCCCAACGCCATTGCAACATCCAATTATCGGAAGAAGAAGTTACTGAAGGTGTAAAGAAGATTCTGAATGAATCGTAACTGGTCTGTAGTCAAACCGGTCTGAGTCCCTTCTATGCCAAGAACAAACCGCCTGCTATAAGCTTTACACTTCCTCTTCATCTCTAATATCTTTAACTTATACAATCTGTAACCCTTGTTCTTTATATATATAGGGTGATGACCCCTTCTGGAAACGGAAATCCATAGAGAAAGCGGCAAAGCCAACTGGAGACAAAGCGGTCAAGCCATCCCGCCCAAAGACCAAAGCCGTAAAACGGACGTCAAAGCAGAAACGGCTGACCGGATTAATATGGAGCTTGATGATGATACTAATGATCCAGAAGTTGAGGTAGAACTTGACTCACTTGGCTCTCTTTTTATGCATCTTGTTAACAATGATCTTCCTTAGGAGGATGCAGAAGCTAGTCAAGCTGATGACGTAGAGGTAATTACCCTTTCCTCTGGTTCAGACTCTATGCCAACACAAAAAACTCGCCAAGCAATCCGGAAAGTAAGCTTTTCTCATCCTCTTGCTCACTTGGATCCAACATTTATTTTGAAGAATCAATAGCATGAAGCTCGCCGGACAACCCGGCACAGTGGCCAACAGGTCACTTCAACCGGTTTACCTGACACTCCGGTTCGGAAGCGCCGGTCTGAGGTCTCTCCGACTTCTGACCATTCTTACCCCAAGGCAGGTTATTTCAGACAACCTCTTAATCCGTCTGATTCAAATTATCAGGTGACACCTCCTTCCTCTTCTGGTGAATCGACAGCAACTCAACTCCCCCCTTTGAAAACTGTGGCCGGGTGAGTTGTAAAAACCTTTCCCTTCAATGCGCCCTACATCCTTTGAATAGTATATTAATCCTTTTTTATTCTGTTTGCAGGGCCAAAGCCAGACCCAACAAGAAAGCTCGGGTCACCAATCCGCCAGAAGACCCTATCGCCGAAGAAGAAGAACCAAGAGGTGAACCGGAACAGACTGGTGAACCGAAAGGCCCCCATCCTGAAACTACTTTTGATGATCCGCCCCTTGAAGGCTAACATACCAACGAACCAACATATGTTGAGACTGCCGCACCCGATACTGAATCGGCAGAACCAAACCGGGCTAGTCCGATGAAAGACACTGAAATTCCATCATCATCCATCAAAAATCCTGAAGGCCAAGGTGATGACGTTATTATTACTGGAATAGGCCACAGCTCTCCTGGCCATCCCGTCATTTTAGCTCATCATAGTGCCAAAGAAGAGCAAATTGCCAGGGATAAAGGTAAATGGAGCAGCGATTTATCAAACTATGCTCATCCTAACGCTGATGAGCTTCATTCCGGCTTCTTGAACCGTCTGCACTCAAACCAGGATTATGAAGCCGGTTTGGTGAACTTGATGAAAGAGCGATATGAGGTAAATTCTTCTCCCTTTGTATATTGATTTGTAGCTGAAACTCTATCCCAAGTAGCCCCCAAGGGCCGTTTTATGATTGTTAATCACAAACCGGGTCTTTGTAACACTTCAAGCATCCCATCATTGATCCTTGCAATGGCGTGTCACCAATAATAGATAAGACTCATCTTGAAAAAATTAGATAACTTTCTGCAGCATAGCCCCCAAAGGCCGGTTTAACTTGGCAAGTTAATCCGGTTTTTAATTCACACAGCCGTTTTAGAACAGACGCACATTAGCCCCCAAGTGTCAAGGATAATGCTTGCATTGTTCTGGAGACTTGTATAAAGTGTAGTATTTGCGAGCAAATAGGCATTAGCCCCCAAGTATGAAGTGTATAACTTGTTATATGCTTTATACTTAGTGCATAAATATGTTGTTTGTTGAATATACCTTCAATGTTGCAGGCTGAACTGAGAAGCAAAGATGCCCAAAATTCTGATTTGCAAGAAAATGTGAAGTCTCAACAAGCCGAAGCCACAAAAGCCAAAGAGGAGCTGACCCAGGCCCTGGCCGGAATGGAAAAGCTAAAAGAATCCTTCAACCAGGATCGTGCTGAATGGGAAACCGAAAAAGCCGGTTTAACCAAAAGAGCTGTAGACGCCGAGGCAGCCCTGAAACCAGTGGTTGAAGAACTAGCCGGTTTGAAGTGCCAAATCAATGCTATGACCTCTGCTATCTTTGGTAAGTGTCTGCTTATGTATGTTGCGCTAGTCAATGAATCTTAAAACTGACCAAAATGTTGATAAAATCTTTGGCAGGCACTCGGATCACTCATCTTGGTGCAGATATGTAGATGAAGCTCAAAGCGGCATATACATTGGTTGAGCAGCTATACTCTGGGTCTCAGCGGGCCATTAGTACGGTGGCTTATAACAAACCAGCTCCAACTTTGATTAAGGAGACCCTTGAGAAGCTGGGCATGTTACCAGCCCGTATTGCTGAGTTGAAGAGAGCCGCTGGCAGAGCAGGAGCTTTAACCGCCCTTATTCGAGCCAAGGCCTGGATTCCAGACCTTGAAGCGGAGGATATCATTAAAGGATATCCAGGCGTTAAAGAAGACGGTTCAAACTTCGACAATGATGATCTTTGGCGGCTGACCAAACAGATGCGGCCAGCGGCCATCAAGTTGGCTGAGGATACCGATTTGTCCCATTTTCAACCGTTTTATGATGCAGAAGGGAAAAGACAGCCGACCGACATCCATGAAGTTGAAGAACTTGTGCCTCCGATTCGTAAGCACACTTACGCCCCTGATATTAACCCTTCTGATCTTATCCATGAGGAAGCAGTGTTCCAAGCTTTAACCGGAATCGATTGGTCAACGGCTGATTTCCAGCGTCTGGGGAGGGATGAAGAAGTGCCTACATCAACTGATCCGCAACTGTCAAACTGTCGTGATGAAGAGTCCTGATCTGGTCGCCGGTTTATATGGCTACTGTGAAAAACAATGGCACTGTTTGAGCCGCTTTGAAGCTTCATGTAATAGGATAGCTGAAACTCTGTTTATCTGCCATGCCATTGAGCATGTTTCGTAATGCTTTGTGACAATATGTTTCGCCTTTCGGGATATATTTTATGCATAACCCATGATGAATTGCCTTCCTGGGTACAAAAAACTTAAAAGTGTCTAGCGGTTTAGCGCTAGACATGTCATAATATCCAAGAAGGATATAGTACTTTAGATGAATAATCAAGTGTTTGTACAAAAAATAATGTACAGAACATACCTCATTGATTGACCAAACGTGTATACAACAAAGGTGTTAACACCAATCCGGGACGTTTGATAATTTCATCTTCATAATGCTGGTCTATATATTAAACCGGGCCGATATAACTACCGGATTTTCATTATGACACTGGTTATTTAGTCAAATCAGACCGGGTCAATGAACACCGGTTTATAATTGATCATGTGCCAACAACTGGTAGTTGAAAAGCAAGCCAGGTCAAGGACGCCGGTTTATCAAAAAATACTTATGATTTTCAATAAACAAAATTCAAATAGGAAAATATGCGAGGCTTTTTACGAGCTACCAGGCTCCAAATCGAGGCTTTTCATGGGCTGCTAGGCCTCTGAGTTAAACCATTTAACAAAGCCTTTTAAGATGGGCCTCCAATTAACCAATCATCATTTTAACTGTGACAAGTTCAGGGTATGTAAAAGATTGACTTGTCAAATGTTCGATGGGTCATACCAGGATTACCTGGATAGGAGTGGCTTACTTGATGAAGGCAGACTAACCTGGGTTTTTAGGTGAATACACCAGGCTTCCAAGCCGTGGCTTGATAGCCAATTACGAGGGTCCTTTCAAACTCTTTGTTGCTTTGAAAAAAAGAGCCCCCAAGTAACTTTGTGAGCAATGCTTAGTGTGCGCCTATGTTTGAGTCTGTACTGTGTACAACACTCTCTTTGGCTCCACAAGTTTTTCCTTTTGTGGCTGAAATGCCTATGAAGAGGTGTAGCTGTGGTTCAAACATGACCAAGCCCCCTAGTGATTTTCTTTATCTCTATGCAGCTGCTAAAGCCGGTTTAACAAAGACTCCGCTTTGTCAGTTAACTTGTAAAAGCACACACATGATATAAGAAAGAACAGATACCCCGCTTATAACGGAGGCTCCGGTTTATTATATGATATATACTTTGTCATAAATATGTACAGATGAAGAGCCTATGGCTTCAAGTATAGTAAGGCCGAAGGAGAGCTATGTTCCATGCCCGCTTTGTCTCCTCCTCCGATTGACGTGAGTCTTCATGCTCTCGAACATCAATGTGGTAGTTGTGCAGATTTTTGCTGACCACAAAATGTCCTTCCCAAGGGGGGATAACTTGTGCATATCAGTCTGATCCTAGATGAGCCGAAGCACCAAATCACCTTCTTGAAAGGTTCTAGTTTTAACCCGGCGGTTGTGATAACATCGAAGATCTTGTTGATAAATCGCCGAACGTGCTGCTGCAAGATCACGCTCTTCATCCAACAGGTCCAGAGAATCCTGACGTGCCTTCTCATTATCAGTTTCAACATAAGCTGCCACATGGGGTGAATCGTGACGGATGTCACTAGGAAGAACTGCCTCCGCTCCATAAACCATGAAGAAAGGTGTGTAACCTGTAAACCTATTGGGTGTGGTGTTGATGCTCCATAACATAGAAGGTAGCTCCTCAACCCAACAACCCGGTGTCTGTTCTAAGGGAACCATAATCCTTGGTTTGATACCCCGTAGAATTTCTTGATTTGCCGTTTCCGCTTGACCATTAGATTAGGGGTGAGCCACTGATGCTAGATCAAGCCGGATGTGCTCACGTTGACAGAATTCTTCCATCTCCCCTTTTGATAGATTAGTACCATTATCTGTTATAATGCTGTGTGGAAAGCCAAACCGGAATATCACCTTTTTGATGAACTGAACCGCCGTGGCTGCATCACACTTGCTGACTGGCTCTACCTCCACCCATTTAGTGAATTTATCAACTGCTACTAACAGGTGGGTCTTCTTGTCCTTAGAGCGCTTGAAGGGTCCAACCATACCAAGCCCCCAAGTTGCAAACGGCCACGTAATTGGAATCATCCGCAACTCTTGAGCCGGAACGTGCGCACGGCGGGTAAACTTTTGACATCCATCACATCTCTTGACTAAATTCTCCGCATCAGCATGCGCCGTCAACCAGTAAAAACCGTGGCGAAAAGCTTTGGCAACCAACGACTTTGAACCGGCATGGTGACCACAATCCCCTTCATGGATTTCTCGCAAAATCTCACGACCTTCTTGAGGAGAAACGCAACGCTGAATTGCTCATGAAACACTGTAACGATGTAACTCCTGTCAGGACCCCGACTCGATGCCACATAGATCTAGCATGTAACACTTCATATCACTTTGCGGCCTCACGCATGGTATTCCCACGGGTGTCGCCTTACCTTTACCCGGGACCGTTTGCGCCTTTTGGCACACGTATATGACAGTGTCGCTAGCATCCATATGATAAGGAGCCCGGGCTGACATGGCTAGTCGTAAACCCAAAGTGGCACAAACTTACAGGGACAGGCATCCATGACCCAGCATCGAACGTGTCGGTCATCAGCGAGTGAATCCAGGCTGTAGCACTGGGCTAGCAGGACTCCGGTGAACCGGGCTGTAGCGGGCTAACAGGACTCTGGTATTCATCGCGTGACATTTCCCCGAAGGGACAGACACAGGAACGAAGAAGGACACATGCCGGCCAGCCTAAGTGTTCCGGAGCAGTAGCAAGCTACCATGGCTCGGTGGAAACACTAGGAGACATTTCCCGGTAAGAGAGGCTACTGAAGATAAACGACTAGATAGTCAGATCCCACACATACCAAGCATTTCAATAACATACACACAATATGCTCGATATGTGCAAACACAACATGGCATCACAACATGACTCTATGACTCAAGTAATTTAATCAATAGGCTCCGAGGAGCGAGATATTACAAACATGGGTCTCATGACCCAACAATCAGAGCATACAAGTCAAAGCACAAGCGGAAGCTATCATGTCTGAGTACAGACATCTATAAATGAAAAAGGCTGAGAAGCCTGACTATCTACCAGATCCTGCCGAGGGCACAAGATCGTAGCTGAGGTAACAAGCTAAACGTCGAAGTCCAAGCGGAACTACTAGTGAGACTGAAGTCTCTCTGCAAAAACATAAAATAGGCAAACGTGAGTACAAATGTACCCAGCAAGACTTACATCAGAACTATCTACATATGCATCATTATCAACAAAGGGGATGGTGGGGTTTAACTGCAGCAAGCCAGCTTTGACTCGGTGGCTATCCTGAACTACGACTGCAAGTAACTCTTTTGAGGTGGCGCACACGAGTCCACATATTCACCATATCAATACACCACTATGGATCCGCTCCCGTCTCCCTACGAGAACGCCATCCATAGCACTCACGCTTATCTTGCGTATTTTAGAGTATCCACTTTCACTTGTCTATGAACTGATATAAGCAACCCAGAAGTCCTTTTCCGCGGACACGGCTATTCGAATAGATGATGATAACCCTGCAGGGGTGTACTTCTTCATACATGTTTCCACCACTTAGCGTCTGCACACGACATGTGCTCGGCAGACTTCAAGCGAAAGCCGACGTGGGTGTAGACCACGACCTACCTAAACACTCAAGTCTCTAGTCCAGGTTTATCGCCTATTCGGGTTCCATCCATGAGGAGATCCGGCCGGAGTTTCGCTCACAGCCCCAAACGATGTGAACAGGGTTCCGTGACACCAAACGGGCGCCCGGTTTACCCGGCCACGTGCCTACCGCATCACAGCCCACCCCTACGGTCAGCGCTGTCCACGGCCTCCAGCATACTACAAACACCAGAAACTACTTGCAACTCCTGGACAGAGGACAAGGGTGAATAAGAAGTCGAGCGGGGTCATATTTCAGGGCCCAATGTATGGTAGTAGCTGAATCATGGATCACAAACACAGAACTCAGTTCCTGAGGACGGCTACAATGAGACAACCCACCATGTACTCCTACATGGCCTCTCACCGCTACCTTTACCAAATCGTGTTCACACACTTAGCTCACACACAGTAGGACATGTTCACACGCCTCTGATTCATCCCCGATGAATCAGACCTGACTCAACTCTAAGCAGTAGCAGGCATGACAAACAAGCATGAATGAGTAGGCACAACAGGGCTCAAACAACTCCTACTCATGCTAGTGGGTTTCATCTATTTACTGTGGCAATGACAGGTCATGCAAAGGATAAAGGGGTTCAGCTACCGCAGCAAGTAACAGATGAATCGGTGTTGTCCTAATGCATTAAAAGAGAGCAGGAGCGAGAGAGTAGGATTGTATCGGAATGAACAAGGGGGTTTTGCTTGCCTGGCACTTCTGAAGATAACATTGAGTCTTCATCAGTGTCAACGATCACATCATCGGTATCACGTCTATCGAGAGGGGACAAATACCGGCAATACAGAAAAGACACGATCAATGCAATGCACAATATGATGCATGCTATGACATGGCAATATGAATGTGTTTTGGGCTAATGCACCTAAAACCAGATTAAATGAAGTTGGTTTGAATACAAGATTCAAATTCAAACTCCATATGTGATTATTTAAATGCCCTTTAATTGATTTGTGCTAAACAGCAGCTATAAGTTGTTCTAACATGCATGAAAATGGTACAGATGGATTCCTTGAATTTTTCTGATAATTTTTCATATATAAATTATTTAATTTGGAGTTACGGTTAATTTTCTATGATTTATTGAAGTTTTAGGCATTTTCTGGAATTTCAGAATTAAATTAAATCCAGAAAATACTTATTGCGTCAGCCCCACGTCACAGTGACGTCAGCAGGGTCAACTGGGCGCCTCCAGGTCAAACCTGACCTGTGGGACCCATATGTCAGTGTCACAGGAGTTAATCCCGGTCAAACCCAGCGCTGACTGGGGTTTGACCAGGGGTGGGGCCTACTGTCAGTGGGTCAGTGGCTTAACTAAAAGTAGTTATTAACTTAACCAAAGTTAGCAGGGGCCGGGCCCACCTGTCATGGACCTAGGGGAGGTCAAACCCCTGGTCAGCCGAGGCTAACACGCCGGCGGCTCGTCGCCGGTGAAGCCCGAGACGGCGGAGGGGGTCGGAATTCCTCCTCCGGCGACCAAATGGCCGGCGGAGGGCAGCTACGCGTAGCTGGGAGTCGCCCGCATCCATTTGTGCAAACGGCAGGGGCTGAGGTGGCTCGAGCTCACCGGAACGGGGTCCGCGGCGGCGACCGGAGTTCGGGCCAGCACGGGCACGGGGCTACGCTTAGCGAGCGAGCGAGCTGAGAGGCTGGGCGGGCTCCTGGGAGATCCACGAGCTCGAGGTCGTGCTCGGACGCGAGTTCGGTGACCTGCAACGACGGCGGCGACATCGCCGGCGGAGCCGAGCTCGCGGCTCCGGTGGAATCGAGGCTACAGGGCGCAATCGAAGGGGAAAAGAGGGAGGGGAGGCGTGGGAGCTCACAGCGGTGCCGTAGGGGTGGTTAGCCGGCTCGGGGACGCGACGATGGTGGTGAATTGACGATGAAGATCCTCGGCGGCCGGCGATGGAAACGGCGATGGTGGCGGCGTTGCAGCACGTCCGGGAGGTCCGTAGCTCAACGAGGAGGTGGAGGGGGTTGTGGCGGAGCTCGCAAGCACAGCGAGGGGTCGAGGGGGAGACGGTGGCTGCGGTGGTGCTCGTCGGTGGCGGCGGCTCCGCTCGGGTCCGAGAGGGAGAGAGAAACAGAGGAGGGGGAGAGCTCGGGAGGGAGTGAGGGGCGGTCGGGGAGGCGCGTGGCGTCGTCCGGGCGTCGCTGGGGAGGCCAGGGAGGAAGCAGGAGGTGGCTAGGGGGGGGGGAAGCAGGAGGTGGCCGAGGCAGCGTCGGCGAGCGCCACGCCTCGCCTCTGCTCGTCCTCCTGGCAGAGGAGGAAGAGGACAAAGGAGGAGGAGGTGGGCTGGGCCGGCCACTTGGGCCGCCAGGTAAGCCCAGGTGAGATTCCTTCTCTCTCTCTGCTTTCTGTTTTATATTTCTGTTTTCTATTTTGTTCTGTTTTGTTTTAGTTTAGTAAAATACTAAACCATTTTAATAAATTCTGTAGTTTATTATGTGGTTTGCTAAAATATATACAAAGCCACTCACAAACTTCCAGAATTATTTGGAGTCATATTTAATATATATTAAATATAAATCCAAAGAAAATAGTTATTGGATTAATTCAAATGGCCAAAATAAATATCTCTGTGACTCCAAAAATATTGGTTTAAATTTTACCTCTCACCAATATTTCCATGGAATAACAGGAACATTTTCTTGGACTCATTTGAGAAGATTTAATTGTTGGTTGTTTTTAGAGGTTTCTGAGGCTTTGAAAATTCCTCAATTCAATTTCATTTGAATTTAAACATGATGCTCACATGAGGCTAACCTAGAGCAATGCCTGAAGCTAGGGATGTGACAACTCACCCCCACTAAACAAGAATCTCGTCTCGAGATTCAAGCGTAGGGTAGGATGAAGGGGAAACGCAAACTAGTACAATCTTCACGATCCAGGGTGCACTTCAGTTGAACGTTGATTCATTCACCATCTTTGACTCGAGGTCTTGCTCTGAGAAATCCTGTCACATGACATGGAGGGAAGAAGGAGACTCTAGAAGGGTCGATCTTCTCGAAGATCGAACAACTCACAGAATGAGACATAGCAACATCTCTTGAGCTGGGAGACGAAGCACAGATCTGAAGAAATGGAGTGAGACAGATGACGAGAGTTTACTAGGTAGACAACAACTTCACGCTTAAGGTGGTAATCGGTTGTCAACGTAGCGAGGAGTTGAATTGCCATGATACCATAACGATACACCTTAGGGAAGGTGACTCGAAGATACATCCCCTTAAGTGGCAAAAAGAATTACTTTTGATTCAAAGATCATTGAAACTCTTTAAACCAGCCTAAGACAATTCTCGAGCGATCGTTTGGAGGGGGTCAGTAGAATGGCATACTCAGACTTGGATGATGTGGATTACCTTGTTGAAGACAACGTAATGGATGAATTTTGCTTATCACCGGAAATGGAAGAGACCCATGGTAGAATGGCACATTGGCGGTGCAAGCTGGAAACAAAATGCAAATGCTGGGAATGATTCTGGTAACTGGTGAAGAACCCAACAATAGAGAGTGAATTCACTGTTGGAGTGGTTATAGCATAACCGAGGAAATCTGGGGCAATCCCAGCTAGTGCCGATGATAACACGTAGCGCTTGTGCGTGCTCTCAAGAACTTGAGCATTTCCACATTCATCAAGGTTTTACCAACATCCGTGTCAAGGGTCCGGTAACACAACTTACTACCATGATGAATGGTGATGGAGGATGCAGATGCAAAGGAAGATAACACTTTCTCAGTTTTCACCTTAGCGAGGCCAAGGAAACAAAATCTGGATGATCGACCGAGAGACATTTAGCACTCTGCTTCTAATGTTCTCCTTGATGTGCTAGTGTAACCCATTCATAGATATGGTTTGATAACTAGAACATCAAGTAAAAGGTCGGACATCGGGAACACAATAATCATAAGGCACAACTAGGAAGTAAATCCTACGAAGTCCTTATGGGAAGGTGGCCAACTTCTTCAATCAAGATACCACAATAATAGGTCCTTCGGCTGGGTGGTGCTGGCCACGACATCCACTTTACCGGTTATCGAGGGACCAATATTATAGTTCTTGGGAAATGTTCCAAACCATCATATCTGCCTGAGATTCAGATCTGGTTGGTGTCAGGATATTCCAGACTCATCGAGTCTAGGAAGAAAAATGAAAGTTTGCAACACAATTCAATGAGATGACGTTGCGAGATTCTCGGGAAATGAACTACGATAGCAAGCTCCAAAACATGAGTTGGTTCTGCTGCAAACATGTGAACACGTTGTCCCAGACAAGCATGACCACGTGGTAGTCTTATAATAAAACACTACCGAGTTCAGGAGGGGGAACCATCAACGAGGGTATCGAAGTTCTTTCATAAGTCCGGATTAGCTCTTATGAAGATACTCCTTCTCCTTGAACAAATCAATCAGTGGCTTGGTGTGCTAGGATACACATATGGAATGAAGGTTGCAAGTCTCCAGACCACAGAATACTTCGCACGTGTGCATGACTGACTTGCGATGATTCCAGAGGAAGCAACATTGACTTTCTCGAGTCCACAGCGGCAACTTGCATCAAATGCACATGAACTAGAGGAAGTCACTTCTTACATCCGAACATATGCTTCATGAGCTAGCATGAGCAAATGCTTTCAAAAGTTTCCAACACTAGCTTAATGTTCAGCAAAATTATGGAGAAGACAAGGATGTTGTCAATGGGCACAACAACAATTCATCTGGGTTTCCTTTTAAAAGGAATTCCATAGTTAAGTGAACAAGTGATAGCATTGGTCAGACCTAAAAGATATAATGGTGTATGCTCGAGGGATCAACCACGAATAAGACAACATTACGAGCATCGTTGGTACTGATTTGATTTGTCGATAGCCCACACTCAAATCAAAGGATTGATAAGACAATAGGTCCAGCAACTGATCACAAGGACCAATCGATGAAGATATCATCTTTCTTCAACACACACTACACAAGAATATCCCTTTGGAATGAACTAAATCGGGCAAGCTTCTATCTTCCAACTCTCCAAGTTGATGCATAGCTTAACCAACTAGCTCAGGGGTATCCAACACGGATTCTTGGAGAAAGGGTGGTTTACAGGATAAACCAACTTGATCACGAGCTTAACATAACAGTCAGGAGACAACCTGGTGATACTTTCGAGAAGATATTCGGAAAATCACGAACCACCGATATGTTACTAAGCTCGAGAACAATCTTGCTTTTCAGAGCAAGATGATATGATCAAATGAGCGAGGACTTGACAAAATCCTAACTCATCAATCAAAGAGTGCACCAGGAAATAAAGACTAGGTAGCACGATCAATCTTAGAATGGTGATTCAATAACCAACATACTAAGAATAAGATTATTGTCCATTAACTACCAAGCAATGGGGTTGCTAGGAGTATTGAGTTCACACATCATGATTCACTTGTCGGCACTCCGGCTGCAACAACACGGAACCGAGGAATGAACAATGATGGCAAGAAGTATCACTGTACCAAGAGTTCATAGGATGGTGTGCAATTCCTATAACAATCCCGATATAAAGATGGTAATACTTCAGGGTAGAACAGGATCAAAGGCTGGATTAGCAATTTGATCTGCGGGGCACAACTTCTTTGACCCAATCCTGGATATGGAAGAGGTACTGGAGTTTGTTTCTCCTAGTCATTCTGCGATAGAATGGCTTGACGGACCACAAGAGTATTAGGCATCGATAAACGAACGCACGCATACTCTTGACTATCAATTGATAGACGAGGGTCAGAATGCAACTAAAGAGAACAACTCAAAGGAACATATAACTTTCTGAGTTGTGGATGCATAGATTAGTATGTCGAACCAAGTTCAACATATTTCTTCCGGATAACCCATGCAGAAAGGTAGAACTGGCAGAGTCACGATTTATGAATGGAGAACTCCTCAAGAGTACTCTAATTGTGATTTTTTTGATCCAATAAACATCTGCCATAAGTAGTTCATGGTATTTGGAAGAAGAAGATACCACGGACTTCAAGGACTATCGCAAAGGTTACTAATATCCTAAAGGAACTAGCAATTACTATCAACATGAAGTAGGTAGAGTGAATCTCGGGTTCAAGAACCCAGGAATAGAATACCTATTACTAAGTAGCATCACGGGATGCTTTCGAGAGTAAAGGCCAGAATCATCACACTGGGACACAAATCATGACTAAATTACTAGATGATCCCCTAAGACACCTAGGGTCATAATAGCAGCTCCAACATATATGTCAAGGCAATCAAGTACCTCAACTCACCGATTAGTGTGGTTAATCTGGCCCAAAGGAACATCGAAACGGGAGGAAAGAATTTGCAAATTGCTTCCAACTATTTAGAAACCTGGGATGACTCGGACAGCATAACGACTGTAAATGCTCAGAAAAGATTTGAGACATTCACAAAAATGGTGGCATAACCACTCAGAAGCACAATATCAAGGTTTCGAGATCAACAATTAACATACAGAGGTAGAAACTGAACTGAGGCTTAAATCCAACAAACTTATAAGTCTACTGATTAGTAACACGTGATCCTAATAGAAAGAAGAGATAGCCTAGTTCTTAATCCCCGTAGAAGAGAAGATGACTCAGATCAGAAGGGCATAAGGTATAAGGAATAAAAAGAGCCTTACGTTCCATCCCACAATCAATTCCCTTATATAACTAAAGAATTTCTAGACTCAACTTCGACCAGTTTGGCTTGGTAATCCTACAGGCAGTCAAGCTCTGATACCAACGCTGTCAGGACCCCGACTCGATGCCACATAGATCTAGCATGTAACACTTCATATCACTTTGCGGCCTCACGCACGGTATTCCCACGGGTGTCGCCTTACCTTTACCCGGGACCGTTTGCGCCTTTTGGCACACGTATATGACAGTGTCGCTAGCATCCATATGATAAGGAGCCCGGGCTGACATGGCTAGTCGTAAACCCAAAGTGGCACAAACTTACAGGGACAGGCATCCATGACCCAGCATCGAACGTGTCGGTCATCAGCGAGTGAATCCAGGCTGTAGCACTGGGCTAGCAGGACTCCGGTGAACCGGGCTGTAGCGGGCTAACAGGACTCTGGTATTCATCGCGTGACATTTCCCCGAAGGGACAGACACAGGAACGAAGAAGGACACATGCCGGCCAGCCTAAGTGTTCCGGAGCAGTAGCAAGCTACCATGGCTCGGTGGAAACACTAGGAGACATTTCCCGGTAAGAGAGGCTACTGAAGATAAACGACTAGATAGTCAGATCCCACACATACCAAGCATTTCAATAACATACACACAATATGCTCGATATGTGCAAACACAACATGGCATCACAACATGACTCTATGACTCAAGTAATTTAATCAATAGGCTCCGAGGAGCGATATATTACAAACACGGGTCTCATGACCCAACAATCAGAGCATACAAGTCAAAGCACAAGCGGAAGCTATCATGTCTGAGTACAGACATCTATAAATGAAAAAGGCTGAGAAGCCTGACTATCTACCAGATCCTGCCGAGGGCACAAGATTGTAGCTGAGGTATCAAGCTAAACGTCGAAGTCCAAGCGGAACTACTAGTGAGACTGAAGTCTCTCTGCAAAACATAAAATAGGCAAACGTGAGTACAAATGTACCCAGCAAGACTTACATCAGATCTATCTACATATGCATCATTATCAACAAAGGGGATGGTGGAGTTTGACTGCAGCAAGCCAGCTTTGACTCGGTGGCTATCCTGAACTACGACTGCGAGTAACTTTTTGAGGTGGCGCACACGAGTCCACATATTCACCATATCAATACACCACTATGGATCCGCTCCCGTCTCCCTACGAGAACGCCATCCATAGCACTCACGCTTATCTTGCGTATTTTAGAGTATCCACTTTCACTTGTCTATGAACTGATATAAGCAACCCAGAAGTCCTTTTCCGCGGACACGGCTATTCGAATAGATGATGATAACCCTGCAGGGGTGTACTTCTTCATACATGTTTCCACCACTTAGCGTCTGCACACGACATGTGCTCGGCAGACTTCAAGCGAAAGCCGACGTGGGTGTAGACCACGACCTACCTAAACACTCAAGTCTCTAGTCCAGGTTTATCGCCTATTCGGGTTCCATCCATGAGGAGATCCGGCCGGAGTTTCGCTCACAGCCCCAAACGATGTGAACAGGGTTCCGTGACACCAAACGGGCGCCCGGTTTACCCGGCCACGTGCCTACCGCATCACAGCCCACCCCTACGGTCAGCGCTGTCCACGGCCTCCAGCATACTACAAACACCAGAAACTACTTGCAACTCCTGGACAGAGGACAAGGGTGAATAAGAAGTCGAGCGGGGTCATATTTCAGGGCCCAATGTATGGTAGTAGCTGAATCATGGATCACAAACACAGAACTCAGTTCCTGAGGACGGCTACAATGAGACAACCCACCATGTACTCCTACATGGCCTCTCACCGCTACCTTTACCAAATCGTGTTCACACACTTAGCTCACACACAGTAGGACATGTTCACACGCCTCTGATTCATCCCCGATGAATCAGACCTGACTCAACTCTAAGCAGTAGCAGGCATGACAAACAAGCATGAATGAGTAGGCACAACAGGGCTCAAACAACTCCTACTCATGCTAGTGGGTTTCATCTATTTACTGTGGCAATGACAGGTCATGCAAAGGATGAAGGGGTTCAGCTACCGCAGCAAGTAACAGATGAGTCGGTGTTGTCCTAATGCATTAAAAGAGAGCAGGAGCGAGAGAGTAGGATTGTATCGGAATGAACAAGGGGGTTTTGCTTGCCTGGCACTTCTGAAGATAACATTGAGTCTTCATCAGTGTCAACGATCACATCATCGGTACACGTCTATCGAGAGGGGACAAATACCGGCAAATACAGAAAAGACACGATCAATGCAATGCACAATATGATGCATGCTATGACATGGCAATATGAATGTGTTTTGGGCTAATGCACCTAAAACCAGATTAAATGAAGTTGGTTTGAATACAAGATTCAAATTCAAACTCCATATGTGATTATTTAAATGCCCTTTAATTGATTTGTGCTAAACAGCAGCTATAAGTTGTTCTAACATGCATGAAAATGGTACAGATGGATTCCTTGAATTTTTCTGATAATTTTTCATATATAAATTATTTAATTTGGAGTTACGGTTAATTTTCTATGATTTATTGAAGTTTTAGGCATTTTCTGGAATTTCAGAATTAAATTAAATCCAGAAAATACTTATTGCGTCAGCCCCACGTCACAGTGACGTCAGCAGGGTCAACTGGGCGCCTCCAGGTCAAACCTGACCTGTGGGACCCATATGTCAGTGTCACAGGAGTTAATCCCGGTCAAACCCAGCGCTGACTGGGGTTTGACCAGGGGTGGGGCCTACTGTCAGTGGGTCAGTGGCTTAACTAAAAGTAGTTATTAACTTAACCAAAGTTAGCAGGGGCCGGGCCCACCTGTCATGGACCTAGGGGAGGTCAAACCCCTGGTCAGCCGAGGCTAACACGCCGGCGGCTCGTCGCCGGTGAAGCCCGAGACGGCGGAGGGGGTCGGAATTCCTCCTCCGGCGACCAAATGGCCGGCGGAGGGCAGCTACGCGTAGCTGGGAGTCGCCCGCATCCATTTGTGCAAACGGCAGGGGCTGAGGTGGCTCGAGCTCACCGGAACGGGGTCCGCGGCGGCGACCGGAGTTCGGGCCAGCACGGGCACGGGGCTACGCTTAGCGAGCGAGCGAGCTGAGAGGCTGGGCGGGCTCCTGGGAGATCCACGAGCTCGAGGTCGTGCTCGGACGCGAGTTCGGTGACCTGCAACGACGGCGGCGACATCGCCGGCGGAGCCGAGCTCGCGGCTCCGGTGGAATCGAGGCTACAGGGCGCAATCGAAGGGGAAAAGAGGGAGGGGAGGCGTGGGAGCTCACAGCGGTGCCGTAGGGGTGGTTAGCCGGCTCGGGGACGCGACGATGGTGGTGAATTGACGATGAAGATCCTCGGCGGCCGGCGATGGAAACGGCGATGGTGGCGGCGTTGCAGCACGTCCGGGAGGTCCGTAGCTCAACGAGGAGGTGGAGGGGGTTGTGGCGGAGCTCGCAAGCACAGCGAGGGGTCGAGGGGGAGACGGTGGCTGCGGTGGTGCTCGTCGGTGGCGGCGGCTCCGCTCGGGTCCGAGAGGGAGAGAGAAACAGAGGAGGGGGAGAGCTCGGGAGGGAGTGAGGGGCGGTCGGGGAGGCGCGTGGCGTCGTCCGGGCGTCGCTGGGGAGGCCAGGGAGGAAGCAGGAGGTGGCTAGGGGGGGGGGGGAAGCAGGAGGTGGCCGAGGCAGCGTCGGCGAGCGCCACGCCTCGCCTCTGCTCGTCCTCCTGGCAGAGGAGGAAGAGGACAAAGGAGGAGGAGGTGGGCTGGGCCGGCCACTTGGGCCGCCAGGTAAGCCCAGGTGAGATTCCTTCTCTCTCTCTGCTTTCTGTTTTATATTTCTGTTTTCTATTTTGTTCTGTTTTGTTTTAGTTTAATAAAATACTAAACCATTTTAATAAATTCTGTAGTTTATTATGTGGTTTGCTAAAATATATACAAAGCCACTCACAAACTTCCAGAATTATTTGGAGTCATATTTAATATATATTAAATATAAATCCAAAGAAAATAGTTATTGGATTAATTCAAATGGCCAAAATAAATATCTCTGTGACTCCAAAAATATTGGTTTAAATTTTACCTCTCACCATTATTTCCATGGAATAACAGGAACATTTTCTTGGACTCATTTGAGAAGATTTAATTGTTGGTTGTTTTTAGAGGTTTCTGAGGCTTTGAAAATTCCTCAATTCAATTTCATTTGAATTTAAACATGATGCTCACATGAGGCTAACCTAGAGCAATGCCTGAAGCTAGGGATGTGACAACTCCCCATTGAGTGTGGTCATGGACTTGGAACGCCCGATTATCTATCGATCCAACGTTTCCTCGTCTGGTAACTCGCCCTGGTTCATGTAATCCAGATATGGGATCGTCCAATCCGGTATGGCATGCAGAGCTGCCACCAACTAAGCCTCCGGATCAGGAATAGCCAAATTTTCTTCAGTTGGTATTTTGACTGATGGATTGTGCAACACATCAAGAAAGACATTGGGCGGAACCGGTTTACGTTGGGAACCAAGACGACTTAAAGCGTCTGCCGCTTCATTCTTCCGCCGGTCTATATGGTCCACCTGATAACCTTTAAAGTGACCAGCCACTGCGTCCACCTCTCTCCGATATGCAGCCACGAGTGGGTCCTTAGAATCCCAAGTGCCAGACACCTGCTGAGCCACTAGATCTGAATCGCCGAAGCACTTAACCCGGCTCAAATTCATCTCTTTAGCCATCCGAAGACCATGGAGTAAAGCCTCATATTCAGCTGCATTGTTAGTACAAGGGAACATTAAACGGAGGACATATCAAAACTTGTCACCTCATGGGGAAGTTAATACGACTCCAGCCCCGAGCCCTCCAACTGTCTGGACCCATCAAAATGAATAGTCCAATATGTATTATCTGGTTTCTCTTCAGGTGCCTGTAACTCCATCCAATCATTGATGAAATCCACGAGTGCCTGGGACTTGATTGTCGTGCGGGATATATATTTGAGCCCATGAGGTCCAAGCTCAATGGCCCACTTGGCAACCCGGCTAGTTGCCTCTCTGTTTTGAATGATGTCGCCCAGAGGAGCTGAACTAACCACTGTGATGGGATGGCCCTGAAAATAGTGTTTAAGATTCCGGCTTGCCATAAACACCCCATACACCAGTTTCTGCCAATGTGGATACCTCTGTTTTGACTCAATGAGCACCTCACTGATATAATAAACAGGCCGTTGAACTGGATACTCCTTGCCAGGCTCCTTGCGCTCTACCACAATGGCTACGCTAACAGCCTGGGCATTAGCAGCCACATATAATAATAATGGCTCTTTATCGATCGGCGCTGCAAGCACGGGCGGTTCAGCTAGCTGCCTCTTCAGATCCTCGAACGCCTTATCAGCAGCCTCACTCCAGACAAAGTTATCTGTTTTCTTGGGCATCTGATATAAGGGGATGGCCTTCTCTCCAAGGCGGCTGATAAACCGGCTCAAGGCTGTAATCCGGCCAGCCAGACATTGAACATCATTAATACACGCCGGTTTAGCCAAGGATGTAATTGCTGCAATCTTTTCCGGATTAGCCTCAATGCCTCTGTTTGAAACCAGAAAGCCTAAGAGCTTGCCTGCCGGGACACCGAAAACACACTTCTCTGGATTGAGCATCATCTTGTAAACCCGGAGATTGTCAAAGGTTTCCCGTAGATCGTCTATCAATGTCCCCTCCTTTCTGGATTTGACCACAATATCATCCACATACGCATGAACATTGCGCCCAATTTGTTTACGAAGGCAATTCTGAACACATCGCTGGTAAGTCGCCTGGGCACTCTTGAGTCCAAAGGGCATGGAAACATAGCAGAAGGCTCCAAAGGGAGTTATGAAGGCTGTCTTCTCCTGGTCCTTAACTGCCATTTTGATCTCATGATAACCAGAGTAAGCATCCAGAAAACACAAACGGTCACAACCCGCCGTAGCATCAATTATCTGATCAATGCGAGGGAGAGCAAAGGGGTCTGCAGGGCAAGCCTTGTTTAAATATGTGTAGTCCACACACATGCGCCAAGTGCCGTTTTTCTTAAGAACCAGCACCGGATTGGCTAACCACTCTGGATGAAAAACTTCGACAATAAACCCAGCAGCCAACAGACAGGCTACCTCTTCACCTATAGCCTTGCGTCTCTCCTCGTTGAAACGGCGGAGGAACTGCCAGACCGGTTTGAACTTAGGATCAATGTTGAGTGTGTGCTCAGCGAGTTCCCTCGGTACACCTGGCATGTCAGAAGGTTTCCATGCGAAGATGTCCCGATTCTCACGGATGAACTCGATGAGCGCGCTTTCCTATTTGGGATCCAGGTTAGCGCTGATGCTGAACTGTTTGGATGAATCGCCAGGAACAAAGTCAACCATCTTAGTGTCCATAGCCGATTTGAACTTCAACAATGGATCATGCTCCATAGTTGGCTTTTTTAAAGAGGTCATGTCTGCCGGATCAACTTGCTCCTTATAGAATTTTAACTCCTCCATGGCACAAACCGACTCAGCATAAGCCGCATCGCCTTCTTCACACTCCAAAGCAATCTTTCTACTTCCATGTACTGTGATAGTCCCTTTATGACCTGGCATTTTAAGCTGTAGATAAACATAACATGGCCTTGCCATAAACTTAGCATAAACCGGCCGCCCAAACAAGGCGTGGTACGGACTTTTGATCTTTACCACCTCAAATGTCAATGTTTCTGACCTTGAATCGTAGTCATCTCCAAAAGCTACATCCAAAGCTATCTTACCAACAGGATATGCAGACTTACCAGGCACCTCACCATGAAAGACCGTATTTGACAGTTTAAGATCCTTATCTGTCAACCCCATACGGCGGAATGTATCATAATACAAAATATTAATACTACTTCCCCCATCCATGAGCACTTTAGTGAACTTGTATCCCCCAACTTGAGGGGCTACCACCAGGGCCAAGTGACCTGGATTATCAACCCGGGGGGGGGTGATCATCTATACTCCACAAGATAGGTTGCTCAGACCCGCGTAAATACTGAGGTACTGCCAGTTCAACAGAATTTACTGCCCTTTTGTGAAGCTTCTGATCACGTTTGCACAAACTAGTAGTGAAGACATGATATTGCCCGCTGTTCAGCTGCTTGGGTTGCTCTGATAACCCGACTGCTGCTGCTGACTCCCCTGATGGTTGTAACCTCCCTGGTTGCCTTGGTGCCCTTGATTAATGTGTCTGGTTTGGTTGCCTGGAAACCCTGAACCGGAACCACCACCTCCTTAACCTGGCCCGTGGAAACCTCCTCCTGAACTGCCGGGCGGGCCGTTGTCATATTGGAACATATTGGAATTCTTGAAATCTCGCATGATATAACAGTCTTTCCAAAGATGTGATGCCGGCTTCTCCTTGATCCATGCTTTGGACAGGGTTGATTTAACAAGCGCTCCAAATTGTTGCCTGAACCTCCACCCCTCTGGGGCTGCTTGCCTTTACGGCGCTGGCCATTCTCCTGCGCGTTGGTATTTGCAACAAAGTCCAAGCTACTGTCGGCCTTGCACTTACCACCGTTTCCATGACCTACCGGATTATGTTGTTGACCTTTGGCATTGCCACTCTTCTTAACTTTCTCCGGTTTGTCCTCCTCTGAATCCGGATCCTTGGTATTATCTGAAACGGCATATTTAACCAAAGCGGCCATGAGTGTTGACATGCCATTGCAGTGATGTTTGAGCCTTCCCAACTTCTATTTTAACGGTTTGAAACAGCAATTGCCCTCTAATGTTAACACTGCAGTGTCTGCATTGATACGACCTGATGAATGCAAAATCGCCGAGACCCATTTGACCCAATGGGTCGTGGACTCCCCTTCCTCTTGGACACAAGCGGCCAGATCTACGATTGACATTGGCTGCTTACACGTATCCTTGAAGTTCTGGATAAACCGGTGCTTCAATTCGGCCCATGATCCAACAGAGTTGGTCGACAAGCTCTTCAACTAAGTGCGAGCTATTCCTTCCAACATCATGGTGAAATATTTAGCACACACTGCCTCATCCACATCTAACATCTCCATTGCCATCTCATAGCTCTCCACCCACGCCTCTGGTTGCAAATTGGCGGTGTAATTTGGTACCTTACGAGGTCCCTTGAAATCCTTGGGCAGTCTCACATTATGCAAAGCGGGAGTTAAACACGGCACCCCTAAGGAACTGAACATCACCCCTGGCTCCATGGAGGCCGTGGGGTGAACCGGAGTATGCTGTTGTGCTCCGTGTCGAGCCGTCAACTCGGCCTCCCGACATGCGCGGCCATGCTCCACAACATCTTGCACATTAGTGCCTCCCCCGGCCGGGTTGTTCCCTCATGGTGAATTTCGGCGACGTGCGCTACTGGACATGGCCGGTTCATCCTCCACGTGTCTGCTATAACTCTGGCTTGGACGGGGAGTGGAATGGATCCTCTCACGACTGTGTGAATACGCCTGCTATTGATTTAGTGTTGTTTGAAGGAGATCCCTGGCCCGATGTGCTTCCACTGCAACTGGTGACTCGCTGTTGGTTGGAAGGGCCGCCAGGCGTGAAGCGGCGGCCACAATGTTGTCCAACAGGTTGGAATAATGCCCGGGCGGCGTCGACGGCACAACGTTGTTCTGGCGAGGCGGGTCCGTCGTGCGTGGCTGAACCGACGCTCCTGTTCCCAGCGCCCCCGCCCGGTTTAGCGTGGGTTGGTTACCAGCTCCTGCACCTAGTGTGTTGAAAAGATTCTGCGGCTCATAAACCGACGAGAGACATGATCGATACCTTCTTCTCAGGACTTCCTCTGAAGCAGTCTAATCCGGTAGGCCTGTGCTTCCAATTCAGGCCGCTCTGTAGCCATCCTAGCATTCTCTGTTGCCAGGTCCGCTTTAGCCTGGGCTATTTGATCTTTCACCTTTGCAATCTCCGCATTGTGCTGATCCCTGGCTGCTGCATCCACCTCCGCGGACATCAACACTACCAAAGCGTCGAACAAATCAGACAAGACTTGGGCCGGAAGCGGCGCCGAGCTTCCTGCCCCTGCAGGTGTGGCTGTCGTTGAATCGGAGAGCATTGCTGCAGCAGTAGATGAATGAGGCGCCGATTGTGGGCCAGCCATGAAGATGGCGGCCCGGTTTGATAGACCGGGGGAATCCGGAATACTGTTGCCCTCGGGTCCTCCCTCAATCCGGCCGTCCTGCAACTGGTAAAGTGATTCGGTCTCTCCAGAAGACTCGTTATCAGAACAGACTACGGTTTCTCCATCGGACACCGGTCCATCCTCGTACCTCGATCCATGGATGACACCTACGAAAACATGCCTTGCCTCGGGCTGAACCATTGAAGAACTTGCACGCCACGCCGTTTCGATGATGTCGGTGTAGATGTCCGGCTCGGGGGCCGGTTCGCCGATCTTGCCGATGAAGACGTGAATCCCACCAAAGGGGACCCGGTACCCATACTCGATTAAATCGGCCTCGGGACCCCATCCTGTGTTGTCGATGTAGAGCTTGCCGTGACGACTCTTCGTCATCCGGCCCACAGCGTATCCCTTAAGTCCATCGAAGCTGCCATTCAAGAACTCAAAACCATCGTGCGATAGCCCCACGGTGGGCGCCAACTATCGTGGGTTTGTCACGACAGATGTCCTCATGAAAGGACTTAGTTGTGGATCCATCGCAACGGGTTAGCTTAAGGGGTTAAACCGGACAAGGGACACGGGGAATTTTATACTAGTTCGGCCCCTTCGAGGAAGGTAAAAGCCTACGTCTAGTTGTGATTGGTATTGCTAGGGTTTCGAAGGCTAGGGAGCGAATCCGCTTTGTCTGGCTCTCGAGTTGTTGTTATCTGTCTCTAAACCGCGGCCGGGTCGTCCTTTATATACATAGGTTGACGCCCGCCGGACTACAGAGCCCCGAAGCCGGATCATAAATGTGTCCAGTTCGGTCTCTACTCTCCCTATCTTATCATACAGGTTATTTACTAGGTCGGTTTACATTTACAGGCTATAACCCGCCTTTGGGCCTTGGGCCTTCCTTAAAGCGCCATTATCCTCACATCTTCATGGGCTTCTAATCTTCAAAGAGTCAATCCGGCTACATAAGGCCGGTTTACCTCCAGTAGTAATATCCCCAACAAGTACAATAGTGATCTAGGAGTAGATCACTGGACAGCGGTCCAAATTATCCTTAGAGGACTAAAGAAATATTTCTCGGTTATGGAGGTGATAAAAGAGTTCGTCGTAAAGAGTTACATCGATGCAAGCTTTTTACACCGATCTAGATGACTCTAAGTCTCGATCTAGATACATATTGAAAGTGGGAGCAATTAGTTAGTGTAGCTCCGTGAAGAGTATTGTAGACATAGAAATTTGCAAAATACATGCAGATCTGAATGTTGCAGACCAGTAGACTAAACTAGATTATTGACTCTAGTAAACCCTTTGGGTATTAGTCACATGAAGATGTGAACTAATCACATAAAGATGTGAACTATTGGTGTGAAATCACATGATGATGTGAACTAGATAATTGACTCTAGTGCAAGTGGGAGATTGAAGGAAATATTCCCTAGAGGCAATAATAAAGTTGTTATTTACATTTCCTTATATCATGATAAATGTTTATTATTCATGCTAGAATTGTATTAACCGGAAACTTAGTACATGTGTGAATACATAGACAAATAGAGTGTCCCTAGTATGCCTCTACTTGATAGCTCGTTAATCAAATATGCTTAAGTTTCCTAGCCATGGACATGTGTTGTCATTTGATGAACGGGATCACATCATTAGAGAATGATGTGATGGACTAGACCCATACGTTAGCTTAGCACTATGATCGTTTAGTTTATTGCTATTGCTTTCTTCATGACTTATACATGTTCCTATGACTATGAGATTATGCAACTCCCGAATACTGGAGGAACACTTAGTGTGCTATCAAATGTCACAACGTAACTGGGTGATTATAAATATGCTCTACAGGTGTCTCCGATGGTGTTTGTTGAGTTGGCATAGATCAATATTAGGATTTGTCACTCCGATTGTCGGAGAGGTATCTCTGGGCCCTCTTGGTAATGCACATCACTATAAGCCTTGCAAGCAATGTGACTAATGAGTTAGTTGCGGGATGTTGCATTACGGAACGAGTAAAGAGACTTGACGGTAATGAGATTGAACTAGGTATGATGATACCGACGATTGAATCTCGGGCAAGTAACATACCGATGACAAAGGGAACAACATATGTTGTTATGCGGTTTGACCGATAAAGATCTTCATGATGTAGGAACCAATATGAGCATCCAGGTTCCGCTATTGGTTATTGACCAGAGATGAGTCTCGGTCATGTCTACATAGTTCTCGAACCCATAGGGTCCGCACGCTTAACGTGATGACGATATGTATTGTGAGTTATGTGATTTGATGTACCGAAGGTTGTTCGGAGTCCCGGGTGTGATCACGGACATGACGAGGAGTCTTGAAATGGTCGAGACATAAAGATTGATATATTGGAAGGTTATGTTTGGACACCGGAAATGTTTTAGATAGATTCGGGCATTTTCCGGAGTACCGGGGGTTACCGGAACCCCTCGGGGAGTTAATGGGCCTTCATGGGCTTTAGTGGAAGAGAGGAGGAGGTGCCCAAGTGGAGGGGTGTCGATGTCAAAACCGGCGGATCTCGGGTAGGGGGTCCCGAACTGTGCATCTAAGGCGGATGGTAACATGAGGCGGGGGACACAATGTTTACCCAGGTTCGGGCCCTCTCGATGGAGGTAATACCCTACTTCCTGCTTGATTGATCTTGATGATATGAGTATTACAAGAGTTGATCTACCACGAGATCGTAGAGGCTAAACCCTAGAAGCTAGCCTATGATTATGATTGTTCTTGTCCTACGGACTAAACCCTCCGGTTTATACAGACACCGGAGGGGGCTAGGGTTACACAGAGTTGGTTACAAGGGGGGAGATCTACATATCCGAATTGCCAAGCTTTCCTTCCACGCAAAGGAGAGTCCCACCCAGACATGGGACGAAGTCTTCAATCTTGTATCTTCATAATCCAATAGTCCGGCCAAAGGATATAGTCCAGCTATCCGAGGACCCCCTAATCCGGGACTCCCTTAGTAGCCCCTGAACCAGGCTTCAATGACGATGAGTCTGGCGCGCAGATTGTCTTCGACATTACAAGGCGGGTTCTTCTCCAAATTCTGAATACCTGTCAAGTAGTGTTCGGCTTCCCATGAATGCTGCACTCCTTGGCTTCTGCGCCTAATAATGGCTATCCTCCACGTGATGAGCGAATGCGAGAAGTCAGGGCATTTTTACACTTGCCACCATAACCATGTGAGTAACTCGTCTATTTAAAGAGACAGGGATCCTCAGATCCAGATCACACCATCCTCCCACAGCGAGTATCCATCGGAGCGTGCCCGGAAAAAGTCCATCCCATCATGGCCGGCCATCGCAGCTCCTCCTCTCGCTCCCGTAGCCCTAAGCCAAGCGATTGGAAGAAGTGGTCCTTCCCCCATAGCCAATTAGTAGAGTTACAGACCCAGGGGTTTCTCCCTCCAGCGTATATGGTCCCCGTTCGAGCCAGACTTTCCACTTACAACGGCAGGGAGCAAGCAGAGAGCTTTCCCAACCCATCCATGGGGGAGCGGGTATGCCTTGTCCCTTACTTATTAAGGGGGCTTGGATTTCCAATCCATCCGTTCCTCCGCGGGCTTCTGGAGTTCTACGGCCTCCAGCTGCATAACTTTACTCCCGCCTTCATATTACACATCACTGGCTATGTCGTCTTTTGCTAGCTGTTTTTGGGCTGCAAAGCTCATTTCAAGCTATGGAAGAGGCTATTCTACCTCGTACCCTGTACACAGGAGGGGTCACTATATCAAGTGGGCGGAGCCGAGATATGGCGTATCGCCGGGACCGGATACCTGTCCGGTACTCCGAAGAAGACATCCGAAGACTGGCCTTCGGAGTGGTTTTATATGGAGGACGTCCCCCTTCCGGATCCCATTCAGATGGGCCTTCCTGAGTTCTATAACACCCCTCTGAAGAAACGCCGCAGCTGGCGCCCTCGGGACCCCCAGGAGGAAGATAACAGAGAGATCCTTTATCTGATGGGCTGGATAAAAATGCTGGCCAAATCAGGATTGACAATAATCGAGGTTATGTCAATATGTATAATGCGGGGGGTGTATCCACTTCAATATCGGGGACAACCCATGTGGCACATTAATGGAGAAGACGATGCCACCCGCTGCGGTCGTAAGGGACCAGACTTCGTCGCTGCTCTAGCGAAAATACTGTACGATCTATATAAAGGAGAGGAAGAGGAGTTCATCTGCATTAAGCCACGGGATGGATTCTCCATGTACAACCCCCCAAACTGGGTGAGCTGCTACTTTCTAGTCCAGACCTTCCCGCATTCTTCGTCATAAGTATTTACCTTGCTATTTCATAGCAGGAACTGCGAAAAGCTATGAGGGAGGTCCACAGCCCACCTCCACAACTAGAGGACCTTGACCGGGCCCTCGACCCCGGACTCAAAGAAGATCCGGACACATTTGTGGAGCTCATTGATAGGACGTTCTATCAGTTAAGGTGCAACGGTGCCTTGGTGGCCATCATAGTCGATTATCCTGGACTGCTCCCTGCATCGTATGTAAGTAAAACCGAAGTCCCTACTTCCGAGAAGGATTCCCTTTTTTCGCACTTCACCTACAGCACACATATGGTGTCTTACAGGGAAGGCCCTCGGGACGCCATGCCGAACCCATAGTGACTCACCAACAAGGGGCACCGAAGCCGGGTAGGCTTAAAAGGAAGGCGGTCAGGGCTGAGACGCCGTTGCAGAGGTATGAAAAAGAACCCTGCTCCGTGGTTGTCGTCTTTTAAAATATAATAATGTCCATGGTTCCTGGAAGGAAAAACTCTCACCGGACCATATCCAGAGAGCCTGCTGGCCAAGCTTCCACCAACCAGGCTCCAGAGCTGGACTTAGAGGCAGATGCTAACGTGGGGCCAACACCGGATGTTCCTCCTATGGAGGATGCGGATAGGCTGTCCGCTACGAATTCCGAAGTGGAGAGTGCCATGAATCACATGCGTCGCTGGGTCGTACTCCGCGACGCTTGTTTCTCTCAAGAGGCGTTCGATGCCTTCAACTTAGGAGACGTGTACATCTGAACTGCTCAAAATGGAATTCCCCGAGCCACGGACCAGTATGTGAAGGATATATGGGTAAGAAAATCTAATAATTGTGTATATCAGTAGCCCCTGAGACTTGAAATAGTTGGCACAACTGATTTAAGGATCATTGTTTGCGTAGGTTCTTACAGAGAAGAATACCCAATTGTCTCAAGAGCTGGAGGAGTGCGAAGCCCAGCTACGGGCCACAGATGCCGCAATGAAGGATTCCGAGAAGGCCCCATCTGGTAACACTTGTTTCTAAAAGAATGACATGTACCAGTTAGTATTCGGCATGCATGCAAATTTAACAATAGATTCTGCAGATGATCCCGGAGTGAATCCGAAGGTCGTGCGAGGGGATGAGCAACATGGTCAACGACAGCTGAAGGCTGGCGAGCACGTGCTTATGCAGGTTAGGCGGGAGAAAAACGACCTCCAAGATGTCAATACCCGGTTGGGCATTGAACTGAAAGATGTTCGGGCCCAGCTTGCTGACTCCGTAAAGGAGAATAAGAGGCTTCGACGCAACATTTTTAGTAAGTGCTTGAACGAACTTTTATAGAGTTCGGCAAAGAAACCGGCTAACAGAATTATATCTGTAGGTATGCTGATGGGTCGTCCCGTAGAGGAGATGCCCGGGTCTGCGGGTGATCTTCTGCCAGAGCTCTCACAACTGCATGAACAAGTTCGGCAGGTGATGCAGGGCATTGCCCAAGCCTTGTCGCCATCCGCCTCCCTGCCAGGAGGAATGGGGGAGCTTGTAGAGATGCTCAAGGGACCACGGCGGTGCTTTTGATTATGGAAGATATCAGCCTGCCGACAAGGTGCAAAGGAAGCCTGGGCCATGGTGAAGACGCGATATACCAAGGCAGACCTGAACCACATGGCCGAGGTCGGACCTGTGGGGTCTGATGGGAAAGAGATCCCCGTTAGTTTGGTGTATGACCAGGTGAAATTAGCCGCAAAGTATTCCCAACAGGATTGTAGGCTAGACATCCTGTTGGATGGTATAGAAGAAGAATTTAGTCAGTCTAAGTGACTGTGTACTTCAAGTGACATATATTGTCCCTAGCCGGTTAGTAAATCATTTGTCATGGCAGACCTTTTCGCTTCGACCCCCGGACCCGACAGTCAAGAGTGTATCCGAATACCTGCATAGTTATGTAAAAACCGGGGTATGCATGGAAACTAGGCATAGGGGTCATAAGTGCTTGAACAGAGAAGTACCCAACTAGCTATGTTATATTACATGGATAGTAAGAAACATCTTCTAGGGACAATAGTTCCGTTAAGGGTTCCTTTCCCTGGGTACACATGCATTAATGTGCATGTCCGAACTGCGAAAAGAGACGCAGGATATAAACATCTGAGGGCATGTATTACAATAAATAAAAGTGATCTTTTGTTCACCGACCGAATATTCCCTTAAGAACGCTAGCTTTCGGCTTCACCCAGTCTGAGGTACACATCCAGATGACCCGGTAATAACAATCGCAGAGTTGCTCCCCTTATGCGCTAGCCGAATTAACAGGAATGTAGGGCATAAACACAAGATCTAGGAAACCCAGCTTGGCCAAAACTTAAGTCATATCGATGCATATAATGGCGAAGGAAAGGTACATGTGGAAAAGTAACACATGCGCGGGGGGCATAGAGCCCGGAACATGGTTATATTAAGATTCTGTATAGGAAGCCCCCAGGTATAATGAGCATGCCTAGCGTGTCAAGATTGTGTAGTCAAGACACATTTTAACCTTTTAAGGCCGTGAAGAAAAAGGGAAGAAAGAAAGAAAGAAAAGACAAATAACGGATATGTAAAAAATTGATGGAGGTAAGGAGACGAACACAGAGTCCGGCGCTAGGCGTAGAACCTTCGGAGTTTGGCTGCGTTCCATTGGTTTGGTTCGAGTTGATTGTCCGATGCCTCCCGCGGACGGTACGCTCCACCGGTCAGAACTTTGTCGATAACGAAGGGACCTTCCCATTTGGGCTTGAGCTTGTTCTTTTTCTTCTCCGGTAGGCGTAGAACAAGTTCGCCAATGTTATAAGGTTTGGCCTGTACTTCTCTGCTTTGATACCGTCGAGCCTGTTGCTGATAGAATGTGGAGCGGGCTTTTGCCACGTCACGCTCCTCCTCCAGGGCGTCCAAAGTGTCATGCCGATCAAGCTCGGCTTCTTTCTCTTCGTACATGCACACTAGAGGTGAGTCATGAATGATGTCGTAGGGCAGTACCGCCTCTGCGCCGTACACCATGAAGAACGGTGTGTATCCGGTAGTGTGATTCGGCGTGGTCCGCAGCCCCCATAGTATGGAGTCAAGCTCCTCCACCCAGTGTGTATCTGATTCCTTCAAGGATCACACTAATCTGGGTTTAATGCCGCTCATGATAAGACCATTTGCTCGCTCGACTTGACCGTTAGTTTGTGGGTGATAGACAGAGGCATAATCGAGCTTAATGCCCATGTTGCTGCACCAAGTTTTTACATCGTCGGCTGTAAAGTTCGAGCCGTTATCGGTGATGATGCTGTGGGGGACGCCGTAACAGTGTACAACCTCGGATATGAAGTCTATCACTGGTCCAGACTCAACCGTTTTAACTGGTTTGGCTTCTATCCATTTGGTGAATTTATCCACCATGACCAATAGGTATTTTTTTCTTACGGCTTCCCCCTTTAAGGGGTCCGACCATATCAAGCCCCCAGACCGCAAAGGGCCAAGTAATGGGGATTGTTTGGAGAGAGGTAGGTGGCATATGGCTTTGGTTTGCAAAAAGCTGGCAACTGACGCAACGTTGAACGAGGTCCTGTGCGTTTGCTTGAGCCGTTGGCCAGTAAAAACCTGTACGGAAGGCCTTGCTTACAAGGGCCCGAGCTGCAGCGTGGTAGCCGCCAAGTCCAGCATGAATTTCTGCCGAAAGTTGCTGTCCTTCCTCTCTGGAGATGCACCTTTGAAGTAGTCCACTAGCGCTTTTCTTATAAAGCTCTCCCGTGGACCTTGTAGGCTTTAGACCGCTGCACAATGCAACGTGCCTTGTTTGGGACATTAGGGAGTTCTTGCCTAGTAAGGTAAGCCAAGAAGGGTTCTGTCCACGGGGCGGTGACAGCCATAATCATGTGGGCCGAAGGTGTTATTTCGGTGGCAGAGCCTCCGATTACGTCAGAGTGTTCGGGGTCTGGTGTTGTGGCCGGACCCGGACTGTTATTGCCGGCCTCCCCATCCCACACCACGGATGGCTTAAACAGCCTTTCCAAGAAGATATTAGGTGGGCTAGGGTCGCGCTTAGCGCTGATGCGGGCGAGGGTATCCGCCGCTTGGTTGTTTTCTCGGACCATGTGGTGGAATTTGAGGCCCTCGAACCGAGCTGACATTTTGAGGACGGCATTGCGGTAAGCCGCCATTTTTGGGTCCTTGGCGTTAAAGTCCCCATTTATTTGAGATATTGCGAGGTTCGAACCCCCCCGCACCTCTAGGCGTTGAATGTCCATGGAGACTGCCATCCGGAGAACATGCAACAGGGTCTCATATTCTGCTGCATTGTTGGAGTCTATGTATAATATTTGGTGTACGTATTGGACTGTATCTCCGATGGGGGATGTCAGGACAACGCCTGCCCCCAGACCAGCCAGCATCTTAGAGCCGTCAAAGTGCATGATCCAATTGGAGTACGTGCCATATTGTTTAGGGAGTTCGGCTTCCGTCCATTTGGCGACGAAATCAGCCAGTACTTGCGACTTAATGGCTCGCCGTGGTTTATATGTTATGTCAAACGGGAGGAGCTCGATAGCCCATTTGGCAATCCAGCCCGTGGCATCGCGGTTATTTATTATGTCGTTCAATGGTACTTCGGAGGCCGCCGTAATTGAACACTCTTGAAAGTAGTGTCGTAGTTTCCGGGATGCCATGAAGACCGCGTATGCTATCTTTTGATAATGTGGGTACCGTGATTTGCATGGAGTGAGGACGGTGGATACGTAGTATACCGGCTTTTGAAGCGGGAACTTATGTCCGTCCGTCTCTCGTTCAATGACGAGCACTGCGCTTACAACTTGGTGTGTTGCCGCTATATATAACAGCATTGGTTCGCCGACATTTGGTGCGGCCAATATTGGGTTGGTGGCGAATACGGCCTTTATTTCTTCCAATCCGGCCATGGCCGCATTCGGCCACTCGAAGTGTTCGGTGCGTCGAAGAAGGCGATAAAGAGGTAGTGCCTTTTCTCCTAATCGGGAGATAAAGCGGCTTAAGGCAGAAACGCATCCGGTTAACTTCTGGATTTTCTTGAGGTCTGTTGGGATAGCCAATTGTGACAAAGCTCGGATTTTAGCCGGATTTGCTTCAATTCCTCTATTGGAGATGATGAAGCCCAAGAGCTTTCCAGCGGGCATGCCGAAAACGCATTTTTCCAGATTGAGCTTGATGTCATATGTTCGGAGATTGTCGAACGTGAGCCTCAAGTCGTCCATTAAGGATTCGACGTGTCTTCTTTTAATGACCACATCGTCTACGTATGCCTCCACTATTTTGCCAATTTGTGTTTCCAGGCATGTCTGAATCATGCGTTGATAGGTTGCACCGGCGTTTTTGAGCCCGAAAGGCATGGTGTTAAAACAGAAGGGGCCGTTTGGAGTGATGAATGCCGTTGCGGTTTGATCGGGATCCGCCATCTTAATTTGATGGTATCCGGAGTATGCATCCAGGAAGCACAATGAGTTGTGTCCTGCGGTTGCGTTGATAATTTGATCGACGCGGGGGAGGGGGAAGGGATCCTTGTGGCAAGCCTGGTTAAGGTCCATGAAATCGACACATAGGCACCAGGATTTTTCCTTCTTTGGTAGCATCACCAGGTTTGCTAGCCAGTCCGGATGTTTTATTTCTCTAATGAATCCGGCCTCGAGTAACTTGGCTAGCTCTTCTCCCATGGCTTGTCGCTTAGGCTCAGAGAAACGCCGAAGACCAGTCAGGTTCCAGACCCTGCCTTAAGGATGGAGGCTAACACGGGAGTGACGTTGGATTGTCCTTCCGTAGAGGATTCAGATGACGTGTCTATCATGAACTCTGAAGTGGAGAGTGCCATGAATCATCGGCGCTGGAGGGCCGCTCTCCGCGACCCCGACTTTTCAAAAGAGGCATGCCTTCAGCTCGGCCGATGCATACATCCTAGCTGTTCGGGATGGGCTTGCCAGAGCCACCGACCAGTATTTAAAAGATATATGGGTAAGTACAGGTTTGGTAATCATATACCAGTAGCCCCCAAGACTTGAAGCCGTTGATACAACTGATTCAAGGATCATTGTATAATCACGCACTCGCGGAGAAGAATAGCCTGCTATCTCAAGGGCTTGAAAAGTGTCAGACCCGGCTGAAAGGGCATGTAGCCCCTAAGTGTGGTTTTGGTAATTAAATGACAATCTCTATGGACTAATGTTTTCAGTGAGATATATTTGAAGGTTTTGTCCATAGATGGTGCCACAAGGATATTGTATGGAATCAAGGATGAAGTCCATATATATGAAGATATATTTGCCCTATGCTTTGGTATTAAATGACAATTCCTATGGAGAATCAAGTGCATTGAATCTTATATGAAGATATGTTCCATAGTGATTGAGGGAGTCCTGGATTAGGAGGTCTTCGGACAGCCGGATTATATCCTTTGGACTATGAAGATACAAGATTGAAGACTTCGTCTCGTGTCCGGATGGGACTCTACTTGGCATGGAAGGCAAGCTATGCAATACGGATATGTATATCTCCTCCTTTGTAACCGACCTTGTGTAAACCTAACCTCTCCGGTGTCTATATAAACCGGAGGGTTTTAATCCGTAGGACAACATACAACCATACCATAGGCTAGCTTCTAGGGTTTAGCCTCTCTGATCTCGTGGTAGATCTACTCTTGTACTACCCATATTATCAATATTAATTAAGCAGGACGTAGGGTTTTACCTCCATCAAGAGGGCCCGAACCTGGATAAAACATCGTGTCCCATGCCTCCTGTTACCATCCGCCTTAGACGCACAGTTCGGGACCCCCTACCTGAGATCCGCCGGTTTTGACACCGACATTGGTGCTTTCATTGAGAGTTCCTCTGTGTCGTCACCGTTAGGCTTGATGGCTCCTACTATCATCGATGGCGATGCAGTCCAGGGTGAGACTTTTCTCCCCGGACAGATCTTTGTATTCGGTGGCTTTGCACTGCGGGCCAATTCGCTTGGCCATCTGGGGCAGATTGAAAGTTACGCCCCTGGTCATCAGGTCAGGTTTGGAAGCTTAAACTACACGGCCAATATCCACGGAGACTTGATCTTCGACAGATTCGAGCCTCTGCCTTGTGCGTCACGCAGTCACGATGAGTACGATTTAGCTCTACCATCGGACAACATTCAGGCGATCGCACCGGCAGCCGCTCCGACCCTCAATTTGGAGCCAGTTGCGCCGCCCATGGACGGGTGGATGGACCCCACCACAGAGGCGTTACCCTTAGCGGCAATCGAGCCAAACATCGACCTTACCTTGCACGAGAGCCGTCTTGTTAAACTGCCGGATTCTTCTCCGGCCACGGACTCCGAACCGCCTGCGCCCGTGCCCATCGAATTTGGTTGGGCGCCGATCATGGAGTTTACCTCCGCGGATATCTTTCAGCACTCGACCTTCGGCGACATACTGAACACATTAAGGTCTCTCTCCTTATCAGGAGAGTCCTGGCCAAACTATGTCCGGCAGGACTGGGATGCGGACGACGAAGATATTCGCGGCCCACCCACCACCCACTTAGTAGCCACTGTCGATGACTTAACCGACATGCTCGACTTCGACTTCGACGACATCGACGGTATGGACGACGATGCGGGAGACGTAGAGGAACCACTGCCCATGGGGCACTGGACAACCACCTCATCATACGATATATACATGGTGGATACACCCAAAGAAGGCAATGGCAATGAGACAGTGGAGGATGACCCCTCCAAGAAGCAACCCAAGCGCCGACGTCAGTGGCGCCGCTCTAAGTCCCGCCAAAGCAAAAGTGGTGATACCGGAACAGATAACACTCCGGATAGTGCCGAAGAAAACAACAACCCCCTCCAGCAAGATTTAGAGCAGGAGGATGGAGGAGCCAGCCCTCCTGAGAGAGCGGCAGACGGAGAGGCGGAGGATGATAATTACATGCCCCCCTCCGAAGACGAGGCAAGCCTCGGCAATGACGAATTCTCCGTGCCAGAGGATCCCGTCGAACAAGAGAGCTTCAAGCGCCGGCTTATGGCCACGTCAAATAGCCTTAAGAAAAAGCAGCAGCACCTTCAAGCTGATCAAGATCTACTAGCTGGCAGATGGACTGAAGTCCTCGCGGTCGAGGAATATAAACTCGAGCGCCCCTCCAAGAGTTACCCCAAATGCAGGCTGCTACCTCTACTGGAGGCAGAAGCATATGATGCGGCTGATCGGCCACCTTGTGGCCGTGATAGAGAGGCATTCCAGCCAAAAAGCTTAGACCGCACCCCGATGCCATTCAAATAAAAAAGCATGGGGAAACACACCAGACCTGCGAGACGTATTGGAGGACAAACATGCAAGATCGATCTATGGATCACGAGGGCGCGCCACTATGCGAGACGATAAACGTCATGCCGGATACAGTAAAAGTAAATCCAGCCAGGCCGAACACAGCGGGCAAGACCCATTTGAGCTGCGATACGATATAGCCCAATACAGAGGCGCCGCACACCCCTTATGCTTCACAGACGAAGTAATGGATCATCAAATCCTAGAAGGTTTCAAACCTGTAAATATTGAATCATACGACAGCACAACAGATCCTGCGGTATGGATCGAGGATTTCCTCCTCTACATCCACATGGCCCGTGGTGATGACTTACACGCCATCAAATACCTCCCACTAAATCTCAAAGGACCAGCGCGGCATTGGCTTAACAGCTTGCTAGCAGAGTCCATTAGTTGTTGGGAAGATCTGGAGGCCGCATTCCTCGACAACTTTCAGGGCACTTATGTGCGACCACCAGACGCTGATGACTTGAGCCACATAATTCAGCAGCCAGAAGAATCGGCCAGGCAATTCTGGACTCGGTTCCTAACAAAGAAAAATCAAATCATCGACTGTCCGTATGCAGAGGCCCCAGCGGCTTTCAAACACAACATCCGCGACGAGTGGCTAGCCCGGCACCTTGGTCAGGAAAAGCTGAAATCTATGGCAGCCCTCACGACGCTCATGACCCGCTTTTACGCGGGAGAAGACAGCTGGCTGGCTCGCAGTAACAATATGTCAAAGAACCATGGTACCTCGGATACCAAGGACAACAATAGCAGGTCACGTCGCAACAAACATAAGCACCACATTAACAGCGATAATACTGAGGATACGACAGTCAATGCCGGATTTAGAGGCTCTAAACCCGGTCAGCAGAAAAAGCCATTTAAACAAAGTACGCCGGGCCCGTCCAGTTTGGACCGTATACTCGATTGCTCGTGTCAAATACACGGCACCCCAGACAAGCCAGCCAATCACACCAATAGGGATTGTTGGGTGTTCAAGCAGGCCGGCAAGTTAATTGCCGAAAACAAGGATAAGGGGTCACATAGCGATGATGATGAGGAGCCCCGGCAGCCACACACCGGAGGACAGAAGAGGTTTCCCCCACAAGTGCGGACGGTGAACATGATATACGCAACCCACATCCCTAACAGGGAGCGGAAGCGTGCGCTCAGGGACGTATATGCGTTGGAGCCAATCACCCCAAAGTTCAACCCATGGTCCTCCTATCCGATCACTTTCGATCGCAGGGACCACCCCACTAGTATCCGTCATGGCGGATTCGCTGCACTAGTTCTAGACCCAATCATTAACGTATTTCACCTCACTCGAGTCCTTATGGATGGCGCCAGCAGCCTGAACCTGCTTTATCAGGACACAGTGCGCAAAATGGGTATAGACCCCTCAAGGATCAAACCCACAAAAACGACCTTTAAAGGCATTATTCCAAGTGTAGAGGCCCATTGCACATGCTCAATTACACTAGAAGTGGTCTTCGGATCCCCGGATAACTTCCGAAGCGAAGAATTAATCTTTGATATAGTCCCGTTCCGTAGTGGTTACGACACACTGCTCGGGCGAACCGCATTTGCGAGATTCAATACGGTACCACATTATGCATACCTCAAGCTCAAGATGCCAGGACCTCGTGGGGTTATTACAGTTAATGGAAACACAGAGCGCTCTCTCCGAACGGAGGAGCACAATGCGGCCCTCGCAGCAGAAGCGCAAAGCAGCCTCTCAAGGCAATCTACCAGTTCGTCGTTTCAAAACCCGGACACCTCCAAGAGCGCTCGGAGTAATCGGCAATTAGACCACCTGGCGCGATCTGAGCTCGCGTAGCAATGAGGCCCCCACCCCAGTCCCAGCCAAATGGCGAAATCCATGCCACGCGTACATAATTACGCATTAAAAATACCATGGGTGCAGGTGGGGAGGGGGGCACAACTGCGGCACGCCCCAAGACGCGGCTTAAACCGCACTAGGGGCTTCCCGCTTTGTTATTTTTTCTCTTTTTCCGGACTTTAATCTCTGGAAACCCTGTCCGGCAGCACTATTGCCGAACACATGATGCAGCAACCAAGGAGGCAGAAAGCTACGTCACACCACGGAATTCCCAGGTGGATTACAGTAACGAGCAAAATATTTGATTTAGTACTATTCCTCAGCTTGCCCTTGGAAGGGACACAGTCCTACTCTTTGCTTATCGCACTATCTGTACCATTCTACTTTAACGCACCTTTTTTAATAAACAATGCATAGCATTACGACTATTATTGCATTCTTGTTTTGTATATATGTGTTCACTAATGACGCCTTGCAACCGTACACTTTTGTACGACCAATACACCAGGGGCTTACGTACCCCACAATACGGTATGAAAAGTCTGAACACTTTCACAATTGCGGCACCCCGAACTTATAGCATTATATGCATCAGCTCCGAATCATGTCTTTGGTCAAATGTTGGGTTTGCCCGGCTCCTATGTTTTGGTACCTTACGTTCCGCTCTATCGGCTAAGGTAGCACTAGGAGAACTACTGCGATTGTGCCCCGGTTCTGCTAGGCTAAGAACCTCAGTAGAGAAAGCTAAAACTGACTGTCATGATAAGGCGAGAGACTGATCGCTGTTCGGCGAGGTTTTCGAGTCCCTAAAGACTTATGCCGCTTCGAGCGAGGGATCGGCCCTGTCCGGCTTAAAGGCGTGTATCGCGCCCCGAATTCAGCCTTCTGAATACCAGGGGCTTCGCCGAAATTTAAAATTATAGAATTCTATGGCTAAGTGAGAGTGATAAAGCATTATTAGTCCGGTTACCTTGTTCGTTGTGCTGAGCGCCTCCCTTGAAGGACCCAAATATGGGAACAAGAGTGCTCAGGTTTATCCCGAACACCCCAGCACTCGTGGCATGGGGGCAGAAGCTGAGGGCTAGCCATCTCTCAGATTGGATAAACAGCCAAACAGAAGGTAATATTTTAAATTCAAACAAGCGTTGCATAGCACATATGAAACAAGTTTTCATAAATACAGGATCACACGAGCAAGTTTCACTCAAATATTACATCTTTTGTACACTCGTCCGCTATGAGACGGGCACCCGGCAGAACACCCTTGTAATACATCTTGGGGTGGAGGTGCTCCTTGCCCTCCGGCGGCCCTTCCTTGACCAGCTTCACGGCATCTAGCTTGACCCACTGCAATTTCACACAGGCGAAAGCCCGACGTGCACCTTCAATGCAGATGGATCGCTTGACAACCTCCAGCCGCAGGCAGGCATCCACAAGCCGCCTCACCAGGCCGAAGAAGCTGTTCGGAAGGGCGTCGCCAGGCCACAGCCGGACTATAAAGTCCTTCGTAGCCTGTTCGGCCGCCTTATGTAGCTCGACCAGCTGCTTCAGCTGGTCGCTCATTGGCATCGGGTGTTCGGTCCTAGTATACTGAGACCAGAACAGCTTCTCCATGTAGCTCATTAGCTTCCCTCCTCGGCCTGGTAAAATTGTGCGGCATCGGACACGCTGCGGGGCAAATCTGTGAATGCTCCTGAAGAGCTCTGGATTCGGGTAAGTAATCGGTGATTTACTTTTACATGCTTGCTTTGCATATAGAATGCCTTACCCGCCGCTATCTTCTTCATTGCGTCGATCTCCTGGAGGGCCTTTTGGGCTTCGGCCTTGGCACTTTTTGCGCTCTCGAGGGCTGCGGCAAGCTCAGAGTCTCGCGTCTTCGAGTCAAGCTCCAACGCCTCATGCTTCATCACGAGAGCCTGGAGCTCTTGCTGCACCTCGCCCACCCGAGCCTCTTGTTTTTCTCGCTCGGTGCGCTCCTTGGCCGCTTTATCTTCGGCCGCGGACAGCGCTTGCTTTAGGGTCGCCACTTCGGTCGTGCCCCCTGGCAAATTCATGATGATCCTGTCATTTTGCAATCGCATTATTTTTATACATATCCATAGACTAGGTACTACTTACCTTTGTTCTCCTTGAGCTGCCTCTTGGCAAGGCCGAGCTCGTCCTGGGACCCTTTCAGGTCTTGCTTCAGTACGGTGATCTCCGTAGTAAGTGCGGCGGACGCCAGCAGTGAAGCCTACATATGCATATTGACATACTTATATTAGACTCCTGCGATATTGTTTGATCCTCTGTTCGGCTTTTCTTTGGGAACACCGAACAGAGCATCAGGGGCTACTGTCTATGCGGTAATATTTTTCCTATATTTTAAACACTTACCTCAAAGCCTGTTAGAAGGATGGCACAGGCTTCAGTCAATCCGCTCTTGGCGGACTGAACCTTCTGGATCACCGCACTCATGATAGTGCAGTGCTCCTCGTCGATGGAAGCGCTGCGAAGCGCTTCCAGCAGATTATCCGGCGCCTCTGGATGGACAGAGGTCACCGGTGCATGCGTCTTGCCCCTCTTAGAAGGAGGCCGCCTGCTCGAGTCCGGAACCACTGGAGGTTCCGACACGCTGTTCGGCTGAGGGCCGAACTCGGAGCCCTCAGGGGCCTTGTCCCCTCTGCTCCCGGAGTCCGGGAGGCTGCCTTGAGGCGCCTCCGGGACTGTCTCCCCTCGACCCGGTACCTCTTGAGACAGCACCTCGGCGTCGTCCGCAGGATGGGGGGAGGTGGCGGTCAGAACTGGATCGCTATCCATATTCGACGAGCCCAAGCAGCCGTCCGATGATACATCGATACTAGCTCGGGGCAACCTGCATTATCACGTTCGGCGTTAGGTAAAGTAGTGCAGAAAAGGAGTGCTACAAGTGACTCTGGTATCCGAATACTTACGACTTCCCCATGGGCTTGACCCTGGGCAGCCACTCGTCTTCGCCGTCGGCGGCGGTGGTAGAGCTGTCCAGAAGGAGAGTCCTTCCCTTCTTGGATCCTTCGGCCTCCCCGGTTGGGGTGGCCTTCCTTTTCTTGTCTCCCGCGTCTGGAGGGGGAGCATCTTCTTCTGCCTCCTCGTCTTCGGGGGAGGATTGCGTCATAGAGTCCTCGGACGGTGAGTCCGATGTCGCCTGGCGTCGGGAACTCTTTCGAGTTCCCTTAGCCTTCTTGGTCTTCTCCGGCACCGTATAAGGAGCCGGAGTCAGCATCTTCGTCAGAAGAGCGTTTGCTGGGCCTTCGGGCAAAGGAGCCGGACAGTCGATCTGTCTGGCCGTCTCCTGCCAGTCCTGTCAAAGGTATGGGAGTTTAGATCCTGCATGAAGTCAAGCTATGAAAAACATCTATCTTGTAAGAGGTAAAGCAGCTTACTGCGCTGGCTTGGCGCTTCGCGCTGAATCCGCGATCCTTAGTAGTAGGAGGGGGGACCTCGGCGCTCTGTAACAGCACCCTCCAGGCATCTTCGTGAGTTGTGTCGAAGAGCCTGTTCAGAGTTCGGTGTTGTGCCGGGTCGAACTCCCACAGGTTGAAGGCCCGTTGTTGGCACGGGAGGATCGGCGGTTGAGCATGACCTGGACTACGTTGACGAGTTTGAGCTTCTTGTTCACCGTGTTTTGAATACATGTTTGGAGTCCGGTCAGCTCTCCCGAACTACCCCAGGACATGCCCTTCTCTTGCCAGGAGGTGAGCCATGTGGGGAAGCCAGATCAGAACTCAGGGGCCGCTACCCATGTAGGGTCACGCGGTTCGGTGATGTAGAACCACCCCGATTGCCACCCCTTTATGGTCTCCACGAAGGAGCCCTCGAGCCATGTGACGTTGGGCATCTTGCCCACCATGGCGCCTCCGCACTCCACCTGGCGGCCGTTCACTACCTTTAGCTTGACATTAAAAGTCTTCAGCCATAAGCCGAAGTGGGGCTTGATGCGGAGGAAGGCCTCGCACACGACGATAAACGCCGAGATGTTGAGGATGAAGTTCGGGTCCAGATCGTGGAAATCTAGGCCGTAGTATAACATGAGCCCCCGGACAAATGGGTGGAGAGGAAATGGGTGAGGAACACTACCCTCTCATGGGGCCTGGGGGTGGGGATGAGCTGCCCCTCGTCTGGAAGCTGGTGCGCGACGTCGTCGGGCAAGTATCCGTCTCTCCTCAGCTTCTTGACGTGTCCCTCCGTGACGAAGGAGACCATCCACCTGCCTTCCACTCCGGACATGGTTGGAGAAGGTCGAGGTGGGAAATGCGAACTTGGGTGCTAGAGCTTGAGTGCACGGAAACGGATGAGCAAAGGAGGAAGAAGGCATGGATGAAAAGGAAAATCTTTATCCCTTTATATGGGCGGATGAAACTATGCGCCCCCACTAGCCTGGTAAAACTCGCTTATCCCCCAAGCATCATAATCGATGGCGTCGTTGGGTTACCCACGCCCGTATTGATGAGAATCCCATGATAAGGGGACACAATCTCTGCTTTGACAAGACGTGTCAAAAAACTGCCTTGCGTTATGTGCGGGGCTAGTCAAAGGAAACGGTTCGAATAATCACCGGGCCATGACATAATGCCGTGTTGCCAAAACAAGTCAGCAAATTGGATTTGTGGAAATATTATTCTCTCTACGGTGGTGTGTGGAATTTATTTTGCAGGGTCGGACACTATCCTTGTATTCAAATTCTTCCGTGGTGTATTCGGAGGAGGAACCCGCCTTGCAATGCCGAAGACAGTACTGCGCGCCGGACTCATCGTCATTGAAAGCCTGGTTAAGGGGCTATTGAGGGAGTCCTGGATTAGGGGGTCTCCGGACAGCCAGATTATATCCGTTGGACTATGAAGATACAAGATTGAAGACTTCGTCTCGTGTCCGGATGGGACTCTACTTGGCGTGGAAGGCAAGCTAGGCAATACGGATATGTATATCTCCTCCATTGTGACCAACCTTGTGTAAACCTAACCTCTCCGGTGTCTATATAAACCGGAGGGTTTTAGTCCGTAGGACAACATACAATCATACCATAGGCTAGCTTCTAGGGTTTAGCCTCTCTGATCTCGTGGTAGATCTACTCTTGTACTACCCATATCATCAATATTAATCAACCAGGACGTAGGGTTTTACCTCCATCAAGAGGGCCCGAACCTGGATAAAACATCGTGTCCCCTGCCTCCTGTTACCATCCGCCTTATACGCACAGTTCGGGACCCCCTACCCGAGATCCGCAGGTTTTGACACTGACAGTGATGCTTGAAGTGCATTGGGTTGTTTTGTGAAGTCTGCCAACAAAGCATCCGAAGAAGTCCTCATGGTATCCTTCTCTGGATACCCCGTGCACATGGGCTTGTACCATATATACGGGGTCGAGTGTGAACTCTCTGGATACCCCGTGCTCACGGGGCCTAGGTGTTGGCTCTTGAGATCCCATATCCAGTAAGGTTTCAAGTTGGTCTTCGGGTACTTCTATTGAAGCCATCAAGATTGGTTTCAATGCCTAATCTAATTATGTTTATGATGGAGTTCATTGGAGGATCTCAACGATTGATATATTTGGGCTTCTGAGGATCAAGGCTTGAGAGAGTAATCAAAGAGAAGAATTCAAGTTATGGTTTCAAGACAAGATCATGGTGAGCTCATGTGTTGGGTTTAGGTTGATCAAGTCTTGAAGCAAACAACTAGAGTGAAGAATTCATTGTGCCTCTCAAGATATTATGATGGAGGCTTTTAAGGATCAAGGGCTTGAGAGAATAATCAAAGAGAAGAATTCAAGTTATGGTCTCAAGACAAGATCATGGTGAGCTCATGTGTTGGGTTTCGGTTGATCAAGTCTTGAAGCAAGCAACTAGAGTGACGAATTCATTATGCCTCTCAAGAGATTGTGATGGAGTTTTAGAAGGGCAAGTTGTGGCCAAGATGATATTCATAGTGGAACTTGATATGGCCATGAAAGAGTCTTTGGTGATATCGTCTTGAAGCAATTAAGGGAAATGAAGAGTTCATTGTGGCTTTCAAGAAACCAAGATGGAGCTTGGAGTAAAGATGTTGGTTGACCAAGATGAAGCTCGAAGATTATATCTAGATGGTCAACTCTCAAAGCGCAAACATTGTACCACGTGGGATCAAGTGATCTAGTGGTATGGTAAGTAATTGTGAATTGTGCTTTTGTTACCTAACCCATGCTATGTGTTTGTTATGTCTATGTGGGTTAGGTGTTTCTCATGGGCTTGCATCAAAAGGAAAGATCTCAAGTAGCCTATGTGTGGATGACATCAAGTGGTGATGGTCATCGGGTTCGAGAAGTCCAAGTGCAAGATGAAAAGACGGAGGTTATATGCTATGAATCTTGCGGTCCACATCATGATAATGCTCATGTGAAGATGGGCTTAAGTTAAGGCTTCCCTCATTGCAATATGAGGAAGCAATTCAAGCATCTTCACCAAGTGGTTGTGGACAAGAAAGGGATTCCAACTTGGGACAAGCATTGGAGTCATCACCAAGCTCAAGTTGAATATGCAAGGCAAAGTTATACCTTAGCTAGGTTTTCCTAGTTTTGCCGGTCTCATGGTGCTTGGAGAGAGACCGGATTATAGGTTTGATACCCGTACTATCAAGAGGGACTCTCTGGCGAGTAGCTTGATCACGTCGCATGTAGAGAGCTCAAACCTTTGCATTACTTGCATCATACTTTCTTGTTGATCTTGGGTGGTTCTCTATGTGAGGACCTTGGGCTTTTCCCTAGCTTCAAAACGAGCCCAAGATCATCAAATTCGGAGTTCGTATGCCAAAGTTATGCATGTTTTAGTGGGCTGCTGCAGGCTGTCCTGGGTACCTCGTGGGCACGGGGTTTTTAACCCCCGTGGGCACGGGCTCGTACGTGTGCGCGGGACCCCGTGGGCATGGGGTCTAAACCCGTGTGGGCACGGGGTGTCCAGGAACTGCCCGTTGAGCCCCAACGGCTAGTTTTGGGTTTTGGCTATTTAAGGGCTCCTTCCTCCCACCGGTTGGGGGGTTGTTCATTCACATTCTAAACATCATTTTGAGCCTCTTACCACCTCTCCCAAACCCCTATCTCCCCTCTAAGTGAAGGGGGATTTGTGGATGGATCTTGGAGTCATTTGTTGATTTCCTCCATTGCATCCCCTCTCTTCAATCCCCTACTTTCTTGAGTTGCATCTTGTGAGATTGAGAGAGTGAGTTGAGCATTTGTTGCTTGACCTTGCATTGCATTTGTTGCTTTGGTTTGAGATCCCCACATCAATTTGTTCGAGTGAGAGCCCGTGAGTTTTTTACTCTTGGAGGCTTCGCCTCCTAGACGGTTTGGTGATACATTGAGAAGATTGTGAAGAGGCCTATGTGGCCAAGGTTCCCCCGGAAGCTTCCTTTTGTGGTGTGCTCCGGTGAAGGGTGTTGAAGTGGCCTAGGTGGTCAAGTTCCTCCGGAAGCTTCCGTGGTTGTAGTGTGCTCCGGAGAAGTTTGTAAAGGTGTGGTGGTCGCCTTCAAGACCAACCCCGAGTGAACCGAGGCTCATCCGTTGGGGGTGACTCGGAAGGGAGAATACGGTGAGTCACTTGGTGACGCCCCGGAGCTTTGGCTTTGGCACCGCTCTAACGGAGATTAGCACTCTCACGAGTTTGAACTTCGGGATAAATCCGCGTCTCCGACTCACTTTTGGTTATCTCATACCCACACCCTTTACTTTCCACAATTCATACTTGCTCATATTGATATATCTTGTGCTAGTTAAATTGCTTAGTAGTTCCTACATTTCCATATCTTGTGATATAGTTTGTGCTTGCTAGTTTCTTTTAGTGCCTATCTTGTTTAGCATAGGTTGTTGGTGCACTTAGTTGAGCCTAGCATATTTAGGATTTGTGCATGAAAAATATCCGTTAGTTTAATTCCGCATTCGGATAAAACCAAATCCGTAAAAGTTTTAAAACGCCTATTCACCCCCCTCTAGTCGTCATCTAGATCATTTCAATTGGTATCAGAGCTTTGGTCTCTCCTTGGTAGGCTTCACCGCCTAGAGAGTAAAGATGTCAACTTGTGGTATAGTGCATGATGACACCTTTTGTTTTAGTGGCACAAACTATCACTTATGGAAAATTCGCATGCTTTGTCATTTCCGGACCATGGGTCCAAATTTTGTGTGAATTGTTCTTGTAGGGGCTTCTCCGTGGAAGGATGACCTTTTTCCAACTAATGAGGAAAATGATGATATGCTTTGTGGGTATGGTGCTAAGAATGCCATAATCCGGTCTATATCCCTCTAAGTGTTTGAGTCAATCATGACATGTGTGACGGCTCATGATATGTGGACCAAACTTGAAGAAATATATGGTGGGTCCAATCTTGTTGATATTCATCATATGTCGGAGGATTCAATTGAGGAGTTCTCCACATCTTCAAATCATGAAGAACTCCATATTGATTCTTCATCCATGTGCTTGGACATTTCTACTTCTTCCACCTCACCATCATATGGTATGTCCCAAGGTAATGACATGGTGAGTGGAAATATTATTTGTGATGATGATGTTGTGCTAAACATTGATTATCTTTCATGTATACATGCTAGTGTTGTAGATTCTATGGACTTGAGCATATCTAGCAAAAATGACTTACATTCTTGTGTTGATAGTCCATGCATATCATTTGGAGATTCCTTGAATACCTTTTGTGAGGATATGCTTGATACTCCTTGTTTCCATGATCTCTATGCTTCTATTTCCTCTAGTTGTTGTTTGACTAACCATGTAGAGGAAACAAGAGAAAATAGTGTACACACCATTATTGAGGAAATTGCTAGAGGAGCAAAGAAGGACATCACCTCGTTGGAGAGGAAATGCTATGAGTGTCAAGACGATGGACACGAACATCCTACTCCTGATGATAAAGAAACTCCCTCTCGAAAAGAATCATCATCAACCTCCGATATTCACATGTGCCTCATGGCAAGAGGTAATACTGAGGTATCATCTACTCATAGTAATGATAATGATGAGAGTGATGATGAATGTGATAGGGATATGAGTCAAGAAATATATGAAATTGGTAATTCTCTTCGTGGGGTAAATAAGAACACTTATGAGATATTTAAAGATCTTATTACTCATTTTGGAAAGTGTAATGATTTACTTCACAAAGAGCAAGAACAAAATGAAAAACTTGATAGTAACCTTCTTGATGCTCTAGAAACTCTTAGAGACTTAGAATCTTCCAAAGAAGAAATTGAAGTTGCTCATGATCAACTTAAAGAGGATTTTGCGCACCTTGACCTTGGCTACAAGAATGTCAAAGGAGAGCTCACCAAACTCTCTAAGTCTTATGAGGAACTTCAAGCTAGTCATGTGAAGTCTCTAGTCTCTACTAGCTCCTCTCACATTGTCAATGATGCTTGTGCTACTAACTCTACTCCTTTTGAAGCATCTATCTTGAAGGAGAATGTTGAGCTAAGGGCTCAACTTGTTTTGCTAACTAGCAATTATGGGAATTTAGAAGAAAGTCATGAAAAGCTCTCGGGCTCTCATGATGACCTTCTAATCTCCCATGAAAGGCTAAAGTTAGCTCATGAGGCTATTGTGACTAAGGTAACATCTCGTGAGCCTCATGTGGACATTAGCACTATATCTATTCAAAATGATTTATTGACATGTGCTAGTCCTAGTAATTCATCTAGACATATTATAGTCAATTCTTGTGATGAATTGCTCCCCTTGCCTTGTTGCTCTAATAATGAAGTTTCTACTCCCTCTAGTACTTTTGTTGATACTAACCTTGTAGAGGAAAACAAAGAGCTCAAGGCTCAAGTGACTAATTTGAAGAAAGACTTGGAAATGTGTCATAAAGGAAATTCCATTCTCAACAATATTTTGAGTGGTCAAAAATCCCCTCATTACATGGGTGGACTTGGTTTCATCTCCAACAACATGAAGTCCAAGAAAAGGAATAAGGGACAAGACCAAGTCAAGAATCCGGCCAACATCACATGCTTCAAGTGCAAGAATGTTGGACACCATGTGAGATCTTGTCCATTGAAGAATAATGCTTCAAATGTGAAGCAACAAGGGAAGCGGCCTCAATTTCAATCTCAAGGCCAACCTCAAGTTCAATCTCAAGGTCAACCTCAAGTTAAAGAAAGGCCACTATCAATAATGAACCAAGGAAATGCTCCCCAAGTTGAGAAAGTAAAGAAGAAGAGAAGGGGGAGCACATGTTGCTATATTTGTTGTGAGAAGGGACACATATCTTCATCTTGTCCCAACGGTAACATCCCTAAGCCTCCTCTAGTCAATGATCCTTATTCGCTTAGGAAGGTTGTTCTTGGCAATTTGTTTGCCAAGTTTGTTGGCGCCCAAAGTGGTTTGGAAATGGAAAAGGCCATTTGGGTTGCCAATCCTGTTGTGAATAACTTCTTAGGACCCAATTTGGTTGGGGACCATCAAGCTCAACCTTGATCAATAGGTGTGTGGAGGACATTGGAGATTTGGCTAGTTCATGAAGAAAAATAATATTCACCATTTATTTGTTCGAGCCAAGTCATGTGGATTATCTTCATTTTATCTATCCAATGTTCCTCCTTGCCGTAACTTGTATTTTTATTGCTTACATTGGAAGTTACTCGCCCCTTGCATGCTTAGGTTTTGTATCTAGCATGTGCATTTATATGTTGTGCTTCCTAGTATGCTTGATTTGTGTTATCTAGCATGTGTAGGTTGCATTGCACATCATAGTGCTTCTTGTTGTCTTGAGCCTTATTTGTATGTTGTTTGGCTCTTGCGACATATTAATGGATCATCACATTATGGGGAGTGTTATGTTTTGTGCGCATCACAAACCAAAAATGTGAATATGAGAAATATTACATAGAATTGATACTCAATATTATCTATTCACTATGTGGTATGTCAAGCTCATTTGAAATTCAGATTCTCAGAGTATCCATTAACTATCTCTTGTAGGTGGTTATTTGCCTCTGTTGTGTTCTTGCCGTGGTATCCAGAAATTTGCACCAGAAAAGTTCTGGATACCCCGTGCGCACGGGGTCTTTTAACCCCTGTGCGCATGGGGTGTTGCGTAACTCTCTGGGTACCCCGTGCGCAAGGGGTCTTTTGACCCCCGTGCGCATGGGGTACTATGTAACTCCCTGGATACCCCGTGTGCACGGGGTCTTTTGACCCCCGTGCGCACGGGGTGGTTGTTGATTATGATCTTGTGCTTCTTCGGATTCTACCACCGAGTGTTAATTCCAAATACCAATTGGTATTTCTTCTTGTGGTAGAATTTTATGATCATCTTCTTCTCGGCTTGTGCTTCACCTTGCCTTATCTCACTACTTGTACTATATTTTATCTACTTGAGTGAGATAAGCCGTTGAGCATGTGTGTAATGTATATCCTTTATGCTCTTTGGTTTTTGCTTAGTTCATATGTTGTACTTTATGTGCGGTCCTGTGTGGATTCGTCATTTTGATATAATTTGGACAACTTGAATGCTTTATGTCATTATTGGAGTATTCATCTTTTAAGTGTTCTTTTGTCCAAATTATATCTCTTTGGATCTTGGTAGGCTTGTGCATGCATATTTATTTATGTACTTCTTCATGCCTTGCTTGCTCTCTTGATCCTCTATATAGGGTAAACTCCATAATATCCTTAATGGTTAAAGGTGTGCATGAAATTCAATTTCATATCCTTTTGCACATACTTATTGTGGAGTTTGCCCTATGTATTGTGGTTGTGCTTACTACTTCAGACCCAATATGTTTGGGGACCATTTTGTACCTTAATGTGTTTTAGGTACCTTGGAGAAGCATTGGATGCTTGGCTTATTCACGAGGAAGGTGGAGACACCGTGGGAAATTATTAGAGCCAAGCTTGATTGATTCTTTGATTTGAGGGAGAAGATAAATGAAAACCCAGTTCGGTCGTAAGTATTTCATTATCACCATGAAAACCCAGTTAACCAAAATTTGGGTCTATTTGTTGGATATGCATCAAACTCCCACACATACTATATTCTCAATAAATCCACGGGATGTATTGAGAAAACAGCGAATGTGGAGTGTGATGAGAATTACAGCTTCCATGCGGAGCAATTTGTTTCAAGTGTTGTAGGTGATGAGGCTCCTTCCCGAGATACAAGTACAATGGGGGTTGGTCATATTATTCCACAAGAAAAACCCCTTGTCCATGTAGAAGAATAAGGAGTAAGAGCCCCTCTTGTGGATCCACCACAAGGGAAGTCATCACCCCCAACATAAGAACAAGATGCTATGGTAGATCATGTACCTATCCAAGAACAAGATCAAGACCCTCATGTTACCTTACTAGATCAAGGGCCCCTTGAACCAATGCTCTCTCTCTCTCGGTAACAAGTACTTACTTCATGCATTTATTTAAATTAGAGTCAACATTGTGTATGTTGCATCATAGCATGATTAGTACTTGTTGAGTGAGTGCTTGTATGTTTTGCATATATGTTTGCACTCATGAGTTGTTGGATATATTTTGGACCCATGCTTAGCATGATTATCATATTGGATATCTCCATTATCCCTTGTCCAAAATATGTTCATTGGATCCTTTGAATGTTTGATTCTCTTGTCATATCTTTTTGGTGCATTCTATGGATCCTCAATATAGTGTGAATTTCTTCGTTTGTTCGTAACTGGATATGTGCATTTGATTCCACTCACAATATGAGAAATGCACAAATTAAGAAGGAACTCATACTATATTGGTCGTCTAGATTTTTCTTCCATTTTGGCACTTGTTGCCAATGGGGGAGAAGTTTAGAGGGTTTAGGTGAAGTGGGTTGGTTCCTGTCATTCCTGCTTATCTACTTTTGTTGTGCTTGCTCATTGCATGGATGTGTATATAGAGGAAACTCCACCAAGTTATTTCCTGTGCATATATTGTGGGGGAGTTTGCTCTATATATTGTGGTTCCTCTAGCATCAAATTCTTGTGTAGTATTTCGATGCTAGTACAACCGGTTTGGATAACATCAACTATCTTTGTGATGTTTGAGGCTACCAAAACCACCTCAAGTATACAATTTATTCTCTGATAGATTGCATACTTGTTTTAAATTCATTGTATAAACCCTCTTGTTGAGATTGTCATCAATTACCAAAATGGGGGAGATTGAAAGGGCATGTAGCCCCTAAGTGTGGTTTTGGTAATTAAATGACAATCTCTATGGACTAATGTTTTCAGTGAGATATATTTGAAGGTTTTGTCCATAGATGGTGCCACAAGGATATTGGATGGAATCAAGGATGAAGTCCATATATATGAAGATATATTTGCCCCATGCTTTGGTATTAAATGAAAATTCCTATGGAGAATCAAGTGCATTGAATCTTATATGAAGATATGTTCCATAGTGATGCTTGAAGTGCATTGGGTTGTTTTGTGAAGTCTGCCATCAAAGCATCCGAAGAAGTCCTCATGCTATCCTTCTCTGGATACCCCATGCACACGGGCTTGTACCATGTGCACGGGGTCGAGTGTCAACTCTCTGGATACCCCGTGCTCACGGGGCCTAGGTGTTGGCTCTTGAGATCCCATATACAGTAAGGTTTCAAGTTGGTCTTCGGGTACTTCTATTGAAGACATCAAGATTGGTTTCAATGCCTAATCTAATTATGTTTATGATGGAGTTTATTGGAGGATCTCAAAGATTGATATATTTGGGCTTCTGAGGATCAAGGCTTGAGAGAGTAATCAAAGAGAAGAATTCAAGTTATGGTTTCAAGACAAGATCATGGTGATCTCATGTGTTGGGTTTAGGTTGATCAAGTCTTGAAGCAAACAACTAGAGTGAAGAATTCATTGTGCCTCTCAAGATATTATGATGGAGGGCTTTTAAGGATCAAGGGCTTGAGAGAATAATCAAAGAGAAGAATTCAAGTTATGGTTTCAACACAAGATCATGGTGAGCTCATGTGTTGGGTTTAGGTTGATCAAGTCTTTAGGCAAACAACTAGAGTGAAGAATTCATTGTGCCTCTCAAGATATTATGATGGAGGGCTTTTAAGGATCAAGGGCTTGATAGAATAATCAAAGAGAAGAATTCAAGTAATGGTCTCAAGACAAGATCATGGTGAGCTCATGTGTTGGGTTTCGGTTGATCAAGCCTTGAAGCAAGCAACTAGAGTGACGAATTCATTATGCCTCTCAAGAGTTTGTGATGGAGTTTTTAGAAGGGCAAGTGGTGGCCAAGATGATATTCATAGTGGAACTTGATATGGCCATGAAAGAGTCTTTGGTGATATCGTATTGAAGCAATTAAGGGAAATGAAGAGTTCATTGTGGCTTTCAAGAAACCAAGATGGAGCTTGGAGTAAAGATGTTGGTTGACCAAGATGAAGCTCGAAGATTATATCTAGACGGTCAACTCTCAAAGCGCAAACATTGTACCACATGCGATCAAGTGATCTAGTGGTATGGTAAGTAATTGTGAATTGTGCTTTGTTACCTAACCCATGCTATGTGTTTGTTATGTCTATGTGGGTTAGGTGTTTCTCATGGGCTTGCATCAAAAGGAAAGATCTCAAGTAGCCTATGTGTGGATTACATCAAGTGGTGATGGTCATCGGGTTCGAGGAGTCCAAGTGCAAGATGAGAAGCTGGAGGTTATATGCTTTGAATCTTGCGGTCCACATCATGATAATGCTCATGTGAAGATGGGCTTAAGTTAAGGCTTCCCTCATTGCAATATGAGGAAGCAATTCAAGCATCTTCACCAAGTGGTTGTGGACAAGAAAGGGATTCCAACTTGGGACAAGCATTGCAGTCATCACCAAGCTCAAGTTGAATATGCAAGGCAAAGGTATACCTTAGCTAGGTTTTCCTAGTTTTTCCGGTCTCATGGTGCTTGGAGAGAGACCGGATTATAGGTTTGATACCCGTACTATTGTAGTGACCAGACCTCAAACAGTCTGATCTCTGTGCTCCGGTGTCATCCCTGGATCAGTAATGCTGACACCACACAGTACTCGGAGGATTTATAACAGAGTAGCAATCACACACTTATTACATCGAGTGTCTCCATAGAGAACTTATTACCATAAATATGGCTTAAGGCCATCTAATAACGATAACAGCGGAAGACTTGGAAGATAAGTGAGTCCATCAACTCCAACGGCATCACTGAGTATAGAACCACGACCTGAAACTCCTTAATCGTCGTCTGAAAAGTCTGCAACATTAACGTTGCAGCCCGAAACGGGCCAGCACATGGAATATGCTGGCAAGGTAACACATAGAGAGTAATGGAATGAAATAGCTATACTATATGCATATTTGGCTGGTGGAAAGCTCTATGGTTACAGTTTTGCGTAAAGCCAATTTTTCCCTACTACAAAGGAATAAATTTATTTAACTACCTTGGTAGTTGTTAAACATTGAGAATGGTTGATAGCATCCTCAATCCCAATTAAACATCATCATTATCAAAAAAACCCAACAAAATTAATTTAGAGTAACATGTTGAGATTCACATGATAATCCATGTACTAGATACTCAAGATGTCCATAACCGGGGACACGGCTAACCATGATTAGTTTAATACACTCTGCAGAGGTTTGCGCACTTTTCCCCACAAGACTCGATCGCCTCCGTTTGGTTTCTCGCACTACATGGTGTTTGAGAAGACGGATGACCGAGACATAGTCTTTCAGAAGCGCTAGCACCTTACGATCGGGTAGACCGTACCACCTACATCCCCTACATCTGCTAGTCTACCACTGTAAGAGTTCGCACGACTTAGTCAACTATGCTAGAGCCCATAATAGCTTGTGGCTGCACACGGAAGTTTCTAGTATGAATAATCTCATGATCCCTTTGAGCCTGGGTGGCGGTCCAAAAGAAAACAGGCAATCCTGGATTACCCAGGTGCCTCAATCCACCCAGATGTGTGTTTAAGTTGCCACCTTAGATAAACCATTAATTAACAAACTCACATCTGTCATGGATATCACTCACCCAATCCACGTCTACTAGCATAGCATGGCATAATAAGCAAACGTAGAAGTAACTCCCAAAGGTTTGATAATAAACAGGTAATAGGTACTACCTCAACTACTTCCCATCCCACAATTTAATTAGATCCTAATCATGCAATGTTTGAGGATTGATCTAATGCAATAAAACTGGGTAGTAGAAAAGGTATGATCAAAGTGTTACTTGCCTTGCTGATGATCCGCGAAACCTAGCGATTCGAAGTAACAAGCGGCGCACTCCGGGTACTCTATCGCAAACAAACAAGCACACAATAAGTACTCATCTAATGCACAGGTAAAACTCAATAAGAGATCTAACCAGAAGGTTCAACTTAAGAACTCCGGTTTGCAAAAAGAGTCAAATCGAACGAAGCAACGAAAGTCAAACGGCGAAAGAAAACAACTTCGTTCTACTAATCTGGATCTAAGTCAAATTTTACAGTAGCAAAAACTTGTTTAAGTTGGTTAAACGGATAGAGGGTTTCGAGACGAAACTCCATGCGCTTGAATCGCCTGATTCCGATAAACGAGCGAAAAGTTATACTAAAAAGAAAATCAGATCGGAAATCACGATCAGAAAAATCACGGATTTAATCCGAGAAAAAGAAAAACGACGAACATTCGCTAGAACGAACGAACGGACGAATGCTTGCTAATTAAATAAATCGGAAAAACCGATCTATTTAAAAAAACCGAAACTAAAACAGATAAAAACCAACGAAAACCCGATGGAAAAACCGAACGGTTTTTCGAAAAAAATAAAAAAACAACACGGATTTCAAGGCGACCTCGGCGGCGGCGGGGCGGCGGCGGTGGCGGCGCGGCGCGGTGGCGGCGGCGGGTCGGCGCGGGCGGCGAGGCGCGGCGGCTAGGGTTTCGGGGCGGCGGCTGGGCCTTGGGCTGGCTCCCCCCGGCTTATAAAGCCTTGGCGGGCCGGAGTCCCGGTTTGACACGGCCCGTAGGTCGGTTCGTTTTTTTAAGTAATTACGCGCAGAAGAAAAATAACAAGAAATACTAAACGGACTCGAAAAATCCCGAAATAAATTTTCCCGGGCTTCTAAAATCAAGCCGCACAAGGTGAACATTTATTTGGGGCCTAAATGCAATTTTGAAAAACGCACATTTTTCCTAAATTCAAATAAAATAACGAAAAACTCCAAAATAAAATCTTATTTGATTTTATTATTAAATCCTCAATATTTCTTTATTTTGGGAAAGTCATTTTATTCCCTCTCTCATATTTTTGTAATAGAAATAATTGATGATAAAATAATTAAAATCAAATGATCCTATTCTCAAAATTTGAGAAAACTCAAATATGAAAATAAAGAATTTCCCAACTCTCTCCGTGGGTCCTTGAGTTGCGTAGAAATTTCTAGGATCAAACCAAAAGCAAAACAAAATATGATATGCAATGATGATCTAATGTATAACATTCCAATTTGAAAATTTGGGATGTTACAAACCTACCCCCCTTAAGATGAATCTCGCCCTCGAGATTCGGGTTGGCTAGAAAATAGGTAGGGTGGTCCTTGAGCAAATCTTCCTCTCGTTCCCAGGTGGCTTCATCCTCTGTGTGGTGGCTCCACTGAACTTTGCAAAACTTAATAACCTTGCTGCGAGTGACTCGGCTGGCAAACTCAAGAATCTTAATTGGTTTCTCCTCGTAGGTCAAATCGTTATCCAACTGAATTGTTTCCAATGGCACTGTGTCTCTCAAGGGTATGTCAGCCATCTCCGCATGGCACTTCTTTAACCGAGAAACGTGGAACACATCATGAACTCCTGACAATCCTTCGAGCAATTCCAACTTGTAGGCCACTTCTCCCATACGCTCCAAAACTCGATATGGTCCTACAAATCGTGGCGCTAACTTTCCTTTAACTCCAAAATGCTTTGTTCCCCGAAGTGGGGATACTCGAAGATAGCTCTATCTCCAACTTCGTAAACAGTCTCCTTGCGTTTAGAATCTGCATAACTCTTCTGTCTGGACTGAGCTACCTTGAGCCTATCGCGAATCAATTTCACCTTCTGTTCAGACTCTTTAATCAAATCAGGTCCAAACAACTGGCGGTCTCCAACTTCGTCCCACGACAACGGTGTCCTGCACCTCCTTCCGTACAAAGCTTCGAAAGGGGCCATCTTTAAACTGATTTGGTAACTATTGTTGTAAGAGAACTCTGCATATGGCAAATTGTCGTCTCAACTAGATCCGTAATCTAGCGCACAAGCTCTCAGCATATCCTCCAAAATATGATTGACTCTCTCGGTCTGTCCATCTGTCTATGGATGAAAAGTTGTACTGAATTCTAGCGGGGTACCCAAAGTTTCGTGCAACTGCTTCCAGAACTTTGAGGTAAATTGGGTTCCTCTATCCGATACGATACTCCTCAGAACTCCATGCAGACATACGATCTTGGTCATGTATATCTTTGCCAACTTAGCACTGGTGTAAGTGGTCTTTACCGGGATGAAGTGAGTTACTTTCGTCAACCGATCGACTACAACCCAAATCGAGTCATAACCTGAACGAGTCCTGGGTAATCCCGTGATAAAATCCATGCCTAACTTATCCCACTTCCATTCGGGTATCGGCAATGGTTGTAACAATCCTGCTGGCTTCTGATGCTCTGCCTTTACTCTCTGACACACATCACAAACTGCTACATACTCCGCAATATCCTTCTTCATTCTGGTCCACCAGAAAATATCTTTAAAATCCAAATACATCTTGGTATTTCCTGGGTGAATCGAATATGGTGAATCGTGTGCCTCTTGCAGATTTAGCTTCCTAATCTCCGGGTCATTGGGCACGTAAACACGGTCTTCAAACCATAGGGTGTCGTGCTCATCTTCACGAAATCCTTTAGCCTTTCCTTCGCTTATTTTCTCCTTTATAGAGGCAATCTCCTTGTCAGTCTTCTGAGCTTCTCTGATTCTATCCATCAAAGTTGACTGAATCTCCAATGTTGCTACATAGCCTCTCAAAACTATTTCCAAACATAGTTCACGAAGATTTTCTGCTAACTCCCTTGGTATTTCTCCCGTCATTAATGTATTGACATGGCTCTTACGGCTTAATGCATCAGCTACTACATTAGCCTTTCCGGGATGGTAATGCAATCTCATATCATAATCCTTGATGAGCTCCAACCATCTCCTTCGTCTGAGGTTTAACTCCTTCTGTGTGAAAATGTATTTCAAACTCTTATGGTCCGTGTACACCTCACAATGGTTTCCAATGAGGAAACGTCTCCATGTTTTCAATGCATGCACTATGGCTACTAATTCCAAATCATGCATAGCATAATTCAACTCATGAGGTTTCAGTTGTCTTGAGGCATATGACACAACTCTCCCTTCCTGCATAAGCACTGCTCCAAGTCCTCGACGTGAAGCGTCGCAATACACCTCATAGTCCTTTGTCTGATCTGGCAAAATCAACACTGGTGAAGTAACCAAACGTTTCTTCAACTCCTGGAAACTAGTCTCACATTCCTCAGTCCATATGAACTTGGTATCCTTCTTCAACAGCTCCGTCATAGGCTTTGCTATCTTCGAGAAATTCTCAATAAATCTCCGGTAGTATCCTGCGAGTCCCAGAAAACTCCGTATCTCTCCAAACATGGTCGGTGCTTCCCACTTGGTCACGGTATCAACTTTAGTGGGATCTACTGTTATTCCTTCTCCGGATATAACGTGTCCGAGAAATCCTACTTCCTTCAGCCAAAACTCACATTTGCTGAACTTGGCATACAACTGATGTTCTCTGAGCTTCTCAAGTACCATTCGCAAATGTTCCTTATGCTCCTCTTCATTCTTCGAGTAAACCAGGATATCATCAATGAACACCACGACGAACTTATCCAAGAACTCCATAAACACTTTGTTCATCATGTTCATAAAGTATGCAGGTGCGTTAGTCAGACCAAATGACATAACGGTATACTCGTACAGCCCATACCTGGTGGTAAAAGTTGTCTTAGGTATATCCTGTTCCCAAATCTTCAACTGGTGGTATCCTGATCGCATATCGATCTTGGAAAATACCTTAGCTCCTTGCAATCTATCAAACAGATCATTGATCATTGGTAGTGGGTACTTGTTCTTGATCGTTACTTCATTCAATCCTCGATAATCAACAACCATCCTTAACGATCCATCCTTCTTCTCCACTAGAAGTACTGGCAATCCCCAAGGCGAAGAACTTGGGCGAATATATCCTTTATCCAGTAACTCCTTAATCTGCTTCTTAATTTCCACCAAATCCTTTGCAGACATCCTGTATGGTCTCTTTGATATTGGCCCTATGCCTGGCAATAGCTCAATCAAAAACTCAATATCTCTATCCGGTGGCATGCCTGGCAACTCTTCTGGAAATACTTCAGGGAAATCCCTTACCACTGGTACTTCCTCCTGCACAACTCCTGTTAAGCAATTTACTTGAGTCCTCTTTGGCACATGTCGGGATACATACTTGATCCTTCTCCCTTCTGGGGTGGTAAGCAAAATTGACTTACTAGCACATTCAATATTCCCTTCATACTTTGATAACCAATCCATGCCTAATATCACATCCAATCCTTGGGATTCCAATACTATTAGGTCTGAGGGAAAAACATAGTTACCAATCCTTAATGGTAACCGATCACACCATCGACTGGCCATATATTCTGCTCCAGGCGAGGTTACTAACATGGGTGACCTAAGGGCTTGGGTTGACAGGTTATACTTATCCACAAATCCCCTTGAGATGTATGAATGCGATGCACCAGTATCAAAAAGAACGAGTGCAGTAAATGACTTAACCAAAAACTTACCTATTATTGCATCAGGCTGAGCTTCAACCTCCTCCACACTAACGTGGTTCACCTGTCCCCTGTTAAAAGGGTTCGGCTTCTTCCCAGAGCTTCCATTGATATTTCCATTTTGTAATTCAGGACATTCATTGGCATAATGTCCGGTCTTCGAAGACTTAAAGCAAGTGACTTGGTTTAGGTCTTTCTTGGCTGGGGTTCATGGGTTGGTGCGATTCTGGCCGTTACTTCCTCCATTCCCATTACCATTCCTGGGGCCATTGTGATTGTGCGAGCTACCTCCTCCATGGGAATGCTGAAAATGTCCTCCCAGTCTAGGGGTAAAACGTGGCTTCTGCTGAGCTCCTGAATTGTACTTTCCTTGTCCATACTTCCTCTTGCGGTTCTCAATGTGCTGCTGCTTGCCTTCAATCATAAGAGCACGGTCTACCAACTCCTGGTAGTTGTTTAAGGTTTCTACCATCAACTGCATGCTCAACTCATGATTCAGTCCTTTCAGAAACTTCTCCTGCTTAGCTGCATCCGTAGCAACGTCATCTGGGGTATAACGTGCTAACTTACTAAAGTCCTCCACATACTGGCCAACTGTCCTTCCTCCTTGGTGCAAGTTGCGAAACCCACGCTTCTTCATGGCCATAGCTCCTGCTGAAACATGGGCAGTATCAAAAGCCTGCTGAAACTGGTCCCATGTGACAGTGTCTACAGGGAAAGTGGCTGTGAAATTCTCCCACCATGATGTTGCGGGTCCTTCAAGCTGATGTGCGGCAAACTTCACCTTCTCCGCATCCGTGCATCCTGCTGTGGTCAACTCTCTAGCTGTCTTGCAGAGCCAATCATCTGCTACTATCGGCTCGGTGCTACTGGAAAACACCGGCGGATTCAGCCTAAGAAAATGGTCTAAGTGATCAACAGGTGGTGGTGGTGGTGGGTTGTTGTTGTTGTTCCCCTGATTCTGATTCTGGACTAGCAACTACATCAATGTGTTCTGTTGCTGGATCAACTGGGTGAGCTCCGGTGGAAAGGTAAATCCAGGGTCACGTCTCGGAGGCATCTGAGGGTTTAGAAAAGATGAGAGTTAAGAATAGAGGGGGTCTAAAGAGAAAATACTACCCATATGCACATTAGGCAAAAGCAAACAATTCACTTCATTCAATCAAACAAGGGCATACATCGATCTAACTATCGCAAAAGTGCTCGGACTACTATATTTACATGGTGGACTACCTCTACTGATGAGGTGGTCTACTAGAAATATTCTTCGGTTGCAGACTCCATAAATATGGCTTAAGTCCATCTAATAATGATAACAGCGGAAGGCTTGGAAGATAAGTGAGTCCATCAACTCCAACGACATCACTGAGTATAGAACCACGACCTAAAACTCCTTAATCATCCTCTGAAAAGTCTGCAACATTAACGTTGCAGCCCGAAATGGGACAACACATGGAATATGCTGGCAAGGTAACACATAGAGAGTAATGGAATGAAATAGCTATACTATATGCATATTTGGCTAGTGGAAAGCTCTATTTTTACAGTTTTGCATAAAGCCAATTTTTCCCTACTACAAAGGAATAAATTTATTTAACTACCTTGGTAGTTGTTAAACATTGAGAATGGTTGACAACATCCTCAATCCCAATTAAACATCATCATTATCAAAAAACACAACAAAATTAATTTAGAGTAACATGTTGAGATTCACATGATAATCCATGTACTAGATACTCAAAACGTCCATAACCGGGGACACGGCTAACCATGATTAGTTTAATACACTCTGCAGAGGTTTGCGCACTTTTCCCCACAAGACTCGATCGCCTCCGTTTGGTTTCTCGCACTACATGGTGTTTGAGAAACGGATGACCAAGACATAGTATTTCAAAAGTGCTAGCACCTTACAATCGGGTAGACCGTACCACCTGCATCCTCTACATATGCTAGTCTATCATTGTAAGAGTTCGCATGACTTAGTCAACTATGCTAGAGCCCATAATAGCTTGTGGCTGCACACAGAAGTTTCTAGTATGAATAATCTCATGATCCCTTTGAGCCTGGGTGGCAGTCCAAAAGAAAACAGGCAAATCCTGGATTACACAGGTGCCTCAATCCACCCAGATGTGTGTTTAAGTTGCCACCTTAGATAAACCATTAATTAACAAACTCACATCTGTCATGGATATCACTCACCCGATCCACGTCTACTAGCATAGCATGGCATAATAAGCAAACTTAGAAGTAACTCCCAAAGGTTTGAAAATAAACAGGTAATAGGTACTACCTCAACTACTTCCCATCCCACAATTTAATTAGATCCTAATCATGCAATGTTTGAGGGTTTGATCTAATGCATTAAAACTGGGTAGTAGAAAAGGTATGATCAAAGTGTTACTTGCCTTGCTGATGATCCGGGAAACCTAGCGATTCGAAGTAACAAGCGGCGCACTCCGGATACTCTATCGCAAACAAACAAGCACACAATAAGTACTCATCTAATGCACGGGTAAAACTCGAATAAGAGATCTAACCAGAAGGTTCAATTTAAGAACTCCGGTTTGCAAAAAGAATCAAATCGAACGAAGCAACAAAAGTCAAACGGCGAAAGAAAACAACTTCGTTCTACTTATCTGGATCTAAGTCAAATTTTACAGTAGCAAAAAATTGTTTAAGTTGGTTAAACGGATAGAGGGTTTCGAGACGAAACTCCAGGCGCTTGAATCGCCTGATTTCGATAAACGAGTGAAAAGTTATACTAAAAAGAAAATCAGATCAGAAATCGCGATCAGAAAAATCGCGGATTTAATCCGAGAAAAAGAAAAACGACGAACGTTCGCTAGAACGAATGAACGGACGAACGCTCGCTAATTAAATAAATCGGAAAAACCGATCTATATAAAAAAACCGAAACTAAAAAAATAAAAACCGACGGAAAAACCGAACGGTTTTTTGAAAAAAAATAAAAAAAATGGCGTGGATTTCGAGGCGACCTCGGCGGCGGGTCGGCGGCGGCGCGGGCGGCGAGGCGGCGCGGCTAGGGTTTTGGGGCGACGGCTGGGCCTCGGGCTGGCTCCCCCCGGCTTATAAAGCCTTGGCGGGCCGGAGTCCCGGTCGGACACGGCCTGTAGGTCGGTTCGTTTTTTTTAAATAATTACGGGCAGAATAAAAATAAAAAGAAATACTAAACGGACTCCAAAAATTCCGAAATAAATTTTCCCGGGCTTCTAAAATCTAGGCGCACAAGGTGAACATTTATTTGGGGTCTACATGCAATTTTGAAAAACGCACATTTTTCCTAAATTCAAATAAAATAACGAAAAACTCCGAAATAAAATCTTATTTGATTTTATTATTAAATCCTCAATATTTCTTTATTTTGGGAAAGTCATTTTATTCCCTCTCTCATATTTTTGTAATAGAAATAATTGATGATAAAATAATTAAAATCAAATGATCCTATTCTCAAAATTTGAGAAAACTCAAATATGAAAATAAAGAATTTCCCAACTCTCTCCGTGGGTCCTTGAGTTGCGTAGAAATTTCTAGGATCAAACCAAAAGTAAAACAAAATATGATATGCAATGATGATCTAATGTCTAACATTCCAAATTGAAAATTTGGGATGTTACAACTATCAAGAGGGACTCTCGGGCGAGTAGCTTGATCACGTCGCATGTAGAGAGCTCAAACCTTTGCATTACTTGCTTATAACTTTATTGTTGATCTTGGGTGGTTCTCTATGTGAATTTTCTCTATGTGATCATCAAATTCGGAGTTCATATGCCAAAGTTATGCATGTTTTAGTGGGCTGCTGCAGGCTGTCCTGGGTACCCCGTGGGCACGGGGTTTTTGACCCCCGTGCCCACGAGGCCTCGTGTGCACGGGCTCGTACCATGCGCACGGGACCCCGTGGGCACGGGGTGTCCAGGAACTGCCCGTTGAGCCCCAACGGCTAGTTTTGGGTTTTGGCTATTTAAGGGCTCCTTCCTCCCACCGGTTGGGGGGTTGTTCATTCACATTCTAAACATCATTTTGAGCCTCTTACCACCTCTCCCAAACCCCTATCTCCCCTCTAAGTGAAGGGGGATTTGTGGATGGATCTTGGAGTCATTTGTTGATTTCCTCCATTGCATCCCCTCTCTTCAATCCCCTACTTTCTTGAGTTGCATCTTGTGAGATTGAGAGAGTGAGTTGAGCATTTGTTGCTTGACCTTGCATTGCATTTGTTGCTTTGGTTTGAGCTCCCCACATCGATTTGTTCGAGTGAGAGCCCGTGAGTTTTTTACTCTTGGAGGCTTCGCCTCCTAGACGGTTTGGTGAAACATTGAGAAGATTGTGAAGAGGCCTATGTGGCCAAGGTTCTCACGTAAGCTTCCTTTTGTGGTGTGCTCCGGGGAAGGGTGTTGAAGTGGCCTAGGTGGTCAAGTTCCTCCGGAAGCTTCCGTGGTTGTAGTGTGCTCCGGAGAAGTTTGTAAAGGTGTGGTGGTCGCCTTCAAGACCAACCCCGAGTGAACCGAGGCTCATCCGTTGGGGGTGACTCGGAAGGGAGAATACAGTGAGTCACTTGGTGACGCCTCGGAGCTTTGGCTTTGGCACCGCTCTAACGGAGATTAGCACTCTCACGAGTGTGAACTTCAGAATAAATCCGCGTCTCCGACTCACTTGTGGTTATCTCATACCCACACCCTTTACTTTCCGCAATTCATACTTGCTCATATTGATATATCTTGTGCTAGTTAAATTGCTTAGTAGTTCCTACATTTCCTTATCTTGTGATATAGTTTGTGCTTGCTAGTTTCTTTTAGTGCCTATCTTGTTTAGCATAGGTTGTTGGTGCACTTAGTTGAGCCTAGCATATTTAGGATTTGTGCATGAAAAGTATCCATTAGTTTAATTCCGCATTAGGATAAAGCCAAATCCGTAAAAGTTTTAAAACGCCTATTCACCCCCCTCTAGTCGTCATCTAGATCATTTCACCGGTTGGCTGCGGTTACCACCGGACTGGAGAAATCCAAGAAGGCAATGCCTGGTAATATTCCCTTCCATCCAGAAAATGTAATCATATACCAGTAATGTTAATACTTTTGCATTTCCAATGATAGGATCAGCAGATCAACTGGAAGGGAAACTAAGAGTCACGCAGACGAGCGAACAAGAGGCCAAAAGGCAACTGGCCGCAGGCGAACGTGTGCTGACACGAGTCAGGGATGAAAAGAACAAGCTGCGGGATTCCAATACCCTGCTGGGCGAAGAACTAAAAGATGTGCAAGCCCAGCTAGCTGACGCCGTCAAGGAGAATAGGAGGCTATGAGGCGGCATATTCAGTATGCTTTTGACCTTACATTTATGTAATTCAGCGAAGAAATGATCTGACAGATTTATGTCTGCAGGTATGCTGACTGGCCATCCCGAAGAGGAAATGTCCAGCTCTAGGCGTAGAATCTTCGGAGTCTACGCATAGAATCTTCGGAGTTGAGCAAAGGGAGAAGAAGACGAACAAAGAGTACGACTCTAGGCGTAGAATCTTCGGAGTCTTGCGGCATTCCATGGGTTTAGCTCTAGGCGATTGTCAGATGCATCACGCAGGCGGTACGCTCCCCCAGTGAGAACCTCATCTATGATGAAGGGACCCTCCCACTTGGGCTTGAGTTTGCCCTTTTTCTTTTCCGGCAGGCACAAAACGAGTTCACCAACATTATAAGTCTTGGTCCGCTCTTCTCTGCTTTGGTATCTGCGAGCCTGTTGTTGATAGAATGCAGAATGGGCTTTTGCAACATCACGCTCCTCCTCCAGGGCATCTAGACTGTCCTGCCGATCGAGCTCGGCCTCTCTCTCTTCGTACATGCGCACTCGAGGTGAGTCATGAATGATGTCGCAGGGAAAAATGGCCTCTACACCGTACACCATGAAGAATGGCGTGTATCCGATAGTGCGATTCGGCGTGGTCCGCAGTCCCAGAGTACGGAGTTGAGCTCCTCAACCCAGTGTTTGTCTGATTCCTTCAAAGACCGCACGATTCTAGGCTTGATGCCGCTCATGAGAAGACCATTAGCTCGTTCGACTTGACCATTTGTTTGTGGGTGATAGACAGAGGCGTAGTCGATCTTAATGCCTAGGTTAGCACACCAGGTTTTCACTTTATTGGCTGTAAAATTCGAGCCATTATCGGTGATGATGTTGTGTGGGACACCATAACGATGCACTATCCACTTGGTGAACTGGTCCAGCTTCATCACTGGTCCAACTTCGGTCGTTTTAATTGGCTTGGCCTCTATCCACTTGGTGAACTTGTCTACCATGACCAGTAGATATTTTTTCTTGTGGCTTCCTCCTTTAAGGGGTCTGACCATATCAAGCCCCCAGACCGCGAAAGGCCAAATAATGGGGATTGTTTGTAGAGCGGTAGGTGGCATATGGCTTTGATTGGCAAAAGGCTGGCATCCGACACAGCTTTGGACAAGGTCCTGTGCATCTGCTCGGGCCGTCGGCCAAAAGAAACCTATATGGAAGGCTTTACTTACAAGGGCCCGAGCCATGACGTGGTGACTGCCAAGACCAGCATGGATTTCAGCCAGGAGCTGTCGTCCCTCTTATTCGGGGATACATCTTTGAAGGACTCCGGTAGCACTTTTCTTGTAGAGCTCTCCTTCATGGACCTTATAGGCTTTCGAACACCGAACAATACAGCGAGCCTCATTCTAATCCTCGGGGAGCTCTCGCCTATTATGGTAGGCCAAGAAGGGTTCGGTCCATGGGGCAATTACTGCCATTATTAGATGGACCGATGGTGTTATTTCGGTGGTTGAGCCCCCGATGATATCGGTATTGTGTTCGGAATCTGGGGGTATGATTGGATCTGGACTGGCGTTGCTGCTCTCATCCTGCCACACTACGGATGGCTTGAAGAGCCTTTCCAGAAAGATGTTAGGCGGGACAGGATCACGCTTAGCGCCCATGCGAGCAAGGACATCCGCCGCTTGATTACTCTCTCGAGTCACATGATGAAACTCGAGTCCCTCGAAATCGAGCTGATATTTTGAGTACGGCGTTACGATAGGCCCCATCTTTGGATCTTTGGCATCGAAGTCTCCATTTATTTGGGATATTGTGAGATTTGAATCCCCGCGCACCTCCAGGCGTTGTATGCCCATGGAGGTAGCCATCCGAAGACCATGCAATAAGGCCTCATATTCAGCTGCATTGTTGGAGTCTGTGTATAATATTTGAAGTACGTACTGGACTGTGTCTCCAGTGGGGGACGTTAAAACGACGCTTGCTCCTAAACCAGCCAGCATTTTAGAGCCATCGAAGTGCATGACTCAGTTGGAATATGTACCATACTCTTTAGGGAGTTCGGCCTCTGTCCATTCGGCGACGAAGTCGGCCAATACTTGGGATTTAATGGCTCGGTGTGGTTTGTATGTTATGTCGAATGGTACGAGCTCAATAGCCCACTTGGTAATTCGGACCGAAGCATCGTGGTTATTTATTATATCATTGTGTGGTACTTTGGAAGCCACCGTGATCGAACACTCTTGGAAGTAGTGTCGTAGCTTCCGGGATGCCATGAAGACCGTATATGCTATCTTTTGGTAATGAGGGTACCGGGATTTGCATGGTGTGAGGACAATGGATACATAGTATACCGGTTTTTGAAGTGGAAACCTGTGTCCGTCCTCCTCTCGCTCAACGACGAGCACTGTGCTCACCACCTGGTGTGTTCCAGAGATGTATAATAACATCGGTTCGTCGATGTTTGGCGCGGCCAAGATCGGGTTGCTCGCTAAAAGAACCTTTATTTCCTCCAGTCCAGCTGTTGCCGCTTCCGTCCACTCGAAGTGGTCGGTGCATCTGAGAATGCGATAAAGTGGCAATGCTTTTTCTCCTAGTCTAGAGATAAAGCGGCTTAAAGCTGCCACGCATCCGGCTAGTTTTTGGACCTGTTTAAGGTCTGTTGGTGTAGCCAATTGTGATAAAGCTCGGATTATGGCTGGATTTGCCTCAATTCCTCTATTGGAAACGATGAAGCCCAACAGTTTTCTAGCGGGGACGCCGAAAACACACTTTTCCGGATTGAGCTTGATGTCATTATATGTCCGGAGGTTGTCGAATGTAAGACGCATGTCGTCTATTAACGACTCGACATGCTTAGTCTTGATGATGATGTCATCCACATATGCTTCAACTGTGTTCCCAATTTGTTTCTCCAGGCATGTTTGAATCATGCGTTGGTAGGTGGCGCTGGTGTTTTTAAGCCCAAAGGGCATAGTGTTGAAGAATAAAGGCCCGTATGGGGTGATGAATGCCATTGCGGCTTGATCAGACTCCTTCATTTTGATTTGATGGTATTCAGAGTATGCATCGAGGAAACACAGTGAGTCGTGTCCTGCAGTAGCATCAATAATCTAATCGATGCGGGGTAGGGGGAAGGGATCCTTAGGGCAAGCCTTATTGAGGTCTTTGAAATCAACGCACAGGCACCAGGATTTGTCCTTCTTTGGCACCATCACCAGGTTTGCTAGCAAATCCGGGTGTTTTATCTCTATGATGAATCTGGCCTCGATTAACTTGGCTAGCTCCTCCCCCATGGCTTGTCGTTTAGGTTTGGAAAAGCGCCGCAATGTTTGCTTGACCGGCTTATATCCCTTCAATATATTGAGGCTGTGTTCGACCAGCCTGCGTGGGATTCCTGGCATATCAGAAGGGTGCCAGGCGAATATGTCCCAGTTCTCGCGCAGGAATGTTCATAGTGAGGCGTCAACCGTTGGGTCCAACTATGCCCCGATGGAAGCTGTCTTCGTGGGGTCCGTTGGGTGGACTTGAAATTTGACTATTTCTTCTGCTGGTTTGAAGGAGGTGGATTTGGGATGCTTATCAAGGATTACATCGTCCCTATCCACCATTGAGCGTAGTGCAGTTAACCCTTCGGCCGCGAGGGCCTCAGACAGTGCCTCGAGGGCCAGGGATGCTGTTTTGTTTTCGGAGCGGAGGGCTATGTCCGTATCACTAGCAAGAGTGATAGTACCGTTGGGCCCGGGAATCTTGAGCTTCATATACCCGTAATGAGGTATAGCTTGAAAGCGTATGAATGCATCTCGCCCCAACAGGGCATGATATCCACTGTTGAAAGGGGCCACTTGGAAGGTTATCTCTTCGGACCAATAGTTCTCCAGTGTGTCGAATACCACCTCGAGTGTAATTTTCCCCGCGCATCGTGCCTCCCGGCTGGGAATGATCCCTTGGAAGGTCATACTACTATGCTTGATGCGGGCTCCTGCCTATTTCCATTTTATTCAGTGTGTCCTCATAGATGAGGTTTAGTCCGTTGCCGCCGTCCATGAGCACTTTAGTGAGCCAAAAGCCATCGACAATTGGGTTGAAGACCAAGAAGGCTGGTGCCCGGACTGACCGGATTTTTGGTTCGTCACTCGCGTTGAAAGTTATGGCCGTGTTGTTCCAGGGATTTATTGTTGCGACTTGGCAGACTTCGGCGAGGTTGCAGAGTGCCCTCTTGCACCGATTGTTTGAAGCGAAAGCCTCGAACACTGTCAATACTCTGTGGTCGTCGTATTCCGGGGGGGGGGGGTTGCTCTGTGGTGTTTTTGGTGAGGATATCCTCATCGCTCTTGGCCACTTGCCGGAGTATCCAACATGCTCTAAGGCTGTGGGTTGGTACGGTATCTGGTGTCGTGTGTATTTTGCATGGCCTATCGAGCCATCCCTCCAGAACGGTTCCACGCCCCATAATGGGTTTAGTTTTCTTTACTATGGGTTCAGGTGCCCCGCGAGGGTGCATCCGTTTTGCTCGCCCAAGGGGTTGGTGGAGACCGGTGGCTCCCGGCGAGCTGTCTGAGTTTTCCAGGCGCTTTCCATTGCGCAGTACTTCTATACTATAGTTGCCAAGTCCGCGAGGTGTAATACATGACGGTGGTTGATGGTGTTGAGGATTCCTTCATTCGTGCAATTATTGCAGAATACTGAAATCGTGTCCTTGTCGTAGCAATCTTTAATCTTGTCTTTGACAAGGAGGAACCTGGCCCAAAAGTGATGGACTGTTTCCTGAGACTGCTGTCGTATGCACGTGAGGTCGCATATATCTGGATGACCGGAATATCTTGTTGAATATTGCATGTGGTGGGTGGGTGGCTTTAAATCCGAACCCTGACCCAATTTGGAGTCCAGAGTTTGAGAAGCTTCCGAGCTTATTAGTTTGGGTTCCGAGATGTCCAATGTTTTTTTGGGCCCCACGCCCGATTCCGGATTCGAAGGGCTTGGAGTGTCATTCCGCAGACAGGTATCTGGCTCTTCGAGCTCAGAAATCCGAACATAGTTCGTATTCAACATAGGGGAAGAATTATTGTTTTGCTGTTCTATGACCGCTATCTGATGGGTGATCGGCGGAGATTTGATTTCTCTTTGATTGGGTTTAAGCCCAATTTGATCATAGTCAGTAGCGGCCCCCATGGCGGTGATGCGATCCAGGAGTTCATTTAAAGACGACCACTCCGCCGGATCCATCCGTCTGGAGTATTAGGAGTCAACACAGAGGCGATTTTCGATGACCCGAGAAGTCATCGTCGGCTTAACGGCCGAACGGGCGGTCATGGTAAAGTTGCCCAGCCGGAGGGTTTGGCCTGAGGCCAGAGCTCCTCCGGAGGTGATATTTTCTTTGATAACGAGGCGAGCCATCAAACCTAACTTCGACGTCACAGTGCAACTCTCAATGGAAGCACCAATATCGGTGTCAAAACCGGCGGATCTCGGGTAGGGGGTCCCGAACTGTGCGTCTAAGGTCGATGGTAACAGGAGGCAGGGGACATGATGTTTTACCCAGGTTCGGGCCCTCTTGATGGAGGTAATACCCTACGTCCTGCTTGATTGATCTTGATGAGTATGAGGATTACAAAAGTTGATCTACCACGAGATCTTTGTGGCTATACCCTAGAGGTCTAGCCTGTCTGGTTGTGATTGTCTCTACGGACTAAACCCTCCAGTTTATATAGACACCGGAGGGGCCTAGGGTTACACAAAGTCGGTTACAGAGAAAGGAAATAATACATCCGAACTCCCAGCTTGCCTCCCACGCAAAGGAGTCCCATCCGGACACGGGAGGAAGTCTTCTATATTGTATCTTCATGGCCCAATAATCCGGCCCATGTCACACAGGTCGGACACCCGAGGACCCCTTAATCCAGGACTCCCTCAAGTGGGGCAGGCCCCCCTTTCCTTCACCCCCTCTTCCCTTTCCTTCCCCTCCTAGTTGGACTAGGAAAGGGGGGAAGCTACTCCTAGTAGGAGTAGGATTCCCCCCTTGGGGCGCACCCCATGAGGCCGGTCGGTGCACTCCTCCACTCCTTTATATACGGGGGAGGGGGCACCCCATAGACACACAAGTTGATTTCTTAGCCGTGTGTGGTTCCCCCCTCCATAGATTTCCACCCCGGTCATATTGTCGTAGTGCTTAGGCGAAGCCTGCGTCGGTAACTTCATCATCACCATCACCACGCCATCGTGCTGATGAAACTCTGCCTCGGCCTCAGCTGGATCTAGAGTTCAAGGGACATCACCGAGCTGAACGTGTGCAGATTGCGGACGTGCTGTGCGTTCGGTTCTTGATTGGTTGGATCGTGAAGACGTTCGACTACATCAACTGTGTTACTTAACGCTTCCACTTTTGGTGTACGAGGGTACGTGGACACATTCTCCCCACTCATTGTTATGCATCTCCTAGATAGATCTTGCGTGATCGTAGGAATTTTTTTGAAATACTGCGTTCCAATACGGAATACATGCCTACATTATATCGATAAACTAGATCTAGTGTCGTATCGCCCTAGATTATAACTGTCTCATGATGAATATCATCTAACAAGTCACCGATCCAATGCCTGTGAATTTATCCTATATTGTTTCTGCTAAGTTACTACTGCTATCATCACTGTTATACTTGCTACAAAATTGCTGCTATCACTATTACTATTACTATTGCTGCTGTCATTACTATCAAAACTATCAAACTACTTCGCTACTGATCACTTTGTTGCACATAATTAATCTCCAGGTGTGGTTGAATTGACAAGTCAGCTGCTAATACCTTCAAATATTCTTTGGCTCCCCTTGTGTCGAACCTATAAATTTGGGTTGAATACTCTACCCTCGAAAACTGTTGCGACCCCCTATACTTGTGGGTTATCAATATCAACCTTGGAATCATTTCCAACATACATCGTCACCTCATTTTTAACTAGTCTCTGCAACTCCTATTTTGAGTTACTAATCTTAGCAACTGAACCGGTATCAAATACCCAGGTTACTACGAACACTAGTAAAATACACATGTATATCAAATATACCTTTGTTCACTTTGCCATCCTTCTTATCCACTAAGTATTTGGGGCAGTTCCGCTTCTAGTGACCATTTTCTTTGCAATAGATGTTGGGGAATGAAGTATTTCAAAAAAAATCCAACGATCACACAAGATCTATCTAGGAGATGCATAGCAATGAAAGGGGAGAGTGTGTCTACGTACCCTCGTAGACCGAAAGCGGAAGCGTTTAGTAACGCGGTTGATGTAGTCAAACGTCTTCGCGATCCAACCAATCAAGTACCGAACGCACGGCACCTCCGTGATCTGCACATGTTCAGCTCGGTGACGTCCCTCGTACTCTTAATCCAGCTGAGGCCGAGGGTGAGTTGTGCTAGCACGACGACATGTTGACGGTGATGATGTAGTTACCGATGCAGGGCTTCGCCTAAGCACTACAACAATATAACCGAGGTGGAAAACTATGGAGGGGGGCACCGCACACGGCTAAAGATCAACTTGTGTGTCTATGGGGAGCCCCCTCCCCCGTATATAAAGGAGGGGAGGAGGAGGCCGACCGGCCACAAGGGGCGCGCCCAAAGGGGGGAATCCTACTCCTAGTAGGAGTATGTTTCCCTCTTTCCTAGTCCTATTAGGAGAAGTAGGAAAGAAAGGAAGAAGAGAAGGAAAGGGGGGCCTAGCCCTAGTCCCATTCGGTTTGGGCTAGGGGGGCGCCACGTCTTGGCCTGCCTCCTCTCCTCCACCACTAGGACCATAAGGCCCAATAACTCCCCGGAGGGGGTTCCGGTAACCCCTAGTACTCCGAAACTTATCTGAAACGACCCGAACCATTCCGGTGTACGAATGTAACCTTCCAATATATGAATCTTCATGTCTCGACCATTTTGAGAATCCTCGTCATGGCCGTGATCTCATCCGGGACTCCGAACAACCTTTGGTACATCAAATCACATAACTCATAATACATATCATCATCGAACGTTAAGCATGCGGACCCTATGGGTTCGAGAACTATGTAGACATAACCGAGACACATCTCTAGTCAATAACCAATAGCGGAACCTGGATGCTCATATTGGTTCCTACATATTCTACGAAGATCTTTATCGGTCAAACCGCATAACAACATACGTTGTTCCCTTTGTCATCGATATGTTACTTGTCCGAGTTCGATTATCAGTATCATCATACCTAGTTCAATCTCGTTACCGGCAAGTCTCTTTACTCGTTCCGTAATGCATCATCCCGCAACTAACGCATTAGTCACATTGCTTGCAACGCTTATTGTGATGTGCATTGCCGAGAGGGCCCAGAGATACCTCTCCGATACACAGAGTGACAGATCCTAATCTCGATCTATGCCAACTCAAGAAACACCATCGGAGACACATGTAGAGCATCTTTATAATCACCCAGTTACGTTGTGACGTTTGATAGCACACTAAGTGTTCCTCCGGTATTCGGGAGTTGCATAATCTCATAGTCATAGGAACATGTATAAGTCATGATGAAAGCAATAGCAATAAACTAAACAATCATGGTGCTAAGCTAACGGATGGGTCTTTTCCATCACATCATTCTCTAATGATGTGATCCCATTCATCAAATGACAACACATGTCTATGGCTAGGAAACTTAACCATCTTTGATTAACGAGCTAGTAAAGTAGAGGCATACTAGGGATACTTTGTTTGTCTATGTATTCACACATGTACTAAGTTTCCGTTTAATACAATTCTAGCATGAATAATAAAAATTTATCATGATATAAGGAAATATAAATAACAACTTTATTATTGCCTCTAGGGCATATTTCCTTCAGTAGAAGCACTCAGTTTCAGGCTTGGGTCTAGCATTGGGCTTCTTCATGGGAGTGGCAACTTGCTTGCCATTCTTCTTGAAGTTCCTTTTCTTTCCCTTACCCTTTTTCTTGAAACTAGTGGTCTTCTTAACCATCAACACTTGATGCTCTTTCTTAATCTCTACCTTCGCCGATTTCAGCATCGCGAAGAGCTCGGGAATCGTTTTCATCATCCCTTTCATATTATAGTTCATCACGAAGTTCTAGTAGCTTGGTGATAGTGACTAGTGAACTCTTTCAATTACTATCTTATCTGAAGATTAACTCCCACTCGATTCAAGCGATTGTAGTACTCAGACAGTCTGAGCACATGCTCATTGGCTGAGCTATTCTCCTCCATCTTGTAGGCTAAGTACTTGTCGGAGGTCACATACCTCTCAACACAGGCATGAGCCTAAAATACCAATTTTAGCTCTTGGAGCATCTCATATGTTCCATGGCGGTCAAAACGTCTATGAAGTCGTGGTTTTAAGCCGTAAAGCAGGGCGCACTATACTATTAAGTAGTCATCATATCGAGCTTGCCAAATGTTCATAACATCTGCATCCGCTCCTGCAATAGGTCTGTCACCTAGCGGTGCATCAAGTACATAATTCTTCTGTGCGGCAATGAGGATAATCCTCACATCACGGACCCAGTCCGCATCATTGCTACTATCAACTTTCAACTTAGTTTTCTCTAGGAACATATCAAAATAATAAGGGAGCTAAATCGCGACCTATTGATCTACAACATAGATATGCAAAAACTATTAAGACTAAGTTCATGATAAATTTAAGTTCAATTAATCAAATTACTAATGAACTCCCACTTAAATTAACATCCCTCAAGTTATCTAAGTGATGCATGATCCAAATCAACTAACCCATGTCCGGTCATCACGTGGCATGGGGTAGTCATCAACGGTGAACATCTCTATGTTGATCATATCTACTATATGACTCATGTTCAGCCTTTCAGTCTCTAGTGTTCCAAGACCATGTCTGTACACGCTAGGCTCGTCAAGTTTAACCGAAGTATTCTCCATGTGCAAAACTATCTTACACCCGTTGTATGTGAACCTAGAGTCTATCACACCCGATCATCGCGTGGTGCTTCGAAATAACGAACTTTGGCAACGGTGCATACTCGAGGAGAACACTTTTATATTGAAATTTAGTGAAGGGATCATCTTATAATGCTACCACCACTCTAAGCAAAATAAGATGCATAAAAGATAAACATCACATGCAATCAAAATATGTGACATGATCTGACCATCATCATCTTGTGCTTTTGATCTCCATCTCCAAAGCATCTTCATGATCTCCATCGTCACCTGCTCGACACCTTGATCTCCATCGTAGCGTCGGGGTCGTCTCTCCAACTATTGCTTCTACAATTATTGCTAACGCATTGCGATAAAGTAAAGCAATTACATGGCGCTTGCATTTCATACCATAAAGAGACATCCCTAAGGCTCCTGCCATTTTTGGATATTATAAAACATGATCATCTCATATATCACATCATATCTTGACCATATCACATCACAACATGCCCTGCCAAAACAAGTTAGACGTTCTCTACTTTTTTGTTGCAAGTTTTACGTGGCTGCTACAGGCTTCTAGCAAGAACCGTTCTTAACTACGCAAAAACCACAATGGTGATTCATCAAGTTTGTTGTTTTAACCTTCTTCAAGGACCGGCCGTAGTCAAATTCGATTCAACTAAAGTAGGAGAAACAGACACCCGCCAGCCACCTTTTATGCAAAACTAGTTGCATGTCAGCTGGTGGAACCGGTCTCATATGCGTGGACATGTAAGGTTAGTCCGGGCCGCTTCATCCCACAATACCGCCGAATCAAAATAAGACATTGGTGGTAAGTAGTATGACTATCACCGCCCTCAACTCTTTGTGTTCTACTCGTGCATATCATCTACGCATAGACCTGGATCGGATGCCACTATTGGGAAACATTGCATGGAAAACAAAAACAAAATTCTACGCACACGCAAGATCTATCCATGGAGATGCATAGCAATGATAACCCACAAGTATAGGGGATTGCAACAGTTTTCGAGGATAGAGTATTCAACCCAAATTTATTGATTCGACACAAGGGGAGCCAAAGAATATTCTCAAGTATTAGCAGCTGAGTTGTCAATTCAACCACACCTGGAAACTTAGTATCTGCAGCAAAGTATTTAGTAGCAAAGTAATATGATAGTAGTGGTAATGGTAACAAAAGGTAACAATAGTAAAAGTAATGTTTTTGGTATTTTGTAATGATGATAGCAATAACAACGGGAAAGTAAATAAGCAAAGAACAATATATGGAAAGCTCGTAGGCAATGGATCGGTGATGGAGAATTATGCCGGATGCGGTTCATCATGTAACAGTCATAACCTAGGGTGACATAGAACTAGCTCTAGTTCATTGATATAATGTAGGCATGTATTCCGAACATAATCATACGTGCTTATGGAAAAGAACTTGCATGACATCTTTTGTCCTACCCTCCCGTGGCAGCGGGGTCCTTACGTAAACTAAGGGATATTAAGGCCTCCTTTTAATAGAGAACCTGAACAAAGCATTAACACATAGTGAATACATGAACTCCTCAAACTACGGTCATCACCGGTAAGTATCCCGATTATTGTCACTTCGGGGTTAACGGATCATAACACATAATAGGTGACTATAGACTTGCAAGATAGGATCAAGAACTCTCATATATTGATGAAAACATAATAGGTTCAGATCTGAAATCATGGCACTCGGGCCCTAGTGACAAGCATTAAGCCTAGCAAAGTCATAACAACATCAATCTCAGAATATAATGGATACTAGGGATCAAACCCTAATAAAAATAACTCGATTACATGATAGATCCCATCCAACCCATCACCGTCCAGCAAGCCTATGATGGAATTACTCACACACGGCGGTGAGCATCATGAAATTGGTGATGGAGGATGGTTGATGATGACGATGGCGACGGATTCCCCTCTCCGGAGCCCTGAACGGACTCTAGATCAGCCCTCCCGAGAGGTTTTAGGGCTTGGCGGCGGCTCCGTATTGTAAAACACGATGAATTCTTCTCTCTGATTTTTCCTCCCCGAAACACAATATATGGAGTTGGAGTTGGAGTCGGAGAGGCATCAGGGGTCCCATGAGGTAGGGGGCGCGCCCCCACCCTCATGGACAGGTGGTGGGCCCCTTGGCCTTCATCTTTTGCAGGTATTTTTCATATTTTCTGAAAAGTTGCTCCGTGAAGTTTCAGGTCATTCAGAGAATGTTTGTTTCTGCACATAAATAACACCATGGTAATTTTGCTGAAAATAGCGTCAATCCGGGTTAGTTCCATTCAAATCATGCAAGTTAGAGTCCAAAACAAGGGCAAAAGTGTTTGGAAAAGTAGATACGACGGAGACGTATCAACTCCCCCAAGCTTAAACCTTTGCTTGTCCTCAAGCAATTCAGTTGATAAACTAAAAGTGATAATGAAAAACTTTTGCAAACTCTGTTTGCTCTTGTTGTTGTAAATATGTAAAGCCAGCATTCAAGTTTTCAGCAAAGATTATAACTAACCACATTACAATAACGCTTAGGTCTCAAGTTTACTCATATCAATAGCATAATCAACTAGCGAGCAATAATAATAAATCTCGGATGACAACACTTTCTCAAAACAATCATAATACAGTATAACAAGATGGTATCTCGCTAGCCCTTTCTGAGACCGAAAAACATAAATGCAGAGCACCTTTAAAGACCAAGGACTGAATAGACATTGTAATTCATGGTAAAAGAGATCCAGTCAAGTCATACTCAATGTAAACTAATAGTAATGAATGCAAATGACAGCAGTGCTCTCCAACTAGTGCTTTTTAATAAGTGGATGATGACTCAGCATAAAAGTAAATAGATAGGCCCTTCGTAGAGGGAAGCAAGGATTTGTAGAGGTGCCAGAGCTCGGTTTTGAAACATAAGTGAATAATATTTTGAGCGGTATACTTTCATTGTCAACGTAACAACCAAGAGATGGCGATATCTTCCATGCTACACACATTATAGGCAGTTCCCAAACAGAATGGTAAAGTTTATACTCCCCCTTCCACCAACAAGCATCAATCCATGGCTTGCTCGAAACAACGAGTGCCTCCAACTAACAAGAGTCCCAGGGGGAGTTTTGTTTGCAATTATTTTGATTTAGTTTGCATAAAGCATGGGACTGGGCATCCCGGTGACCAGCCATTTATCTCGTGAGTGAGGAGCGGAGTCCACTCCTCTTGAGAATAACCCGCCTAACATGGAAGATACAGACAGCCCTAGTTGATACATGAGCTATTCGAGCATACAAAACAGGATATTTATTTGAAGGTTTAGAGTTTGACACATACAAATTTACTTGGAATGGCAGGTAGATACCGTATATAGGTAGGTATGGTGGACTCATATGGAATAACTTTGGGGTTTAAGGAGTTTGGATGCACAAGCAGTATTCCCGCTTAGTACAGGTGAAGGCTAGCAAAAGACTGGGGAGCGACCAGCTAGAGAGCGACAACAGTCATGAACATGCATTAAAATTAATCAACACCGAGTGCAAGCATGAGTAGGATATAATCCACCAGGAACACAAATATCATGAAGGCTATGTTGATTTTGTTTCAACTACATACATGAACATGCGCCAAGTCAAGTCACTTAAATCATTCAGAGGAGGATACCACCCTATCATACCACATCATAACCATTTTAATAGCATGTTGGCATGCAAGGTAAACCATTATAACTCGTAGCTAATCAAGCATGGCACAAGAAACTATGATCTCTAGTTGTCATTGCAAACATGTTTACTCATAATAGGCTGAATCAGGAACGATGAACTAATCATATTTACAAAAACAAAAGAGGTCGAATTCATACCAGCTTTTCTCATCTCAGTCAGTCCATCATATATCGTCATAATTGCCTTTCACTTGCACGACCGAACGATGTGAATAATAATAATAGTGCATGTGCATTGGACTAAGCTGGAAACTACAAGCATTCAATAAATAGGAGAAGACAAGGCAATATGGGCTCTTTTGTCAGATCAACAATAATGCATATAAGGGCCACTTCAACAATTTAATTATGGTCTTCTCCTATCGACCCCCAAAGAAAAGAAAAGAAATAAAACTATTTACACGGGAGAGCTCCCAACAAGCAAAAGAAGAACATGAAATATTTTGGGGTTTTCTTTTTTTTAATTACTACTACAAGCATGGCAAGTAAACTAATTAAAAGCTACAACTAATTTTTTTGGTTTTTCTTAAGGTTTATCAAGCACACAAGAAGAAGGCTTAAAAGGAAATTAAACTAGCATGGATGATACAATGAAAAAGTATGATCACCGACATCTAGCAATGAGTGTGTGAACATAAATGTAATGTCGGTGGGAAATACGTACTCCCCCAAGCTTAGGCTTTTGGCCTAAGTTGGTCTATGGCCACGGCTGGCCTGGCGGATATCCATAATAGTAGTTGGGGTCGTACTGAGAAGAAGAAGAGGAAGACTCCGATTGCCACTAGCTGACAATCATCTTCGGATCCCACTAGTAATTAGACTGTCGTGAAGGATCAACTTGTGGTTCCGGCTCTGGCTCCATGGGTGGTGCAGGGTTCCGGTAGGTGTGAATAGCCTTTAACGGAACAAGGTACTGGCCTACAGATAAATCAAACAAAGGAGCAGGAAGGGTAATAGTCTCAGGATGATGTTTATTAAAGAACAATTGGTATTTAGGCTCTCCTTCCCTATTCTTAACAATAAAATCATGTGACACCATACTTTTATAATCTAGATAAACATGAGGCAACACTTTTTCTTCCTTCTCATAATGCCTAATAGGTATCTTAAAATGTGCAGCTAGGCATGAAGCATAGATGCCTCCAAAGATGGGGCCCTTGGTACGGTTCAGACTTAACCGTTTAGCAATAATGCCGCCCATACTAACAGAGTTATCACGGTATAAACCGTGGAGCAAATAATAATATCAGGGATACTAAGGTTTCCACAGTTTCCGCGACCAATTAAACAACGACTAGAAAATAATGCAAAATAACATAAAACAGGAATATGCTAGTGATTCGTGCATCGGAAACCTTCCTTGTTTCCCCTACAGTGATAGTATCAATAAACTCGTCCACATCATCGCGATGTGGTTCTTCTGTCTTGCCCTCAAAAGGGACTAAACAAACCTGACAAAAATCATAAAGTGACATCTCCTTATGCTCATCATATAAATAAAACTCCACCGTAGGTGGTAAGCTCCTAGAATGGAAGTGAAAGTTTTGCACAAAGATATTTGTGAGTAAGAGATACTGATCGCATTGGTCGTGGAGGAAAGCGGTGAGGCCTGCATTCTTAGCCAATTCATGAAAATCTTCATAAATCCCGGCTGCTCTCAAGAAGTCATCGGAAGGCCATTCACATGCCCGAACCTCCACGGTGCGAGGCAGATTATACTTAGGCTTCAGTGCCTTCTCCTTCGAGCTTTGGCTCGATGAGCCCCTCAAAAGTCTCCTCATCATTTTCTGAAAAATTCTGAAATTTTTAGTAACTTCAAAATAAAAGTAAACCAAACTCAAGAATATTGATAGCAACTACTCCTACAAGTGCCTAGAGCCTATAGCATGCATCAAAACTACTTGGAACCATATAAATTTAACATGCAAGCTCAAGAACAGGGTCACCTAAGCAGCAAAATTTTGCAATGAATAAAGCACTAGAACAAAAACTAATTGGACCAATGGAGGAGTCACATACCAAGGAACAATCTCCCCAAGCAGTTTTGTGAGAGGTGCTTTGAAGGAGATCGAAAATGGCAGCAAAATGAGCTAGAACTCGTGCTTGAGCTAGATATTCATGTTTGGGGGAGGAAGAAGGAGTGTGTGGGTGAAAGGATAAGTGGAGGAGGGCCACCGTGGGCCCAAGAGGCAGGGGGCGCGCCCTCCACCCTCGTGGGCAGGTGGTTGACCCCCCTACTGTGTTCTCAGTCCCAAATATTCTCAAATATTCTGGAAAAAATCATATTTAAATTTCAGGGCATTTGGAGAACTTTTATTTTCGTGGTATTTTTATATTGCACAGAAAATCAGATAACAGACATAAAATATTTATTTTTATTTTATTTATTATAAATAACAGAAAGTAAAAGGAGGGTATAGCAGGTTGTGCCTTCTAGTTTCATCCATCTGATGATCATCAAAAGGAATCCACTAACAAGGTTGATCAAGTCTTGTTAACGAACTCATTCCGAATTAACATGGAACCGGAGAAATTTCGAATAACACTATGTTACCTCAATGGGGATATGCACATCCCCAATAATAAGAATATCATATTTCTTCTTGACAGTAGGAAGAGGAAATTCAAAACCTCCAAATATAATCGATGGAATTTTTCCAATAGAATTGATACTGTGAACTTGAGGTTGTTTCCTCGGAAAGTGTACCGTATGCTCATTACCATTAACCTTTAGTGCAATCAATAACAGCCCCTGCAGTATTCAAAAAGGGTCTTCCAATAATAATAGACATACTATCGTCCTCGGGAATATCAAGAATAACAAAGTCCGTTAAAATAGTAACGTTTGCAACTACAACAGGCACATCCTCACAAATACCGACATGTATAGCAGTTGATTTATCAGCCATTTGCAAAGATATTTCAGTAGGTGTCAACTTATTCAAATCAAGTCTACGATATAAAGAGAGAGGCATAACACTAACACCAGCTCCAAGATCACATAAAGCAGTTTTAACATAGTTTCTTTTAATGGAGCATGGTATAGTGGGTACACCGGGATCTCCAAATTTATTTGGTATTCCACCCTTAAAAGTATAATTAGCAAGCATGGTGTAAATTTCAGCTTCCGGTATCTTTCTTTTATTTGTAAGAATATCTTTCATACAATCGCATATGCAAAAAGATAGGTCTAATCATTTCAGCAGAGCGCTCAAAATCCTCATCATCCTTTTTCTTGGATGGTTTGGGAGGAAAAGGCATGGGTTTCTGAACCCATGGTTCTCTTTCTTTACCATGTTTCCTAGCAACAAAGTCTTTCTTATCATAACGTCGATTCTTTGATTGTGGGTTATCAAGATCAACAACGGGTTCAATTTCTATATCATTATCATTACTAGGTTGAGCATCATCATGAACATTATCATTAACATTATTACTACTTTCAAGTTCATTACCAGATTGAGTTTCAGCACCAGAAATAGAAATATATTTGGATTCTCACGTGTTTCAATAACAAGTTCGCTAGAAGCATGCAAACTCATATCATTTTTCTTTGTCTTCCTTTTAGAAGGACTAGGTGCATCTAAATTATTTCTTTGAGAATCTTGATCAATTCTCTTAGGGTGGCCTTCAGGATACAAATGTTCCTAAGTCATTTTACCACCTCTACTAGCCACTCTAACAGCATAATCATTATGTTTACTATTCAATTCATCGAGCAAATCATTTTGAGCTTTAAGTACTTTTTCTACTTGAGTGGTAACCATAGAAGCATGTTTACTAATAAGTTTAAGTTCACCTTTGACATTAGCCATATAATCACCCAAGTGTTCAAGCATATTTGAATTGTATTTCAATTGTCTACCAAAATAAGCATTAAAGTCTTCTTGCTTAGCCATAAATTTATCAAACTCATCTAAGCATGGGCTAGCAAACTTAGTAAACGAGATTACAGCTTTATCATATCTATAGAGAGAATTTACCTTTACTACCTGTGTCGGGTTATCAAGACATGTACTTCTTCAATAGGTAATGGATTAAGATCATGTGTTTCTTCAACAGGAGGTAAATTAAGACCATGTATTTCTTCAATAGGAGGTAAATTCTTAACATCTTCAGCTTTAATACCTTTTTCTTTCATGGATTTCTTTACCTCTTGCATATCTTCAGGACTGAGCAATAGAATACCCCTCTTCTTCGGAGTTGGTTTAGGAATTGGCTCCGGAGGTGTCCAATTATTTTCATTTGTCAACATATTATTCAATAAAATTTCAGCTTCATCCGGTGTTCTTTCCCTGAAAACAGAACCAGCACAACTATCCAGGTAATCTCTGGAAGCATCGGTTAGTCCATTATAAAAGATATCAAGTATTTCATTTTTCTTAAGAGGATGATCAGGCAAAGCATTAAGTAATTGGAGAAGCCTCCCCCAAGCATGTGGGAGACTCTCTTCTTCAATTTGCACAAAATTATATATATCCCTTAAAGCAACTTGTTTCTTATGAGCAGGGAAATATTTAGCAGAGAAGTAATAAATCATATCCTGGGGATTACGCACACAACCAGGATCAAGAGAATTAAACCATATCTTAGCATCACCCTTTAATGAGAACGGAAATATTTTAAGGATATAAAAGTAATGAGTTCTCTCATCTTTAGTGAACAGGGTGGCTATATCATTCAGTTTAGTAAGATGTGCTACAACAGTTTCGGATTCATAACCATGAAAAGGATCTGATTCAACCGAAGTAATTATATTAGGATCAACAGAGAATTCATAATCCTTATCGGTAACACAAATAGGTGAAGTAGCAAAAGCAGAGTCGGGTTTCATTCTAGCATTTAGAGATTGCTTATTCCATTTAGCTAATAACCTCTTCAGTTTGTTTCTATCTTTGCAAGCTAAAATAGCTAAAGAAGCTTCTTGATCGAAAACATAACCCTTAGGAATAACAAGTGATTCTTCATCATCACTTTCATCAGTATTATCAGATTCAATATTTTCAATTTCTCTAGCCCTAGCAAGTTGTTCATCAAGAAAATCAGCAAGTGGCACAGTAGTATCAAGCATAGAAGTAGTTTCATCATAAGTATCATGCATAGCAGAAGTGGCATCATCAATAACATGCGACATATCAGAACGAATAGCAGAAGCAGGTATAGGTGTTGCAAGCTTACTCAAAATAGAAGGTGAATCAAGTGCAGAGCTAGATGGCAGTTCCTTACCTCCCATCGTAGTTGAGGGATAAATCTTGGTTCTTGGATCTTTCAAGTTCTTCATAATGATAAGCAGGTATAAATCCCAAGTGACTCAAAGAATAGAGCTATGCTCCCCAGCAACGGTGCTAGAAAATGGTCTTGATAACCCACAAGTATAGGGGATCGCAACAGTTTTCGAGGGTAGAGTATTCAACCCAAATTTATTGATTCGACACAAGGAGAGCCAAAGAATATTCTCAAGTATTAGCAGCTGAGTTGTCAATTCAACCACACCTGGAAACTTAGTATCTGCAGCAAAGTATTTAGTAGCAAAGTAATATGATAGTAGTGGTAACAGTAACAAAAGGTAACAGTAGTAAAAGCAATGTTTTTGGTATTTTGTAATGATGATAGCAATAACGACGGGAAAGTAAATAATCAAAGAACAATATATGGAAAGCTCGTAGGCAATGGATCGGTGATGGAGAATTATGCCGTATGCGGTTCATCATATAGCAGTCATAACCTAGGGTGACACAGAACTAGCTCCAGTTCATTGATATAATGTAGGCATGTATTCCAAACATAGTCATACGTGCTTATGGAAAAGAACTTGCATGACATCTTTTGTCCTACCCTCCCGTGGCAGCGGGGTCCTTACGGAAACTAAGGGATATTAAGGCCTCCTTTTAATAGAGAACTGGAACAAAGCAATAACACATAGTGAATACATGAACTCCTCAAACTACGGTCATCACCGATAAGTATCCCGATTATTCTCACTTTGGGGTTAACGGATCATAACACATAATAGGTGACTATAGACTTGCAAGATAGGATCAAGAACTCTCATATATTGATGAAAACATAATAGGTTCAGATCTGAAATCATGGCACTCGGGCCCTAGTGACAAGCATTAAGCATAGCAAAGTCATAGCAACATCAATCTCAGAACATAATGGATACTAGGGATCAAACCCTAACAAAACTAACTCGATTACATGATAGATCCCATCCAACACATCACCGTTCAGCAAGCCTATGATGGAATTACTCACGCACGGCGGTGAGCATCATGAAATTGGTGATGGAGGATGGTTGATGATGACGATGGCGATGGATTCCCCTCTCCGGAGCCCTGAACGAACTCCAGATCAGCCCTCCCGAGAGGTTTTAGGGCTTAGCGGCGGCTCCGTATCGTAAAACCGATGAATTCTTCTCTCTGATTTTTTTCTCCCCAAAACACAATATATGAAGTTGGAGTTGGAGTCGGAGAGGCATCAAGGGGCCCACGAGGTAGGGGGCGTGCCCCCACCCTCGTGGACAGGTGGTGGGCCCCCTGGCCTTCATCTTTTGCAGGTATTTTTCATATTTTCTGAAAAGTTGCTCCGTGAAGTTTCAGGTCATTCCGAGAACGTTTGTTTCTGCACATAAATAACACCATGGTAATTCTGCTGAAAACAGCGTCAGTCCGGGTTAGTTCCATTCAAATCATGCAAGTTAGAGTCCAAAACAAGGGACAAAGTGTTTGGAAAAGTAGATACGATGGAGATGTATCAAGCAACGAGAGGGGAGAGTGTGTCTACTTACCCTCCTAGACCGTAAGCGGAAGAGTTTAACAACGCGGTTGATGTACTCAAAATTCTTCACGCTCCAACCGATCAAGTATCAAACGTGCGACACCTCCGCGTTCAGCACACGTTCAGCTCGGTGACGTCCTCCTCCTTCTTGATCCAGCAAGATGGCGAGGTAGTAGATGAGTTCCGGCAGCACGACAGCATGGTGATGGTAATGGTGAAGCTATCTCCGTAGGGCTTCGCCTAAGCATTACAAAAATATGACCGGGGGTGTAAACGGTGGAGGGGGCACCACACACGGCTAAGACAATGTTCTCGTGTGCTAGGCGCGCCCACCCACATATATATAGGTGGGGGAGGAGGGAGTAGCCAGGAGGGCGCACCAATAGCGGAACCTAGATGCCCATATTGGCTCCTACATATTCTAAGAAGTTCTTTATCGGTCGAACCATTATGACAACATATGTAATTCCCTTTGTCCATCAGTATGTTACTTGCCCGAGATTCAATCATCAGTATCTTCATACCTAGTTCAATCTTGTTACCGGCAAGTCTCTTTACTCATTCCGTAATACATCATCTCGTAACTAACTCCTTAGTCATTTGCTTGCAAGCTTATGATGTGTATTACCGAGAGGGCCCAAAGATACCTCTCTGATACTCGGAGTGACAAATCTTAATCTCGGTCTATGCCAACTCAACAAACACCTTCGGAGATACCTGTAGAGAAACTTTATGATCACCTAGTTATGTTTTGAAATTTGATAGCACACGAGGTATTCCTCCAGTATCCGGGAGTTGCATAATCTCATAGTCGGAGGAATATGTATTTGACATGAAGAAAGCAATAGCAATAAACTGAACGATCAATATGCTAAGCTAACGGATGGGTCTTGTCCATCACATCATTCTCCTAATGATGTGATCCTGTTATCAAATGACAACACATGTCTATGGTTAGGTGATACGTCTATGTTGTATCTATAATTTTTGATTGTTTCATGCCAATATTATTCAACTTTTACATACTTTTGGCAACTTTTTATATGATTTATTTGGACTAACTTACTTATCTAGTGCCCAGTGCCAGTTCCTATTTTCTGCATGTTTTTTGTATCACAGAGTATCCATATCAAACTAAGTCCAAATGCAATAAAATTTTACGGAGAATTATTTTGGAATATATGTGATTTTGGGGAGTTGGAGTCACCGCAAATGGAGGCCCACACAGCCCACAAGGCACCAAGGCGCGCCAGAGGCCCCTGGCGCGCGGTGGTGGGTTGTGCCCTCCTCGAACGTCAGTTGGAGATCTACTTCGGGCGCAAGGAAGCTTATATCCCGAAAAAACTGTGTTAAAATCTCAGCGCAATCGGAGTTACGGATCTCCCAGAATATAAGAAACGGTTTTCGGTCAGATCTGGGGAACACGAAATAGAAGAGAATAGAGAGGGAGATCCAATCTCGGAGGGGCTCCCATCCCTCCGTAGCCATGGAGACTAAGGACCAGAGGGGGAACTCTCCTCCCATCTAGGGGTGAGGCCAAGGAAGAAGAATAAGGAGGGGGGCTCTCTCCCCATGCTTCCGGTGGTGCCGGAGTGCCACCGGGGCAACGATCGGGACGGCGATCTACATGAACAATCCTGCTACCGTCAACACCAACTTTCTCCCCGTCTATGCAGCGGTATAACACCTCTTCCCCCCATTGTAATATCTACTTAAACATGGTGCTCAACTCCATATATTATTTCCCAATGATCTATGGTTATCCTATGATGTTTGAGTAGATCTATTTTGTGCTGTGGGTTAATCATGATCTTGGTTGGTATGATTGCATATTTTATTTATGGTGCTGTCCTACGGTGCCCTCCGTCTTGCGCAAACGTGAGCCCCCCCCCCCCCCCCGCTGTAGGGTGTTGCAATATGTTCATGATTTGCTTACGGTGGGTTGCGAGAGTGACAGAAACTTAAACCCGAGTAGGTGGGTGATGGCAGCTACAACTACATCAGTAATTCCCTGGAGAGGGAGGGATGATGTAGCACAACGACGGTAGGTATTTCCCTCAGTTATGAAACCAAGGTTATCGAACCAGTAGGAGAACCAAGCAACACAACGTAAATAGCCCCTGCACACAAATAACAACACATCGCAACCCGACGTGTTAAAGGGGTTGTCAATCCCTTTCGGGGTACGGTGCCGAAAATTGCCTGTTGACGGGAGAAAGTTGTAATAGATTGAAATAATAGATCGCAAATAAAATAAAGTGCAGCAAAGTATTTTTGGATTTTTGGTTTAATAGATCTGAATAAAAATGCAAAGGAAAAGTAGATCGCAAGGCAAATATATGAGAAAGAAGACCCGGGGGTCGTAGGTTTCACTAGTGGCTTCTCTCGAGAAAAATAGCAAACAGTGGGTAAAAAAATTACTGTTGGGCAATTGATAGAACCTCAAATAATTATGACGATATCTAGGCAGTGATCATTAAATAGGCATCACGTCCAAGATTAGTAGACCGACTTCTGCCTGGATCTACTACTATTACTCCACACATCGGCCGCTATCCAGCATGCATCTAGTGTATTAAGCTCATGGAAAAATGGAGTAATGCAATAAGAATGATGACATGATGTAGACAAGATCCATTTATCTATATGGCAGTAGATATGGATCTCATATTTTTATCTTTAGTAGCAATGATACATACGTGTCGGTTCCCTTTCTATCACTGGGATCAAGCGCCGTAAGATCAAACCCACTACCGGGCACATCTTCGCATTGCAATATAAATAGATCAAGTTGGCCAAACAAAACCCATATATCGGAGAATAAATACGAGGCTATAAGAGATCATGCATAAAAGAGATCAAAGAAACTCAAATACTTTCATGGATATAAAAACACAGATCTGATCATAAACTCGAAGTTCATCGATCCCAACAAACACACTGCAAAAGAGTTACATCATATGGATCTCCAAGAGACCATTGTATTGAGAATCAAGAGAGAGAGAGATGAAGCCATCTAGCTACTAACTACGGACCCAAAGGTCTACAAAGAACTACTCACGCATCATCGGAGAGGGACCAATGGAAGTGGTGAACCCCTACGTGATGGTGTCTAGATTTGATCTAGTGGTTATGGACTCTGCGGCGGCTGGATGAATATTTCGTCGACTCTCCTAGGGTTTTGGTATTTTGGGGTATTTATAGAGCAAAGAGGCGGTCCAAGGGGCACCCGAGGTGGGCACAACCCACCAGGGCATGCCCTGCTAGGTTGTGCCCCCCTCGAGGCACCCCCAGGTGCAACCAGGGCACATTGCCTTCCTTCTGGCCCATAAAAAATCTCCGTAAAGTTTCGTGGCATTTGGACTCCATTTGATATTGATTTTCTACGATGTAAAAACATGAAAAAAATAGCAACTGGCACTTGGCACTATGTCAATAGGTTAGTACCAAAAAATGATATAAAATGACTATAAAATGATTATAAAACATCCAAGATTGATAATAAAATAGAATGGAACAATCAAAAATTATAGATACGTCGTAGACGTATCAGCATCCCCAAGCTTAACTCCTACTCGTCCTCGAGTAGGTAAGTGATAAAAACAGAATTTTTGATGTGGATTGTTTCCATCAAGTCATATCATATTATTTTCTTTATAGCATGGACATTTGGACTTTTATGTGATTCAAAGCAATAGTCTAGTTTTGACATAATAATTTAGATACTCAAGCATATCAACGAGCAACCATGTCTTTCAAAATATCAATGCTAAAACAAGTTATCCCTAGCCCATCATGCTCAAACATTGATCCATTCATGAAACACACTCGAATATTAACTACACCCAATACTTGAGCACGATCGTATTGCCTCCTAGTTGGTGCTTTTATGAGAGAAGGTGGAGACTCAAATTTCAAAATAAAAATTGCATAAAGTAAAAGGAAGTCCCTTCGCAGAGGGAAGTAGGGATTTGTAGAGGTGCCAGAGCTCAAAGCGAAAAATTTGAGATAAAAACATTTTGGGAGGTGTTTCCATCCCACTAACAAAAACGACTTAGAGTTCCGAAGACGTTCCATGCTAGATATGCCATAGGCGGTTCCCAAATAGAGAATAAAGTTTATTCCTTTTTCCAGCATAACTTTCACTTTCCATGGCTAACCGTATCCACGGGTGCCCTCCATACCAACACTTTCCAAGGAATTTATTATTTGACAACATAAAGTAAATATTTTTTTGCATTTCGGGACTGGGCATCCCTAATACCTTTGCCTTACTCTCGTGCAATGACAAGTGAATAAACACTCATCTTGAGAACAACACATCTAGAATAGAAAATATTAGCCACCCATTACCGTTCCGTGAGAGAACCAAACACACAAAAGAGAAGTTTATTTTGAAAATTAGAGATGGCACATGCAAATTTTCTTAGAACGGAAAAATAATACCACATATAGGTAGATATAGTGGACTCATGTGGCAAAACTGGTTTAAAGGATTTTGGATGCACAAGTAGAGATCATACTTAGTGTAAAATGAAGGCTAACAAAAAGATTGAGAAGTGATCAACCAAGAAACGAATAATCTCATAAGCAAGCATTAAGCATAATTAACACCGAATAATGCACAATAAGTAGGATATAATTTTCATTGCATGGTTATTGACTTTCATGCATGCATAGGGAATCACAAACCTTAACACCAATATTCCTACTAAAGCATAATTACTCATCAACATAACTCACATATCACATCATCATATCTCAAAACTATTACTAAGAATCAAGTTTATTTTGTCCAATGATCTTCATAGCATTTTCTTTTACTTTATCCTTCTTGGATATCTATCACTTTGAAACTAATTTTCATGTGTTGCTTTTCATAAGCTCAAACAAATATAAGTGAAGATCATGAGCATAACAAATTTTCTTTCTCTCAAAATAATTTAAGTGAAGAAAGAGAGAAATTCTTCAAAATTTTACTAACTCTCAAATAAATCTAGTGAAGCAAGAGAGAATTTCTTCAAAAATAACAAAGCACACCATGCTCAAAAAGATATAAGTGAAGCACTAGAGCAAGTCCTAGCTCATAAAAGATTTAAGTGAAGCATAAAGAGCAATTCTAACAAGTCATGACATAATTTTGGCTCTCTCAAATAGGTGTGTCCAGCAAGGATTGATGACTTAAAACACAAAATAAAACAAGCAAAGACACATATCATACAAGACGCTCCAAGCAAAACACATATCATGTGACGAATGAAAATATAATCTCGAGTAAAATACCGATAGTTGTTGGAAGAAAGGAGGGATGCCACCCGGGGCCATCCCCAAGCTTAGTTGGTTGCTCATTCTTGGATAATAGATTGGGATTCCGGGGCATCCCCAAGCTTAGTCTCTGACATCCTTCCTTCATCCATCGTAAGATAACCCAAAACTTGAAAACTTCAACCACATAAAACTCAACAAAGCCTTCGTGAGATCCGTTAGTATAAGAATAATAAATCACTACTATAAGTGTTGTATAAAATAAATTCATATTTTGTTTTTGTATTATATCTACTGTATTCCAACTTTTGTATGGCAAAAACTCATCAAATAAAACCATAGAGCCATCAAAATAAGCACACAACACAAAGAAAACAGAATCTGTCAAAACAGAATAGTCTGTAGCAATCTGACTATTTTGAATACTTCTGTTACTAAAAAAACCTCTGAAAAATTAGGACTACCTGAGAAATTTGTATATTGATCTACTGAAATTGGAATGGGTATTTTATCGCTCTCTGGTAAAAAAATGTAAATTAATTTCGTGAGTGTAAAAGTTTCTGTTTTTTCAGCAAGATCAAACAACTATTGCCCAAGAAGATCCTAAAGGCTTTACTTGGCACAAACACTGATTAAAACACAAAAAACATAATCATAACAGTAGCATAATTGTGTAAACACACAAGAACAAAAATCAAAAATAAATTTTATTCATTGGGTTGCCTCCCAACAAGCGCTATAGTTTTACGCCCTTACCTAGGCATATAGCAAGGATCTAAGTTTTGTCATCCAAAGGTTTGGAAACTTCTATAAGGGTTTTCTCAAACCTGGGGGCTATTTACGCTTCCCCAAATTCTCCAAAAAAGAAACCATCTTAAGATCCAAAATATCCAATCGCTTGTTGCAAAGAGTAATCACAGTATTCATGTGATTGATACTACCATTGAGGTGTTTGAGGGGTTCATTATATTTCTGTATTTCAACCATATGTTTATGCAAATCAGCAAGTTTGTCCAGCATTTGGGCTCCCTCGGGGGTAAAATGAAACCCCTTCTTTTGAGGTGGAATTCCCGAAATTCCCTCTAAGATTTCATAGGCAACATTGGCATCAAGTTCAATAAAATTTCCTTTAGCGGCAAAATCAAGAAGTTGTCTATGATGCAAAGCCAACCCTATGTAAAAATTACGAAGCAAAACCTTGGCGCCCCCCTTTAAGATGGAAATACGATATGATTCCATAAGCCTATACCAAGCATCTTTCAAATTTTCTCCTTGTATTTGCTTGAAGTACAAGACTTCAAAATCTGGTGACAAAGGAGGAGTAGGGACGCTAGCCATTGAGACTAGAAAGCAAGAGAACGATGAACGGAAAAAAGAGAGGCAAATAAAACAACAAATTTTGTGAAGTGGGGGAGAGGAAAATGAGAGGCAACTGGCAAATAATGTAAATTGCAAGGAGATGAGATTTGTGATTAGGAACCTGGTCATGTTGAAGATCCTCCCCGGCAACGGCGCCAGAAATTCTCCTTGATGGCAGCTACAACTACGTCGGTAATTCCGTGGAGAGGGAGGGATGATGTAGCACAGTGACGGTAGGTATTTCCCTCAGTTATGAACCCAAGGTTATCGAACCAGTAGGAGAACCAAGCAACACAACGTAAACAACCCCTACACACAAATAACAACACCTCGCAACCCGACGTGTTAAAGGGGTTGTCAATCCCTTTCAGGGTACGGCGCCAGAAATTGCGTGTTGACGGGAGAGAGTTGTAATAGATTGAAATAATATATCACAAATAAAATAAAGTGCATAAAAGTATTTTTGGATTTTTGGCTTAATATATTTGAATAAAAATGCAAAGGAAAAGTAGATCGCAAGGCAAATATATGAGAAAGAAGACCCGGGGGCCGTAGGTTTCACTTGTGGCTCTCTCGAGAAAAATAGCAAACGGTGCGTAAAAAAATTACTATTGGGGAATTGATATAACCTCAAATAATTATGACGATATCCAGGCAATGATCATTACATAGGCATCACGTCCAAGATTAGTAGACTGACTCCTGCTTGCATCTACTACTATTACTCCACACATCGACCGCTATCCAGCATGCATCTAGTGTATTAAGTTGAAAGGATCGAGAAGAGGTGTCTAGAGGGGGGGGTGATTAGACACTAAGTACCAAAAGTTGCAGTTTTTAATTTCTTTAAGTTGAAGTGGAGTTTTGGCACAAGTTTAACAAACACAATACATATCAAGCAAACATGCAAAGAGTATATGAGCAGCGGAAAGTAAAGCATGCAACTTGCAAGAATGTAAGAGGAATGGTTTGGATAATTCAAACGCAATTGGAGACACAGATGTTTTTGTCGTGGTTCCGCTAGGTGGTGCTATCGTACATCCACGTTGATGGAGACTTCAACCCACGAAGGGTAACAGTTGCGCGAGTCCATGAAGGGCTCCACCCACGAAGGGTCCACGCAGAAGCAACCTTGTCTATCCCATCATGGCCATCGCCCACGAAGGACTTGCCTCACTAGCGGTAGATCTTCACGAAGTAGGCGATCTTCTTGCCCTTACAAACTCCTTGGTTCAACTCCACAATCTTGTCGGAGGCTCCCAAGTGACACCTAGCCAATCTAGGAGACACCACTCTCCAAGAAGTAACAAATGGTGTGTTGATCATGAACTCCTTGCTCTTGTGCTTCAAATGATAGTCTCCCCAACACTCAACTCTCTCTCACAGGATATGGATTTGGTGGAAAGAAGATTTGAGTGGAAAGCAACTTAGGGAAGGCTAGAGATCAAGATTCATATGGTGGGAACGGAATATCTTGGCCTCAACACATGAGTAGGTGGTTCTCTCTCAGAAAATGTGTATTGGAGTGTAGGTATGTTCTGATGGCTCTCTCCACGAATGAAGAGTGGGTGGAGGGGTATATATAGCCTCCACATAAAATCTAATCGTTACACACAATTTGCCAAACTCGGTGGGACCGAATGGTTAAACTCAGTCGGACTGATTCAGCAAACCTCGTGACCGTTAGGATTTTTCGTGGGACTGAGATGCAACTCGGTAGGACCGATATGGTTAGGGTTAGGGCATACGTAATCTCGGTGTGACCGATTACACAAACTTCGGTGGGACCGATTTGGTAATAAGCTAACCAGAGAGTTGGTCAGGCAAACTCGGTGAGACCGATTACACAAACTCGGTGGGGACCGATTTTGGTAATAAGCTAACCGGAGGGTTTGCATTGTAAATCTCGGTAGTACCGATTGCTCCAAACTCGGTGAGACCGATTTTGGTAATGGACATACAAGAGAGATTACAATCCCATCTCGGTGAGACCGAGATCCCTATCGGTGAAACCGATTTTCTAGGGTTTGTGGCAGTGGCTATGACATCTGAAACTCAGTGGCGCCGGAATAGAAAGAATCGGTGGGGCCGAGTTGGACTATTTGGTTTGGGACATATGTGTAAGTGGGAAAGGTAGTTGAGGGCTTTGGAGCATATCACTAAGCACTTTGAGCAAGCAAGCCATTACACAACACCTCATCCCCTCTTGATAGTATTGGCTTTTCCTATAGACTCAATGTGATCGTGGATCACTAAAATAGAAAATGTAGAGTCTTGATCTTGAAGCTTGAGCTAATCCATTGTCCTTAGCATCTTGAAGGGGTTCCACATCCTTTAGTCCATGCCACTCCATTGTTGAACTTATCTGAAACATACTAGGTAAAAGTATTAGTCCAACAAGAGATATGTTTGACATTAATTATCAAAATCACCCAGGGAGCACTTGTGCTTTCAATCTCCCCCTTTTTGGTAATTGATGGCAACATACATCAAAGCTTTAGATAAAGATATAGAGAATAGCAAGTAAAGCTTTGGAAAGACATGTAACAAGCATAGGCTCCCCCTACATGTATGCAATCATGTGAATATTGAATATAGGAGCATGTGAATGCGTAAACATGACAGAGTAAGCAATGTGTTACATGTATCTTGGCTATATGCATCAGAGCAAATGATGTGAATGTGAGAAATGTACCTTCATGCTCATGAGTCCTTCTTGCAAACAGTATGTACATCAGCAAGAACTTCTCATTCACATGACTGTGATGCATATGCTTACCTTGTGGTCTTGAGTTGGCTTAGGATGGGATGAACCTGCGCAAACAAGGTTAAATAACACAGATACACCTACTGACCAGAGCAAGCAAGAGAAACCACAAGAGAACCAAGACTGGGATGACATGTAGAGTGAGTACTAAGTACCACATTGGATATAGACATGTCCCAAAGGTAAAGATATGCAATAAAATCAGATATTTCCTTCCCTTAGATGTCTTGCTCCCCCTGAATCTGCATGGGATATTGGGAGAAGATAGGGAACAGAAAATCAGAGCAACAAAAAAGGAAACAACAGAGCTTGAGCTAAAGCAAGCAACCAAACATGTCTTTCCCCTCTTAAAGACATGTGACAGCTCTCCTCTTGAACACCAAGCATCTGGGGTCTTTGATGATATTACTTTCTCATAGTTGAGAAACTCTCTCCCCCTGAGTATTCTCTCTTTCTCCCCCTATAGGAAGGATTAAGCTTTGATGTGATCTCTCTCTCCCCCTTTGACATCAATTTCCAAGAAGGGCTCTTCTGGACATGTGATACAAATGGGTTGGTCCTCGAGTCACAGAGCAAAGCAACATGTCTAATATGATGCTGGTTAGAGGACAAGAATCATTGAGTGGAGCTGGAGCAAACAGAAATCAGGAATAAGTGGCAAGTTGCTTTTCCTATGGTGGAATCGGTGACTCCGAGTTGTGTGCTTCGGTTGCACCGAAAGATTTCGGTTGGGCCGAAGAGAACAAACCAGTGTGACCGAGTTCATTAGAGTGAAACCACTTGTCACCTCAACTCACTAGACAAGTAAGATCTCACAAGGATAGGCAAGGAATTTACTGAAGATTTGCAATGAATTGGATGCAGAAAATGCAGAACAAAAAGGAAGGAAAAGAAACTGAAGGTTCTAGATGAGGGGAAACAAATATGCAAGAGACAAAAGCACGGAGAGACACACAAGAACTTCATCTAGAGATGGTCGGCGACAAAGTCACCTATGTTAGAGTATATTGACTTAGGAGTCAAGTGAGAGCACTTGATCATAGGTCATACTCATCATTTAAGCTCAAAATGGGGTTACCATTTTTCGTTTAAGCCTTTTGATGTATTCACATCTTGTAGAGTTTCTTTGACTCATGACTTGGAGTAAAGCTTCTCTAAGATGGAATAACATACCTTGGGTGGTGGTGTTGATCTTTCTCATGTAGTTGAACTTGTGCGGGTTGCTCAAGGTTGATGTAGTTCATCAAGGGTTGGGAGCACCACTTGGAGTTTGAGTTCAGCTACCTACATGGGTTAGCTTTGCAAGGAAGAGCACTTGTGTATCCAAAATGACAATCATGAGACTCAACATAGAATTTGCCAAAGGATATGTTTGAATGGTTTCGTGCTTCCTTGTCTTCAACCACCATTGTGTAAAGACTTGGTGATGTAGAGATTGCTCAAGATGTGAGTGAGTTGCAATCTCATAGATTTAGATTCAACCAAGTACCTACACGGGTTAGATAACATGCAAGGTAAAAACATATCCAAGACATATGAATAGCATCATAAGAGAAATATCGAGGATTAGTCATAGGCTCATGCCCCGCATGTATCAAATGGAGTTCCAACTCCAAGTTTGAAGCATCAATGATGTTCAATTCACCTCTCAGCCTGCAAAACACTTTCTCATCAAGTGGTTTAATGAATATATCCGCCAATTGCTTATCGGTGCGAACATGCTTAAAATTAATGTCCCCTTTTGCAACATGATCTTGAATGAAATGATGACGAACTTCAATATGCTTAGTTCGAGAATGTTGCACGGGATTGTGAGCAATCTTAATAGCACTTTCATTGTCACATAGCAATGGAACATGTTTCACATATATCCCATAATCTTTAAGAGTTTGGGTCATCCAAAGTAATAGAGCACAACATGAACCAGCGACAATGTATTCCGCTTCGGCGGTGGATAAGGATACCGAGTTTTGTTTCTTGGAACACCAAGACACAAGAGATCTACCAACGAATTGGATATTCTATCAACCTTGTCTCCGGCATAGTCCGAATCAGAGTAGCCAACAAGATCAAAGAGGACCTCTTAGGATACCAAATGCCAAAATTTGGTGTATGGATTAGGTATCTCACTATCCTTTTCACAGCCTTAAGATGACACTCTTTAGGAGCAGCTTGATATCGTGCACACATGCACACTTAGAATAATATCGGGACAAGAGGCACATAGATATAACAATGAACCAATCATAGAGCGATAAACCTTTTGATCAACCGGTTCACCATCTTTGGTCAAATCAAGGTGTCCACTAGTAGGCATGGTGTAGTCATACCTTTGCATTCTTGCATATTGAACTTCTTGAATAAGTCCTTGGTGTACTTCATTTGAGAGACAAAGGTACCTTCCTTAGTTTGCTTGATTTGCAAACCAAGAAAGAATTTGAGTTCACTCATCATAGACATCTCAAACTTCTCCGACATTAGCTTCCCAAACTTTTCACTAAAACGAGGGTTAGTTGATCCAAATATAATATCATCTACATAAATTTGGCATACAAATAGTTCTCCATTAACCCTTTTAGTAAAAAGAGTAGAATCTTTTTTTCCAATTTCAAAGCCTTTTTCAATAAGGAACTTGGTCAAACATTTATACCATGCTCTAGGAGCTTGTTTAAGACCATAAAGGGCTTTGTCAAGTTTGTAGACATGATTAGGTTTCTTAGGATTGATAAAGCCGGGAGGTTGCTTAACATAAACTTTCTCCTCAATTTCACCATTTAGAAAAGCACTTTTAATGTCCATTTGGTACAAAGTGATATCATGGTGATTAGCATAAGCAAGTAAGATGCGAATGGACTCAAGGCTAGCAACAGGAGCATATGCCTCACCATAGTCCATACCTTAAACTTGTGTGTAGCCTTGGGCGACAAGACATGCTTTGTTGCGAACCACTTGTCCATCTTCATCTTGCTTGTTGCAAAACACCCATTTGGTACCGATGATGTTGTGGTTGTTGTCGGGCTTCTCGACCAATGTCCACACTTGATTTCTCTCAAAGTTGTGTAGCTCTTCATGCATAGCCTTTATCCAGTCCGGATCCTCCAATGCTTCTTCAACCTTCATAGGTTAAATGCTAGAGATGAATGAGTAATGCTCACAAAAGTTAGCCAAACGAGTTTTAGAGCGAGTGATTTTCCCGGTTTGGATATCATTGTAGATTTGCTCCACGGGATGATCTTTAGCAATTCTTGCTCGAACTCATGAAAGCTTTTTCTTGGGTCTTGGTTGAACATCTTCTTCATCTTGTTCTTCTTCTTGGCCTTCTTCATTGTTAGCGTTGTCGTTCTCTTGTCGTGGTGGAGAAGGAGGTTGTTGACATTCGTCTTGGTGCACTTCCTCGTTTTCTTCATCTTGGTGTGTCCCACTCGTGGATGCTTCCTTATCAACTCTTGGTTCACCTTGTCGTGAGGTAGAAGCTTCCACTTGGACGGACGAGGTACTCTCCTTTATCTTTGTTGGACGAATCTTGCCAATAGACAAGTCTTGAATTACTTCCAAGGGATCTTTGTCTCCTACATCAATTGGCAATTGCTCTACTTGCGAGCCGTTAGATTCATCAAACTTCACATCTACCGTTTCTTCAACCTTTCGGGTGAAATTGTTGTAGACATGGTATGTGTGAGAGTTTGAGCCATAATCAAGTAGGAAACCTTCATGAGACTTAGGAGCAAATTTAGAACGACGATGCTTATCAAGAATGTAGCACTTTGAGTCAAATACTCGAAAGTATCCAACTTGGGGTTTGTTAACGGTGAGGAGCTCGTATGCCGTCTTGCCGAGTAGCTTGTGAAGATACAAACGATTTGTTGCATGACAACCTGTCTCAACCGCTTCCGCCCAAAAGTGTTTTGGCGTCTTGTACTCATCAAGCATCATTCTTGCCATATCGATAAGAGTCCGGTTCTTCCTCTCAACAACTCCATTTTGTTGAGGTGTGTACGTAGCCGAGAACTCATGTGCGATCCCTTCTTCATCAAGGAAGGTGTGTACACTTGCGTTCTTGAACTCTGTTACATTGTCGCTCCGAACCTTCTTGATCTTCACGTCAAATTGATTTTGGGCCTTCCTAGCAAAGTTTTTGAAGATCTTTTGGACCTGCGATTTGTCATCAAGAAAGAACACCCACGTAAATCTTGAAAAATCATCAACTTTGACTAGACCAAATGAGTTACCACCAAGACTCTTGTAGGCATTTGGACCAAAGAGATCCATGTGAAGTAGCTCGAGTAGTCTTCTTGTGGTCATGATGTTCTTAGTGCGATGACTTCCTCCAACTTGTTTCCCTGCTTGACAAGCACTACAAAGTCTATCCTTGTCAAATATGACATCGTTAACGCCAAGGATATGATTTCCTTTAATAAGCTTGTCAAGGTTTCGCATGCCCACATGGCCTAGCCTTCTATGCCACAACCAGCCTTTAGAAGATTTAGCAATTAAGCAAGTTCTAGGTTGAGCCTTTTTGGTGAAATCAACAATGTAAAGATCTCCTCTACGTATACCGGTAAAGACCATTTTATGATTATCTCTACGAAACACTTGGCAGTCTACTTTAGTAAATAGGACATTGAAACCGAAATCAGCAAGTCTAGATACTGAAAGTAAGTTGTAGCCAAGAGATTCAATGAGCATGACATTTTGTATGGAGCTATCATGTGAGATGGCCACCTTACCAAGGCCAACCACCTTATCCTTTGAATTATCACCAAAAGTGACATACTTTCGAGTGCCGTCGCTTCCAGCAAGCTCACGGAACATGTCTTTATCTCCGGTCATATGATCAGTACATCCACTATCAAGCACCCATTCCTTTCCTCCAGCCATGTAGCCGCGAAGATTTGCCATAAGACCAAAGTGTCTCATCGCATCATTGAGATCATAGTCACTATCATCATTCTCATCATAGAATCCATGTTCAACATCATTTTGTGCTTGATCAATTCCTAGAGAGGATAATTCATTAGACAAATGATCATCACAATGGTCACCTTTATGAATTCTAATAGCTCCGGATATGGTATCGCTAATGATCCCAACATTTCCTATGGCATGCATGAGATTGGTAAGCTCAAATAGACAATCACCAAAGCTAGGATCACTAGAATTCATCTTACTCAAAGCAATAGACTTATGGAGAATTTCGTCTAAATTTTTCAAGGAGTAATCTGGAAATCATTCCTCAAGAAATTTCCATATAGTATAGGCACAATCAAGAGTAGGCAAACTAGCAATCAAATTTTTGGGCAATCCTCTTATGATAAGATTGATGGTTCTAAGATTGCGAATCATGTCAAGATCTTCTTCGGGTGTGGGATGCAAGGGATCAATATGAGGTGCACAAGGGCTAGCAATGTACTTGTTCAAGTGATATTCATTGAAAATCTCAAGCATTTCATTTTTCCACTCATGGAAATATTCTTCATCAAGAATAGGCACTCTATGTCTAAGACTCCCCAAAGTAGACATATCCATCTTCCTCCAAAGGTGTTTAAACCAAGGCAATGGATACCAAAGCTCTGATACCAATTGAAAGGATCGAGAAGAGGTGTCTAGAGGGGGGGTGATTAGACACCAAGTACCAAAAGTTGCAGTTTTTAATTTCTTTAAGTTGAAGTGGAGTTTTGGCACAAGTTTAACAAACACAATACATATCAAGCAAGCATGCAAAGAGTATATGAGCAGCGGAAAGTAAAGCATGCAACTTGCAAGAATGTAAGGGGAATGGTTTGGAGAATTCAAATGCAATTGGAGACACATATGTTTTTGTCGTGGTTCCGATAGGTGGTGCTATCGTACATCCATGTTGATGGAGACTTCAACCCACAAAGGGTAACGGTTGCGCGAGTCCACGGAGGGCTCCACCCACGAAGGGTCCACAAAGAAGCGACCTTGTCTATCCCATCATGGCCATCGCCCACGAAGGACTTTCCTCACTAGCGGTAGATCTTCACAAAGTAGGCGATCTCCTTGCTCTTACAAACTCCTTGGTTCAACTCCACAATCTTGTCGGAGGCTCCCAAGTGACACCTACCAATCTAGGAGACACCACTCTCCAAGAAGTAACAAATGGTGTGTTGATGATGTACTCCTTGCTCTTGTGCTTCAAATGATAGTATCCCCAACACTCAACTCTCTCTCACAGGATATGGATTTGGTGGAAAGAAGATTTGAGTGGAAAGCAACTTAGGGAAGGCTAGAGATCAAGATTCATATGGTGGGTGTTGGGGATATTACTACTGGATGTAAACCGGCCAGGAGTAGCCGGGTTAACTCCTTGAAGGATATAAGCCCATGAAGATGCAAGAATGATGCCGCTTCACGAAGGCCCAAGGCCCAAAGGCGGGTTAAAGCCTGTAGATGTAAACCAACCTGGTCATGTAACTTTTGTTGTAAGATAGGAGATAGAGACCGAACTGGACACGTTTATGATCCGGCTTCGGGACTCTGTAAACCGGCGGGCGTCAACCTATGTATATAAAGGGACGACCCGACAGCGGTTTGGGGACAGACAACAACTCAAGAGCCAGACAAAGCGTATTCGCTCCCTGGCCTTCGAAACCCTAGCAATACCAATCACAACTAGACGTAGGCTTTTACCTTCCTTGAAGGGGCCGAACTAGTATAAAACTCCTCGCATCCCCTTGTCCGGTTTAACCCCTTTAAGCTAACCCGTTATGATGGTTCCACGACTAAGTCCTTTCACAAGGACATCTGCTGTGACAAACCCACAACAGTTGGTGCCCACCGTGGGGCTATCGCACGATGGTTTTGAGTTCTTGAAGGGCAGCTTTGATGGACTTAAGGGATATGCTGTGGGCCGGATGAGAAGAGTCGTCGCGGCATGCTCTACATCGACAATGCAGGATGGGGTCCCGAGGCCGATTCAATCGAGTATGGGTACCGGGTCCCCTTCGGTGGGATTCACGTCTTCATCGGCAAGATCGGCGAACCGGCCCCTAAGCCGGACATCTGCACCGACATCATCAAAACGGCTCGGCGTGCAAGTTCTTCACCGGTTCAGCCCGTGACTAGGCATGTTTTCGTAGGTGTCATCCATGGAGCAAGATACGAGGACGGGCCAGCGTCCGATGGAGAGACTGTGGTCTGTTCTGACGACGAGTCTTCTGGAGAGACCGAATTGCTTTATCAGTTGTAGGATGGCCGGGTCGATGGAGGATCCGAGGGCAACAGTATTCCGGATTCCCCTGATCTGCCAAATCGGGCCGCCATCTTCATGGCCGGCACACAATTAACGCCTCATTCATCGGTCTCTGCAGCAATACTCTCCGGTTCAACAACGGCCACACCGGCAGGGGCAGGAAGCTCTGCGCCGCCTCCAGCCCAAGTCATGTCTGATTTGTTCGATGCTTTGGCAATGTTGATGGCCGCAGAGGTGGATGCAGCAGCCAGGGATCAACACAATGCGGAGATTGCAAAGGTGAAAGATCAGATAGCTCAGGCTAAAGCGGACCTGGCGACGGAGAACGCTAGGATGGCTGCAGAACGGGCTGAATTGGAAGCACAAGCTTACCAGATTAGGTTGGATCAGAATGCTTCCGAGGAAGTCATGATAAGAAGGTACCGATCGCGTCTCCCGTTGGTTTATGAGCCGCAAATCTCTTCAACACACCAGGAGCAGGAGCTGGTAACCAACCCATACTAAACCGGGCGGAGGCACCGGGAACAGGAGCGTCGGTTCAGCCGCGCACGATGGACCCGCCTCGCTAGAACAACGTTGTGCCACAGTATGTGCCAACACCTCCCGGGCATTTTTCCAACTCGTTGGACAATATTGTGGCTGCTGCTTCACGCATGGCAGCCCTCCCAACCGACGGAGAGTCACCAGTTGTGGTTGAAGCACGTCGGGCCAGAGATCTCCTTCAAACAACGCTAAATCAACAGCAGTCATATTCACACAGTCGTGAGAGGATTCATTCCACTCCCCGTCCAAGCCGGATCTATAGTAGACACATTGAGGATGAACCGGTTGTGTCAAGCTGAAAGTGCAACTATCCCTAGGTGGTTTTGGTAATTCATAACAACATATAGCTCATTGAGCTAATGACATTCCAAGATGATTATTTCAGGAAAGCTCAATGATTGGCATGGCATGGATGTGAAAGTGGAACCCTCAAAATGCTAAGGACAAAGGATTGGCTCAAGCTCAAAAGCTCAAGACTCTTCATTTCATATTTTAGTGATCCAAGATCACATTGAGTCTTTAGGAAAAGCCAATACTATTAAGGAGGGATGAGGTGTTGCTTAATGAGCCTCTTGCTTCATGTGCTTAGTGATATGCTCCAAAACCCTCAACTACTTTCCCATATCCACATATGACCTAAACCCTAATCCAAACTCGGTCCTACCGATTCTTCCTATCCGGCGCCACCGAGTTTCACTTGTCATTAGCCACTGCCAAACCCTAGCAATTCGGTCCTACCGATAGGGATCTCGGTCTCACCGAGATGGGGTTGCAAACTCTCTGTTTCCCTTTGTAACTTTTCGGTCCCACCGAAAGAGTGAATCGGTCCCACCGAGATTGCAATGTAAACTCAGTGTTTCCCCTTTGTAACTTTTCGGTCTCACCGAGTTCCACTCGGTCTCACCGAAAGAGCAAATCGGTCCCACCGAGTTTGCCTGACCAACTCTCTGGTTAGCTAATTACCAAATTCGGTCTCACCGAGTTTGTGTAATCGGTCTCACCGAGATTACGTTATGCCCAAACCCTAACCGTATCGGTCCTACCGAGTTGCATATCAGTCCCACCGAAAATCACTAACGGTCACTAGGTTTACATTTTCGGTCCGACCGAGTTTATTGATTCGGTCCCACCGAGATTAAAAACTGTGTAACGGTTGGATTTTGTGTGGAGGCTATATATACCCCTCCACCTCTTCTCATTCGATGAGAGAGCCATCAGAACACACACACCATTCCAACTCATATGTTCTGAGAGAGAACCACCTACTCATGTGTTGAGACCAAGACATTCCATTCCTACCATATGAATCTTGATCTCTAGCCTTCCCAAGTTGCTTTCCACTCAAACCCTCTTTCCACCAAATCCAAATCCTATGAGAGAGAGTTGAGTGTTGGGGAGACTATCATTTGAAGCACAAGAGCAAGGAGTTCATTACCTACACACCATTTGTTACTTCTTGGAGAGTGGTGTCTCCTAGATTGGCTAGGTGTCACTTGGGAGCCTCCGACAAGATTGTGGAGTTGAACCAAGGAGTTTGTAAGGGCAAGGAGATCGCCTACTTCGTGAAGATCTACCGCTAGTGAGGCAAGTCCTGTGTGGGCGATGGCCATGGTGGGATAGACAAGGTTGCTTCTTCGTGGACCCTTTGTGGGTGGTTGCTTCTTCGTGGACCCTTCGTGGGTGGAGCCCTGTGTGGACTCGCGCAACCGTTACCCTTGGGTGGAGCCCTGTGTGGACTCGCGCAACCGTTACCCTTCGTGGGTTGAAGTCTCCATCAACGTGGATGTAGGATAGCACCACCTATCCGAACCACGGGAAAAACATCCGTGTCTCCAATAGCGTTTGAATTCTCCAAACCCTTCCCTTTACATTCTTGCAAGTTGCATGCTTTACTTTCCGCTGCCTATATACTCTTTGCATGCTTGCTTGAATTATGTGATGATTGCTTGACTTGTCCTAAATTAGCTAAAATCTGCCAAGAACTAAAATTGGGAAAAGGTTAAGTTTTTATTTGGTCAAGTAGTCTAATCACCCCCCTCTAGACATACTTTCGATCCTACAAGTGGTATCAGAGCTTTGGTCTCCATTTGCTTGATCTCCATAGCTTTTGGTGGTCATAGCCTTGGTTTCACAACCTAGGAGAGTATGGCGTCTAGCGAGGGAAATTATCACCGTAGAGGTCCTTACTTTGATGGTACTAATTTTGCTAGTTGGAAGCATAAAATGAAAATGCATATTCTTGGACATAACCCCGCCGTTTGGGCTATTGTGTGTGTTGGTTTGCAAGGTGACTTCTTTGATGGGAGAGAACCGAACCGTGAAGCTACCGCGGATGAGTTGAAGATGTTGCAATACAATGCTCAAGCTTGTGATATTCTCTTCAACGGATTGTGCCCCGAAGAATTCAACAAAATCAGCCGCCTTGAGAATGCAAAGGAAATTTGGGACACTTTGATTGATATGCACGAAGGTACCGACTCCGTCAAGGAATCCAAGTTGGATGTGCTTCAAAGCCAACTTGACAAGTTCAAGATGAAGGATGGTGAAGGTGTCGCTGAAATGTACTCTAGGCTTGCTCTCATCACAAATGAGATTGCCGGCTTAGGAAGTGAAGAGATGACCGATAGATTCATCATCAAGAAGATTCTAAGAGCCTTGGATGGAAAATATGATACCGTGTGCACATTGATCCAAATGATGCCCAATTACAAAGATCTCAAGCCAACGGAGGTGATTGGAAGAATTGTTGCTCATGAGATGTCACTTAAGGATAAAGAGGAACTTCACAACAAATCAAGTGGTGCCTATAAAGCCTCATGTGAAGCCCCTACATCATCAAGTGAGAAACAAGACTTCAATGAAGAATTGAGCTTAATGGTGAAGAACTTCAACAAGTTCTACAAGAGTAGAAGCAAAGATAGAAGCTCCAAGTCAAGGTCCTACAATGACAAAAGATCTTCTAGTCGAGAGCGAAACTGCTACAATTGTGGAAGACCCGGACACTATTCCAATGAGTGTACGGCTCCCTACAAGAGAAGAGAAGATTCTCCAAAAGAAGAAGCAAAGGATCACCACCAAGAGAGAGAAGGAGTAGAGATGATCGTTATGAACGAAGATACTCACGGAGAAGCAAGGATTCGGAAAGGAAGGAAAAATCATCAAGGAGCTACACAAGACGAAGACATCAAGCTCATGTTGGTGAATGGGTATCCGGCTCCGACTCCGACAGCCACTCCGAGAGAAGTTATTACTCCGGCTCCGAAGATACTCAAGATGAAGGTGTTGCCGGTCTAGCACTTGTGTCAACCAACTCCTACGACATATTTGACTCACCAAATGAAGGAATTGGAAGATGCTTCATGGCCAAAGGTCCTAAGGTAACACACCCCGAGTATGTTGATTTCAATAGTGATGAAGATGACTTGTTAGGTGATGATTTGCTTGGTGACAACTCTAGTGATGAATACTATGATGAAATGTCAATTAAATCATGCTAATCAAGATAAAACGAATGACAATGATAAGGAGAAGATTGAGGCCCTAACTAAAGAACTAAACACTCTTAAGTTAGCTCATGAAACCATCTTCGAAGATCATCGAGAACTTTTAAGAGCTCATGAGAAATTACGCTTTGAGAAGCTCAATCTTGAGCAAGAGCATGAGTTCTTAAAAGCAATCAATGATGATCTCCGCAAGAAAAGTTCTTCTTACATTGCCAAGCATTTACTCTTATCTACTTACATGCCTCAAGTCAAGTCTAGTAACAAGAAAGATTCTTCCTCTAGTAGTAACAATGATCATGTTAAATCCAATATTGTTGCTTCTAGTAGTTCTCTTGATTCCACTAATGATTCTCTTAGCCAAGTTACACTTGAGCAAGAAAATAGCTTATTGAAGGGAATTATAGAGAAAGGAGTGTACAAAAGCCTTGCCGGGAGTAAGCAATTCGAGGAAATTGTGCGCAAGCAAGGAATGCACCGGAAGAATCAAGGTGTTAGTTTTGAACGAAAGTTCAATGCCAATGGAGTTGAGTGGGAAGAAGATCAATACCCCAAGACAAAGTTTGTCCCTCAACAAGAAAAGTATGCTTCTTTCAAGGGGACACAAGCTCAAGATGATCTTCCACCACAAGACTACGAGCAAAAAGGCAAGGACAAGCTTCAAGAGGAAATTGATGCATTTGAAGAAGCTCCTAAGACCTTAGTCAAGTGGATTCCCAAGACTACTTCAAGTTCCACTTCATCAAGTACGACTACAACTCCAAGGATTCCCATCAAGATGGTGTGGATCCAAAAGAAGAAGAACTAGAGAGTTCTTGAGGGTGACTCCGCCAACATACTTCACTCTTATCATTTTGGCAAGAACAAGTGCAATCAACTTCCACATCTTGCACTAGTTCAAGGAGTCACAAACCCTCTTGTTGGTAAGACAAGGGACAAGGTAACCTAAAAGTTTTCATGGACATCATCTTTTGTGTGCATCACTCTATGTCTATGGATATCCTTGTTTGTTCCTTGTGGGACTAACCCATGTAGGTATTGAAAGTGCAATTCACTCAAATGGATAGCTCCAAGTGATCTACATCAACATTGAGCATCCACATCTTCAACATCTACATGAAGTCATCATCGACAAAACCCAAGGTTAGTTCATCCCTCTTAGGGGGGATATCACATCTAGGGGGAGCTTTACTCTAAGACTTGAGCTAAAGCAACTCTAAAGATGTGAACACAACAATGCTTTATGTAAAAGTGGTAACCCCACTTGAGCTTAAACGATGAGTATGACCTATGATCAAGTGTTCTCACTTGACTCCTAAGTCAATATACTCATATATAGATGACCTAGTCATCGCAAATTGCTTGATAGATGCTAGAATTGGTTGTGCATGCCTTGTCACATATTTCATTTGCCATCTTATTGTGTGAGCATGCTGGTTGCATATTTTACTCATTCGAGGACATCCACTTGTTGTTTTGATTGTTTGGTTTTATCTTCTTTTGCCAAGTGGATGGACAAGAATGCCTAAGAACCTCCTCTAGCTATCTATGCTTTTCTCGTCTCAAACTCTATTCATGCTGCATCACAAAATTTGATCAAGTCAGATTCGAACCACTCTGTGTGAGGAGCACTCGGAGTCCCCGATTCGTCATAGACTTAAACTTCCAAAACCTCTTTATGATTCTCGGTCTGACCGATACTCCACTTTCGGTCCTACCGAGATCATTAAGTTGATCTAGGTTTTCAATCTCGGTGCAACCGATTTGAACTTTTCGGTCACACCGAGTTTCAGTAACTGCACGTAGTTATGAATCTCGGTGCCACTGAGTCATTCCACTCGGTCACACCGACAGGGTCGGGCTATATATAGTCACGGGCAAAATTTGGTAATTTCTCCGAACCCCTTCGCCCGCGCGATAGCCTGCTCTGCCCTTGTGGTCTCCGGATCGTCTTCTCGCCGCCAGCAGCCTCCAGTCGCTGGTCTCCGTCGCCGTCAACGGGAATTCTGCCCCGCCGTTGCCGCCGTAGCAAGTCCCCGCCGAACTAGGGTATGGACTTGATATTTGTGCTATTCCTCAATCTGATTCCTAGCACATTGTGATCATATTGATTCTTGCCACGTTTGAGAAACTTCTATCCAGTCAAAACCCTGTAGATTAGGTTTGATTCAAAAATTCTAGGTTTAGGTTTCCGCCGAAACCATCTCGGACCCACCGAGTTTAAAAACTCAGTCCCACCGATTTGGCTTATGCCATTGCACAAGTGAGACTCGATCTGACCGAGAATTACTTATCGGTGTGACCGATTTTTGAACTCAGTGAAACCCTAGCAGTCTCGGTGCCACCGAACTGTGACTCGGTCCTACCGAGTTCACTAGTTTAGGTTCCAAAACTGCTTCGGTATCACCGAGTTTGAAAATTAGTAGATCCGAGATGATTTCAGTGGGAAACTAAAACTAAGTTTTTGGATCATTCTTTTGCAAAAATCTCTGCATTTTGTGATGCTCATCTTTTCTATCTCATCTATAATCTATTCACAGGGTTAGCAGTCAGTTTGCAGCATGTCTGATCAAAGTGATAGCCAAAACATGTCAGAGCAGCAAGTAGTGATGAGTGAGGGCACTAGTCCCTCAAGTTCTTCTGATGAAGGCAGCAGGAGCACTCCTAGCAACTTGCCAAAGGCTGCCACGAGACAAAGGAAGAAGAGGACTTCAGATTCCGAAGATGAGGACTATGTGGCAGAGGAAGAGGCCACTTCCAAGAGAGTTGAGCCAGCTCAAGGCACTAAGCCAGGTCTGAAAATCAAAAGGCCAGCAGGCAGGCAGCCCATGTCAAAGGCAAGAGCCTCAACTGATAAGCCCACTCCCCAAGAGCTAGTTGCAGCTGAGGGCAAGAAAAGGAAGGAGAGGGTGAAGAAGACTGTGGCTAGAGTGCTTGGAAAGGCTTCCATCATGGAAGAAGAAGAGGAAGAAGAGGTAGCTGCACCAGCACCCAAGGCACCCAAGCTGATGGGTGGTGCCATAAGGTCAGGGGCTACTGCATCTAAGCCCAAAGCTGCCTCCAAGCCAAAACCAAAGAGGAATACAAGGAGCATTCCTGCAGCTGAAAAGAACAAGGCCCCAGTGCCTGAGACTGTAGCTGAGGATGAGGAAGAGAATGTCCTGAGAAAGCTAAAGCCCAAGATCCCAGACCACAACGATGCTCATCCTGTGGCTGAGGACATGAAGCTCAGGAGAGATTCAGGGCTAAGGAAATGGAGAGAAGCAGGCCCATATGCTTCAAGAAGAAGGACTGCCGTGGACTACAGGTTTCACACCAAGGAGTAGCAGGATTTCTATGAGACTGTTTTGCTAGATAAGAAGCCAATTGTCTGTGACATGAGATGGGTTGACTGGACCTACATGAGGGAGAAGGAGGAGCACTACCCAGGAGTATTTGACAGCTTTAATGCTTGTGAAGTAGCTGACTTTGTTGGACAGAAGCTCACAAAGTGGAACGAGGAACTAATCATGCAATTCTACTCCACGGCACACTTTTATCCAGATGGGAGGATCACATGAATGTCTAAGGGTACAAGGTACCAATCTACAGTGGTTGAGTGGGCACAGATCATAAATGCCCAGAGGAGCAAGATGATGACTTGGATATCTATGCCAAGAAGAAGATGGACCATAACTCCATGTCCAATATGTACAAGGAAATTCCCAATGAAGCTCTTGACACCTTCAAATTTGGGTCTGTGCATTACCTTCTGTCAGGACTGCCTACGATCAATTGGATACTAAGGCACAACTTACTACCCAAGTCTGGAGATCACAAGATGATCAGAGGTCATGCTATCAACTTGCTACATGTGTTTGATGTGCCTCAGAAGTTCAAGGTGATGAGCCTCATAGTGGAAACAATTAAGAGGACTGCAGCAGATCAAAAGAGGAGATGTGGATATGCCCCTCAAATTCAGGAGCTCATCAACTCCAAGATGGGCACGGGCATATATCTGTTGGACAAGGAACACCTGCCCATCCGTCCAGATTTCAAGGACAATGAAGTTGTCATGACTGAGAATGAGCCATCATCTGCCCAAGCATTTGCAAAGAAGGAGAAGGCGAGGAAGGAGAAAGCTGCCAAGATGCCTACCCAAGAGGAGGCATCTGAATACTTCTTGAAGACCAAACAAGAGCAGCTTGGTTACTTGATTGCATCCACGGTGAGGATTGAGAAAAGTCTGGCCACCCTCACTCAGAATCAGCAGAGCCTAGAGAGAATCATGGAACAGAAGTTCTATGACCTGGATGTCAAGGTAAAGGAAGTCCAGTCTGCAGTGGAGCAGCTCCAGGAGGACATGCAGGAGAGGAGAGGCAGGACTACCACTCATACCTTTGCCAGAGTGCCACGAGGCCCGAGGTCATCTTCCGTGCCAGTTGCTGACACCAGAGCCACCACTTCAGCACCAGCTACAGCCTCAGTTCCACCAGCTCCAGCATCTACTTCAGCTCCAACTCCAGCGACTACTTCAGCATCTACCAAAGCCTTCGTCCTTGGAGTGATCCGGACTCCACCACCACCTGAAGATCAAGCCTGAGCGTCGACTTAGCACTATGCATCTTCTAGGAACTTTTTGGTAACTTGTTGCCAAAGGGGGGGAAGATGTATAGATCATAGGCTTCGAGAGAGAGAGAGTGTTGCTTTTCTCTCTTGCTTTATTTGGTGGTTTTTCGAACTTGTTTGCTTTTGAGTGTTTGAGATACTACGTTATTATTCGTGAGACATTGATGATTATGTGTTTGATCATAAGCTACACTTAATGTTTGCTTAATATTATCATCTTATCTATCTTGTGTGATCATTCACTTTTCTTGGTGATGAGTGCATGTATTTCAGTCTTATCTTTTTGAGCGCTCCACCAAGATGTATGTGACATGGAAGAGTAACCCATGACTCTACCTCTTTGTGCATTTGCAGTCCAAAGCAAATCTTAAATATGCACAAATTTAGGGGGAGCTCTTACTTATCACATACTTCTCAAAGCGACGATATAATTCTTGCTTATTATCATTTGTCGAAGCTTTGATCTATATGTTGCCATCAATTACCAAAAAGGGGGAGATTGAAAGTGCAACTATCCCTAGGTGGTTTTGGTAATTCATAACAACATATAGCTCATTGAGCTAATGCTATTCCAAGATGATTATTTCAGGAAAGCTCAATGATTGGCATGGCATGGATGTGAAAGTGGAACCCTCAAAATGCTAAGGACAAAGGATTGGCTCAAGCTCAAAAGCTCAAGACTCTTCATTTCATATTTTAGTGATCCAAGATCACATTGAGTCTTTAGGAAAAGCCAATACTATTAAGGAGGGATGAGGTGTTGCTTAATGAGCCTCTTGCTTCATGTGCTTAGTGATATGCTCCAAAACCCTCAACTACTTTCCCATATCCACATATGACCTAAACCCTAATCCAAACTCGGTCCTACCGATTCTTCCTATCCGGCGCCACCGAGTTTCACTTGTCATTAGCCACTGCCAAACCCTAGCAATTCGGTCCTACCGATAGGGATCTCGGTCTCACCGAGATGGGGTTGCAAACTCTCAGTTTCCCTTTCGTAACTTTTCGGTCCCACCGAAAGAGCGAATCGGTCCCACCGAGATTGCAATGTAAACTCAGTGTTTCCCCTTTGTAACTTTTCGGTCTCACCGAGTTCCACTCGGTCTCACCGAAAGAGCAAATCGGTCCCACCGAGTTTGCCTGACCAACTCTCTGGTTAGCTAATTAGCAAATTCGGTCTCACTGAGTTTGTGTAATCGGTCTCACCGAGATTACGTTATGCCCAAACCCTAACCGTATCGGTCCTACCGAGTTGCATATCAGTCCCACCGAAAATCACTAACGGTCACTAGGTTTACATTTTTGGTCCGACCGAGTTTATTGATTCGGTTCCACCAAGATTGGAAAACTATGTAACGGTTGGATTTTGTGTGGAGGCTATATATACCCCTCCACCTTCTTCTCATTCGATGAGAGAGCTATCAGAACACACACACCATTCCAACTCATATGTTCTGAGAAAGAACCACCTATTCATGTGTTGAGACCAAGACATTCCATTCCTACCATATGAATCTTGATCTCTAGCCTTCCCAAGTTGCCTTCCACTCAAACCCTCTTTCCACCAAATCCAAATCCTATGAGAGAGAGTTGAGTGTTGGGGAGACTATCATTTGAAGCACAAGAGCAAGGAGTTCATTACCTACACACCATTTGTTACTTCTTGGAGAGTGGTGTCTCCTAGATTGGCTAGGTGTCACTTGGGAGCCTCCGACAAGATTGTGGAGTTGAACCAAGGAGTTTGTAAGGGCAAGGAGATCGCCTACTTCGTGAAGATCTACCGCTAGTGAGGCAAGTCCTGTGTGGGCGATGGCCATGGTGGGATAGACAAGGTTGCTTCTTCGTGGACCCTTTGTGGGTGGTTGCTTCTTCGTGGACCCTTCGTGGGTGGAGCCCTGTGTGGACTCACGCAACCGTTGCCCTTGGGTGGAGCCCTGTGTGCACTCGCGCAACCGTTACCCTTCGTGGGTTGAAGTCTCCATCAACGTGGATGTAGGATAGCACCACCTATCCGAACCACGAGAAAAACATCCGTGTCTCCAATAGCGTTTGAATTCTCGAAACCCTTCCCTTTACATTCTCGCAAGTTGCATGCTTTACTTTCCGCTGCCTATATACTCTTTGCATGCTTGCTTGAATTATGTGATGATTGCTTGACTTGTCCTAAATTAGCTAAAATCTGCCAAGAACTAAAATTGGGAAAAGGTTAAGTTTTTATTTGGTCAAGTAGTCTAATCACCCCCCTCTAGACATACTTCCGATCCTACACAAGCAGTGCACGTCGTCGAAATTCGCCGCGAGGAAACAACCCGGCAGGGGGAGGTGCTAATGCGCAGGATGTTGTGGACCATGGCCGCACACGTCGGGGGGCCGAGTTAGCAGCTCGACACGGAGCACGACAACATACTCCGGTTCACCCTACCGCTTCTGTAGAGCCATGTGTGGTATTCAGTTCCTTAGGGGTGCCGTGTCTCACCCTCGCTTTGCATAATGTGAGACTGCCCAAGGACTTCAAGGGACCTTGTAAGGTACCAAATTACACCGCCGATTTACAACCAGAGGCGTGGGTGGAAAGCTATGAGATGGCAATGGAGATGTTAGATGTGGATGAGGCAGTGTGTGCTAAATATTTCACCATGATGTTGGAAGGAACAACTCGTACTTGGTTGAAGAGCTTACCAACTAACTCTGTCGGATCATGGGCTGAATTGAAGCACCGATTTATCCAGAACTTCAAAGATACTTGTAAGCAGCCGATGTCAATCATGCATGTGGCCGCTTGTGTCCAAGAGGAAGGGGAGTCCACGACCCATTGGGTCAAACAGGTCTCAGCGATTTTGCACTCATCAGATCGTATCAATGCAGACACCGCAGTGTTAACATTAGAGGGCAATTGTCGTTTCCTACCGCTCAAACAGAAGTTAGGAAGGCTCAAATGTCACTGCAATGATATGTCAACGCTCATGGCTGCTTTGGTTAAGTATGCCGATTCAGATAATAAAAGGACCCAGATTCAGAGGAGGACAAACCGGGGAAAGGGAAGAAGAACGGCAACGCCAAGGGTCAGCAGCATAATCCGGCAGGCCATGGGAACATCGGGAAGCGCAAGGCCGACAGCAGCTTGGACTTTGTTGCTAACACCAATGCTCAAGAGAATGGCCAACGCCGTAAGGGCAAGCAGCCCCAGAGGGGTGGAGGTTCTGGCCCCAATTTGGAGCGCCTGTTAAATCAGCCCTGTACAAAGCATGGATCAAAGGAGAAGCCAGCATCGCATCTTTGGAAGGATTGTTATATCATGCGGGATTTCAAGAATTCCAATATGTTCCAGTATGATAACGGCCCGCCCGGTGGTTCAGGAGGTGGTTTCCACGGGCCGGGTTATGGAGGTGGTGGTTCCTGTTTAGGGTTTCAAGGCAACCAAACCGGACACATCAATCAAGGGCACCAAGGCAACCAGGGAGGCTACAACCATCAGGGGAATCAGCAGCGACAACAGTAGTCGGGTTACCAAAGCAACCCCAAGCAGCTAAATAGCGGGCAATATCATGTCTTCAGTACTAGTTTGTGTAAGCATGATCAGAAGCTTCACAAGAGGGCGGTAAACTATGTTGAACCGGCAGTGCCTCAATATTTGCGCTGGTCTGAGCAACCCATTTTGTGGAGCAGAGAGGATCACCCACCCCGGGTTGACAATCCGGGTCACTTGGCCCTGGTGGTAGCCCCTCAAGTTGGGGGATACAAGTTTACTAAGGTGCTCATGGATGGGGGAAGTAGTATCAACATTCTATATTATGATACATTCCGCCGTATGGGGTTGAAAGATAAGAATCTTAAACCGTCAAATACAGTTTTTCATGGCGTGGTGCCTGGTAAGTCTGCATATCCTGTTGGAAAGATAGCCTTAGAGGTGGCTTTTGGAGATGATTATGATTCAAGGTCAGAAACATTGACGTTTGAGGTGGTAAAAATCAAAAGTCCGTACCACGCCTTGTTTGGGTGGCCGGCTTATGCTAAATTCATGGCGAGGCCATGTTATGTTTATCTAAAGCTTAAAATGCCAGGTCATAAGGAGACTATCACAGTACATGGAAGCAAAAAGATCGCTTTGGAATGTGAGGAAGGTGATGCGGCTTATGCTGAGTCGGTTTGTGCCACGGAGGAGTTGATATTCTATAAGGAGCAAGTTGATCCGGCAGACATGACTTGAAAAAGCCAACTACAGAACACGATCCAGCGTTGAAGTTTAAATTGGCCACAGATACTAAGATGGTTGACTTTGTTCCTGGCGACTCATCCAAATAGTTCAGCATCAGCGCTAACCTGGATCCCAAATAGGAAAGCGCGCTCATCCGTGAGAATCGGGACATCTTTGCATGGAAACCTTCTGACATGCCAGGTGTACCGAGGGAACTCGCTGAGCACACACTCAACATTGATCCTAAGTTTAAACCGGTCCGGCAGTTTCTCCGCCGCTTCAATGAAGAAAGGCGTAAGGCTATCGGTGAAGAGGTCGCCCGGTTGTTGGCCGCAGGGTTTATCGTAGAGGTCTTCCATCCAGAGTGGTTGGCTAATCCGGTGCTGGTTCTTAAGAAAAACGGCACTTGGCGTATGTGTGTGGATTACACAGATTTAAACAAAGCTTGCCCTGTAGACCCCTTTGCTCTCCCTCGCATTGATCAGATAATTGATGCTACGGCAGGTTGTGACCGTTTGTGTTTTCTGGATGCTTATTCTGGTTATCATCAGATCAAGATGGCGGTTAAGGACCAGGAGAAGACAGCTTTCATAACTCCCTTTGGAGCCTTCTGCTATGTCTCCATGCCCTTTGGACTCAAGAGTGCCCAGGCAACTTATTAGCGTTGTGTTCAGAATTGCCTTCATAAGCAAATTGGGCGCAATGTTCATGCATATGTGGATGATATTGTGATAAAATCCAGAAAGGAGGAAACATTGATAGATGATTTGAGAGAAACCTTTGACAACCTCCGGGTTTACAAGATGATGCTCACTCCGGAGAAGTGTGTCTTTGGTGTCCCGGCAGGCAAGCTCTTGGGTTTTCTGGTATCAAATAGAGGCATTGAGGCTAATCCGGAAAAGATTTCAGCAATTACATCTTTTGCTAAACCGGCGTGTATCAATGACGTTCAACAACTGGCTGGCCGGATTATAGCCTTGAGCCGGTTTATTAGTCGCCTTGGAGAGCAGGCCATCCCTTTATATCAGATGCTCAAGAAAACAGATAACTTTGTCTGGAGCGAGGCGGCTGATAAAGCGTTCGAGGATCTGAAGAGGCAGTTAGCCGAGCCACCCGTGCTTGCAGCACTGATCGATAAAGAGCCGTTATTGCTATATGTGGCTGCTAATGCCCGGGCTGTTAGCGTAGCTATTGTGGTAGAGCACAAAGAGCTTGGCAAGGAATATCCGGTTCAGCGGCCGATTTATTATATCAGTGAGGTGCTCATTGAGTAAAAGCAGAGGTATCCGCATTGGCAGAAGTTGGTGTATGGAGTGTTTATGGCAAGCTGGAAGCTTAAACGTTATTTTTAGGGCCATCCCATCACAGTGGTCAGTTCAGCTCCTCTGGGAGATATCATTCAAAACAGAGAAGCAACTGGCCGGATTGCCAAGTGGGCTATTGAGCTTGGACCTCATGGGCTCAAATATATACCCCGCACAGCGATCAAATCCCAGGCACTCTTGGACTTCATCAATGATTGGACAGAGTTACAGGCACCTGAAGAGAAACCAGATAATACATATTGGACTATTCATTTTGATGGGTCCAGACAGTTGGAGGGCTCGGGGGCTGGAGTCATACTAACTTTCCCACGAGGTGACAAGTTTTGTTATGTCCTCCGTTTAATGTCCCCTTGTACTAACAATGCAGCTGAATATGAGGCTTTGCTCCACCGTCTTCGGATGGCTAAGGAGATGAATTTAAGCTGGGTTAAGTGCTTCGACGATTCATATCTAGTGGTTCAACAGGTGTCTGGCACTTGGGATTCTAAGGACCCACTCATGGCTGCATATCGGCGAGAGGTGGATACAGTGACTGGTCACTTCAAGGGTTATCAGGTGGACCATATAGACCGGCGAAAGAATGAAGCGACGGACGCTTTAAGTCGTCTTGGTTCCCAGCGTAAACCAGTTCCGCCAAATGTCTTTCTTGACGTATTGCATAATCCGTCAGTCAAGGTACCAACCAAAGAAGATTTGGCTATTCCTGATCCGGAGGCTCAATTGGTGGCAGCTTTGCATGCCATACCGGATTGGACAATCCCATATCTGGCTTACATGAACCGGGGCGAGTTACCTGACGATGAAACGTTGGCTCGACAGATAATCCGGCGTTCCAAGTCCATGACCATACTCAACGGGGAGTTACATTGCTACAGCGTCTCAGGAGCAATTCAGCGTTGTGTTTCTCCTCAAGAGGGTTCTGAGATTTTGCGAGAAATCCATGAAGGGGATTGCGGTCACCACGCCGGTTCAAAGTCTTTGGTTGCTAAAGCTTTTCGCCACGGTTTTTACTGGTTGACAGCGCATGCTGATGTGGAGGATTTAGTCAAGAGATGTGACGGTTGTCAAAAATTCGCCCGCCGTGCGCACATTTCGGCTCAAGAGTTGAGGATGATTCCAATAACTTGGCTGTTTGCAACTTGGGGGCTTGATATGGTTGGACCCTTCAAGCGATCCAAGGACAAAAGACCCACCTGTTAGTAGCAGTTGATAAATTCACCAAATGGGTGGAAGCAGAGCCAGTCAACAAGTGTGATGCGGCCACGACGGTTCAATTCATCAAAAAGGTGATATTCCGGTTTGGTTTTCCACACAGCATTATAACTAATAATGGTACTAACCTGTCAAAAGGGGAGATGGAAGAATTTTGCCAACGTGAGCACATCCAGCTCGATCTAGCATCGGCGGCTCACCCCCAGTCTAATGGTCAAGCAGAGAGGGCAAATCAAGAAATTCTACGAGGTATCAAACCCAGGCTTATGGTTCCTTTAAAGCGGACACCGGGTTGTTGGGTTGAGGAGCTACCTTCTGTGTTATGGAGCATCAACACCACACCCAATAGGTCTACGGGTTATACACCTTTCTTCATGGTTTATGGAGCGAAGGCAATTCTTCCTAGTGTGACAGCCTATGTCGAAGCTGATAATGAGAAGGCACGTCAAGATTCCCTGGACCTGTTGGATGAAGAGCGTGATTTTGCAGCATCACGATCAGCGATTTATCAACAAGATCTCCGGCGTTATCACAGCCACCGGGTTAAAACCAGAACCTTTCAAGAAGGCGATTTGGTGCTCCGGCTCATCCAGGATCAGACTCATATGCACAAGTTATCCCCACCTTGGGAAGGACCCTTTGTGGTCAGCAAGAATCTGCACAACGGGTCTTACTACCTCATTGATGTTCGAGAGCACAAAGACTCACGTAAATCGGAGGAGGAGACCAAGCGGCCATGGAACATAGCTCTTCTTTGGCCTTACTATACTTGAAGCCATAGGCTCTTCATATGTACATATTTATGACAATGTATATATCATATAATAAACCGAAGCCTCCGTTACAAGCGAGGTATCTATTCTTTTTACATCCTGTGTGTGCTTATAAGAGTTTACTGACAAAGCAGAGTTTTTTTATTAATCCGGTCTTAGCAGTTGCACGGATATAAAGAAAATCACTAGGGAGCTTGGTCATATTTGAACTATAGCTACACCTCTTGATCGGTTTTGAAACCACGAAGGGATATCACTAGGGGGCTTGGTTGTTATCACACCATAGCTACACCTCTTGATAGGCATTTAAGCCACAAAAGAAAAATATGTGGAGCCAAAGAGAGTGTTGCACAAAGCACATACTCAAACATGGGCACACGCTGAGCACAGCTCACAAAGTTACTTGGGGCTCTTTTTGCAAAGCAACAAAGAGTTTGAAAGGACCCTTGTAATTGGCTATCAAGCCACGGCTTGGAAGTCTGGTGTATTCACCTAAAAACTCGGGTTAACCTGCCTTCATCAAGTAAGCCACTCCTATCCAGGTAATCCTGGTATGACCCACCGAACATTTGACATGTCAATCTTTTATAGACCCTGAACTTGTCAAAGTTAAAACGATGATTGATTAATTGGAGGCCCATCTTAAAAGGCTTTGTTAAATGGTTTAACTCAGAGGCCTGGCAGCCCATGAAAAGCCTCGATTTGGAGCCTGGCAGCTCGTAAAAAGCCTTGCATGTTTCCCTTTTTGAGTTTTATTTGTTGAAGTTCATGAGTATCTTCTGATAACCCGGCGTCCTTGACCCGGCTTGCTTTTCAACTACAAGTTGTCGGCACATGATCAGTTATAAACCGGTGTTTGTTGACCCAGTCTGGTTTGACTAAATCGCCAGTGTTATAAAGAAAACTCGGTAGTTATCCCGGTCCGGTTTACTATATAAACCGGCATTATAAGGATGGGGTTATCAACGTTTCGGATTGGTATTAACACCTTTGCTATATACACCGTTGATCAACCAATGAGGTATGTTATACATATTTCTTTTTATACAAACACTTCGATTATTCATCTACATATTGTATACTTCTTGGACATCATGACCCGTCTAGCGGTAAACCGCTAGATACTTTTAAGTTGTTGTACCCAGGAACACAATTCATCATGGGTTATGCATAGATATATCCCAAAAGGTGGCACAAGTTGTCACGGGGTATTACAAAACATGCTTGATGGCATGGCAGATAACAGAGTTTTAGCTATTCTATTACAAGAAGCTTTTAAAACGGCTCCAATGGCATAATTGTTTTTCACAATATCGGCACACAGGAGCCAGTAAACCGGCGACTAGTTTAGGACGCTTCGTCTGGACGGTTTAATGGTTGAGGGTCAGTTGGTGTGGGCACTTCTTCATCCCTCCCTAGACGCTGGAAATGAACCGTCGACCAATCGATTCCAGTTAAAGCTTGAAATACTGCTTCTTCATGGATAAGATTGGAGGGGTTAATATCAGGAGCATAAGTGTGCTTACGAATCGGAGGTACAAGTTCTTCAACTTCATGGATGTCGGTCGGCTATCTTTTCCCTTCAGCGTCATAAACTGGTTGAAAATGGGACAAGTCTGTATCATCGGCCAGCTTGCTGGCTACTGGCCGCATCTGTTTGATCAGCCGCCGGAGGTCATCATTGTCGATGTTTGAACCGTCTTCCTTCACACCTGGGTATCCTTTAATGATATCCTCCGCTTCAAGGTCTAGAATCTAGGCTTTGGCTCGAATAAGTGCGGTTAAAGCTCCTGCTCCGGCAGTTGCCTTCTTCAATTCGGCAATACGGGCTGGTAACATGGCCAATTTCTGAAGTGTTTCTTTAATCAAAGTTGGGGCCGATTTGTTGTAAGCTGCCGTGCAAATAGCCTGCTGAGACCTAGAGTACAACTGTTCAACCAAAGTATATGCCGCTTTGAGGTTCATCCACATGTCTGTACCAAGATGAGCAATTCGAGTACCTACCAAAGATTTATATCAACATTCTGGTCAGTGATAAGGTTCATTGACTTACGAAAAACACGTAAACAAATACTTACCAAAGATAGCAGAAGTCATAGCATTGATTTGCTGTTTCAAGCCAGCTAGTTCATCTGCAATTGGTTTCAGGGCTGCCTCGGCGTCTTCATCTCTTTTGGTTAAACCGTATTTTTCGGTTTCCCAGTTAGCACGATCTTTGTTGAAAGATTCCTTCAGCTTTTCCATTATGGCCAGGGCTTGTGTCAGCTCCTCTTTGGCTTTTGCAGCTTCTGCTTGTTGTGACTTCACATTTTCTTGCAAGTCGGAATTTCAGGCATCTTTGCTTCTCAGTTCAGCCTGCAACATTGAAGGTATATTAAACAACAGGATATATATGTTCTAAGTACAAAGCGTATAACAAGTTATGCACTTCATACTTGGGGGCTAATGCCTATTTGCTCTAAAATACTACATTTTATACAAGTCTCCAGAACAATGCAAGCATTATCCTTGACACTTGGGGGCTAATGTGCGTCTGTTCTAAAATGGATCCATGGATTTAAACCCGGATTAACTTGCCAAGTTAAACCGGCCTTTGGGGGCTATGCTGCAGAAATTTATCTAATTGTTAAAAGATGAGTCTTGGTTCTTATTAGAGACCTGCCATTTTGAGGATCAGTGATGAGAAACTTCAAGTGTTACAAAGACCCGGTTTATGATTAAACATCATAAAACGGCCCTTGGGGGCTACTTGGGCTAGTGTCTCAGCTATGAATCAATAAACAAAGGGAGATGAACTTACCTCATATCGCTCTTTCATCAAGTTCACCAAACCGGCTTCATAGTCCCGGTTTGAGTGCAGACGGTTCAAGAAGCCAGAGTGAAGTTCTTCAGCGTTGAGATGAGCATAGTTTCATAAATCGCCGCTCCATTTGCCTTTTTCCCTAGCAGCTTGCTCTTCTTTGGCACTATGTTGAGCCAAGATGACGGGATGACCAGGAGAGCTGTGGCCCATGCCAGTAATGATGACATCGTCTCCTTGGCCTTCAGTGTGTTTGACTGGTGACAATGGAGTCTCAGCATTTCTCACCGGACTGGCCCGGTTTGGCTCTGCCGGTTCAGTATTAGGCACAGCAGGTTCAGCGTCTGCTGGTTCATTGGTGTTTTGGCCTTGAAGGGGCGGTTCATCAGAGGCGGCTTCAGGATGAGGGCCCTCCGGTTCATAAGTTTGTTCCGGTTCACCTCTGGGTTCTTCTTCAAAAGTGGCCGGGTCTTCAGGCGGATTGGTGACCCGAGCTTTCTTGCTGGGTCTGGCTTTGGCCCTGCAAACAAAATATAAAAGGATTAACATCTTATTCAAGTTCTGTGACACATTGAAGGAAAAGGTTTTACAACTTACCCAGCCATAGTTTTCAGAGGATGGAGCTGAGTTGCTGTCGACTCGCCAGATGATGAGGGAGGTGTCACCTGATAATTTGAATCGAACGGATTAAGAGGTTGTCTGAAATAACCTGCCTTGGGGTAAGAATGGTCAGGAGTAGGAGAGACCTCAGACAGGCGCTTCCGAACCGGGGTATCAGGTAAACTGGCTGAAGTGACCTGTTGGCCACTGTGCCGGGTTGTCCGGCGAGCTTCATGCTGCTGAGTCTTCAAAATAAATGTTGGATCCAAGTGAGCAAGAGGATGAGAAAAGCTTACTTTCCGGACTGCTTGGCGGGTTTTTTGTGTTGGCATAGAGTCTGAACCGGAGGAAAGGGTAATTCCTCTACATCATCAGCTTGACTGCCTTCTGCGTCTTCCTGAGGAAGATCATTGTTAATGAGATGCATGAAAAGAGAGCCAAGTGAGTCAAGTTCTACCTCAGCTTCCGGATCATCAGCGTCATCATCAAGCTCCATGTTGATCCGGTCAGCCGTTTTCTGTTTTGACATCCGTTTGACGGCTTTGGTTTTGGGGCGAGATGGTTTGACCGCTTTATCCCCAGTTGGCTTTACCTCTTTTTCTACGGTTTTCCATTTCCAGAAGGGGTCATCACCCTATACATACATACACAGAAGAAGGATTACAGGTTGCACAAGGTAAAAATATTAAAGATGAAAAGGAAGTATAATGCTTACAGCAGGCGGTTTGTTCTTGGTATAGAAGGGATTCAAACCAGTTTGACTACAGACCAGTTCCGATTCATTCAAAATCTTCTTTACGCCTTCAGTGACTTCTTCATCAGTTATTTGAATAATGCAATGGCGTTGAGGGTCTTCAACCTCACCGGTGTACTCACACATTAAACCGGGACGCCATTTTAGCGGCAAGATGCTCCAAGATATCCAACAGCGCACGAAATCCACACCTGTTAAACCGTTGGCCATAAAGGCCCAGAGTTCGGCGAGTTGAGGGGCATATTTCGCCCTTTCTGCGGAGCTTAAGCATTGCGACATCGGATGGGTGTTGGAAAGCCGGTGATCACGAAAGCCTGGGAGGGGATTTTCATCTTCAGGCGAAGTGTCTCTGCAATAAAACCAAGTCTGGTTCCATTCCTTTGGGTGGCTGTGTAGTTTGGCATGAGGAAATTCAACTTCTTTCCGCTTTTGAATTGAGACACCACCAAGTTTAGTGTTGGGGCCATTTACAAATTATGTGCACCGGTTTAAGTGAAAGAAGTCCCGGAACAGCTCTGCAGTTGGTTCTTCCTGTAAGTACACTTCACAGAAAACCTGGAAGTTACATAGATTGGATACTGAGTTGGGCCCAATGTCTTGAGGATGGAGTTGGAAATTGGCAAGCACATCCCGGTAAAACTTGGACCCTGGCGGTATGAAGCCACGGCTTATGTGGTCAACAAAGACCACCACCTCACCCTGCCTTGGGGTCGGAGGATTTTCTGTTCCTAGAACTAGCCATTTAATTTCAGTTTTCTTAGGCAAGGAGCCAATGCTGACCATATCGTTCAACTGATCCTCGGTAACCCAGGAACGAGCCCAATTGCAAGCGGTGAATTGTTTGGCCATTACGAAACAAACAAGCTGAAAATGAAAGGCCGGTTTATAAATCACTCATGATGATATACAAGATGCAATGGAGTAGAAAGATATATTGATATGTGAAATTGCATAAACCGGAGACCAATGCAATAATAGATAGAAAGGCAATACCAGAACAGGGGTACACAAACACTGCTAAACCGGAGTATAACTATGAAGGTAAAAGGCTCCTCCGGTTTATCAGAGGGCTAATGGTATAGATTTCTTATACAAAGTTAAACCGCCTATGTTGGTATGAGGAGAAACAGATTTCACAGAGGTATGTGAAAATTTCGGATCTAATGTAAGACAGAAAAGCAAAAATATTTTGACCTAAAAAGGGTAAGACCCGAAACAGTTTATGAAGGACTAGATCAGTCTTTTGCGCATAAGGGTTTGTGGTGGTAACAGAAGATTAGCTACGGTAAGGGATACGTCAAGTGCGAAGTGTTCATCTATAAGCCAAGGAAGAACAGCACCAAAAGCTCTGATGAACTTCAAAGAGCCGCGAAGAGCAAGGAAACCCTAATGGATCTAGAAAGGAAGGGGGAAAGTACTTACTGCGGCCGCGGAAGCAGCAGAGGTGTGCTATGGAACTCTGGTACGAGCAGGTCGATGCAGCGGCCGGCGATGAAGCAGAGGCGAGGCTCGACGATGACGGCGGCATTCAGGTGCGGAGACATCGCGAGGAAGAAGAAGGGATGAAGGGGTAGCGAAAAGAAAAGAAATGGGTCCTCTGCCCCTATTTATAAGGCAAAGCGATAAAATGGCAAGTGCGGGAATCGAGGAGCTCAAAAATGGATAAATTAATAAAGGTGTCGCCTCGGTGACTGAATACACATTAATGAAGGTAATCTTCAGCTTCAACAGATAGATGATGTCAGGGCAGTTTATCATGATCCTGAAGTATGACGTCACGGCGGTTTACAAGATCAAGGTGAAGATATGAAGGAGGAATTTTTCTAAGTGTTGAAGATTGACATGAACAAATTCAAACCAATCTGGGGCCTAATGTTGGGGATATTACTACTGGATGTAAACCGGCCAGGAGTAGCCGGGTTAACTCCTTGAAGGATAGAAGCCCATGAAGATGCAAGAATGATGGCGCTTCATGAAGGCCCAAGGCCCAAAGGCGGGTTAAAGCCTGTAGATGTAAACCGACCTGGTCATGTAACTTGTGTTGTAAGATAGGAAGGATATAGACCGAACTGGACACGTTTATGATCGGGCTTCAGGACTCTATAAACCGACGGGCGTCAACCTATGTATATAAAGGGACGACCCGGCAGCGGTTTGGGGACAGACAACAACTCGAGAGCCAGACAAAGCGGATTCGCTCCCTGGCCTTTGAAACCCTAGCAATACCAATCACAACTAGACGTAGGATTTTACCTTCCTTGAAGGGGCCGAACTAGTATAAAACTCCTCGCGTCCCCTTGTCCGGTTTAACCCCTTTAAGCTAACCCGTTGCGATGGTTCCACGACTAAGTCCTTTCACAAGGACATCTGCCGTGACAAACCCACGACAGTGGGAATGGAATATCTTGGCCTCAACACATGAGTAGGTGATTCTCTCTCAAAAAATGTGTATTGGAAGTGTAGGTATGTTCTGATGGCTCTCTCCTTGAATGAAGAGTGGGTGGAGGGGTATATATAGCCTCCACACAAAATCTAACCATTACACACAACTTGCCAATCTTGGTGGGACCGAATTGATAAACTCGGTCGGACCGATTCAACAAATCTAGTGACCGTTAGGGTTGTCGGTGGGACCGACTGGATCAACTAGGTGGGACCAGTGTGCTAGGGTTAGGATAAATCCAAAACTTGGTTTGACCGATTACTCAAACTCGGTGGGACCGATTTGGGTAATAAGTGAAATAGAGAGTTGGCCAAGCAAAGTCGGTGGGGCCGATTGCATATCTCGGTGGGACCGAAAATATTGCAATAGGTAATAGAGAGTTTGCAAGCCCATCTCGGTGAGACCGAGATCCCATTGGTGAGACTGAACTGATTAGGGTTTCTGGCAGTGGCTATGTCAACTGAACTCGGTGGCTCCGGATAGAAAGAATCGGTGTGGCCGAGTTGGATATTTGATGTGGGACATATATGGAAGTGAGGAAGTGGTTGAGGGCTTTGGAGCATATCACTAAGCACTTTGAGCAAGCAAGCCATTACGCAACACCTCATCCCCTCTTGATAGTATTGGCTTTTCCTATAGACTCAATGTGATCTTAGATCACTAAAATAGAAAATGTAGAGTCTTGATCTTGATGCTTGAGCTAATCCTTTGTCCTTAGCATCTTGAAGGGGTTCCACATCCTTTAGTCCATGCTACTTAATTTATTGAACTTGTCTGAAACATACTAGGTAAAAGTATTAGTCCAACAAGATATATGTTGTCATTAATTATCAAAATCACCCAGGGAGCAGTTGTGCTTTCATAAGTTCATGGAAAAAACAGAGTAATGCAATAAGAACGATGACATGATGTAGACAAGATCCGTTTATCTATATGGCGGTAGATATAGATCTCATATTTTTATCCTTAGTAGCAATGGTACATACGTGTCGGTTCCCTTTCTGTCACTGGGATCAAGCACCGTAAGATCAAACCCACTACCGGGCAGCTCTGCCCATTGCAAGATAAATAGATCAAGTTGGCCAAACAAAACCCAAATATCGGAGAAGAGATATGAGGCTATAAGACATCATGCATAAAAGAGATCAAAGAAACTCAAATACTTTCATGGATATAAAAACATAGATATAATCATAACCTCGAAGTTCATCGATCCCAACAAACACACCGCACAGGAGTTACATCATATGGATCTCCAAGAGACCATTGTATTGAGAATCAAGAGATAGAGAGATGAAGCCATATAGCTACTAACTACGGACCCAAAGGTCTACAAAGAACTACTCACGCATCATCGGAGAGGCACCAATGGAAGTGGTGAACCCCTCTGTGATGGTGTCTAGATTGGATCTAGTGGTTTTGGACTCTGCGGTGGCTGGATGAATATTTCTTCGACTCCCCTAGGGTTCTGGTATTTTTGGGGTATTTATAGAGCAAAGAGGCGGGCCAGGGGCACCCAAGGTGGGCACAACCCACCAGGGCGCGCCTGGGCCTCCTGGCGCGCCTTGGTGGGTTGTGCCCCCCTTGGGCCCCCCCAGGTGCAACTAGGGCCCATTGCCTTCCTTCTGGCCCATAAAAAATCTCTGTAAAGTTTCATGGCATTTCGACTCCGTTTGATATTGATTTTCTGCGATGTAAAAAACATGGAAAAAACATCAACTGGCACTTGGCACTATGTCAATAGGTTAGTACCAAAAAATGACTATAAAATGATTATAAAACATCCAATATTGATAATAAAATAGCATGGAACAATCAAAAAATTAGATACGTTGGAGACGTATCAGTAGGTTATGGCATATGGAAGTAAAGAGGACTTGATACTTAATGCTATGGTTGGGTTTCATGACCTTAATGATCTTTAGTAGTTGCAGATGCTTGCTAGAGTTCCAATCATAAGTGCATATGATCCAAGTAGAGAAAGTATGTTAGCTCATGCCTCTCCCTCATATAAAATTACAAGAATGATTATCAGTACTTGTTATCGATTGCCTAGGGACAAATAATTTTCTTGTTGACAAAAGCTCTCTACTAAAACTAACTTACATGCTCTTTATTATCTTGCAAACCTATCCTATCACAACTACTAAGTACTTCTAGTTTCATACTTGTTTCTGGTAAAGCAAACGTCAAGCGTGCATAGAGTTGTATCGGTGGTCGATAGAACTTGAGGGAATATTTATTCTACCTTTAGCTCCTCGTTGGGTTCGACACTCTTATTTATCAAAAAAGGCTACAAACGATCCCCTATACTTGTGGGTTATCATTAGGAAACCTTAACCATCTTAGATCAACGAGCTAGTCTAGTAGAGGCTTACTAAGGACAAGGTATTTGTTTATGTATTCACACATGTATTTAAGTTTCCGATCAATACAATTCTAGCATGGATAATAAACCCTTATCATGAATAAAGAAATGTAATAGTAACCATTTTATTATTGCCTCTCGGGCATATTTCCATCAATATCTTCCTCAGACTGGGTCATATGCTCCCTAAGCTTCGTGACCTCCTGTGTTACGCTACACTTGGTTTTCTGCCGTGACCTCCGTCCCCATCAAGGTTGTCAAAGTGTCCATCAACTCAGACAATACTTGAGCCAGAGACCTGGCTGAGCCGGATCCTGAGGGGCCAGTTGCTGCTGTTGCTCTAGTCGTCGTGTTGTTAAGAGTCAGTGTCGTGATGGCCATGAAGATGGTGGCTCGGCTCAGCGGCTTGTAGGGGTCCGGAATACTGTTGCCATCGGAACAGCCCCAAGCCTGCTGTATTGAAGCTGGTAGATTGACTCCGTCTCTCCGGCCGAGGACACATCGCCTGAGTAGATGAGAGTCGCTCCTCCAGATGCGGAATCTTCCGCAAGTTCCATACCTTCCGTGAAGCCCACAAAAGCGTGCTTCCGTTCGGCTTGGACCCGAGCGGGTTGGATGCAGTGACCCGGCTCAACGATGTCGGTGCAGATGTCTGGCTCAGGTTCGGATCCGCCAATCTTGCCGATGAAGACGTGGATTCCGCCGAAGGGGAACCGATACCCATACTCGATTGAGTTGGCCTCGGGGGCCCAACCAACGTTGTCGATGTAGAGCTTGCTGCGATGACTCTTGGTCATCCTGCCAATGGCGTATCCCTTGAACCCTAGGAAAGATCCCTTCAAGAACTCGAAACCACTGTGCGCTGGCCCCACGGTGGGCACCAATTGCCGTGGTTTTGTCACGGCAGATGTCCTAGTGTGAGGACTTAGTCGTGAGGCCATCGCAACTAGGTGGTTAGCTTGTCCGGGTTGAGCAGGACAAGAGACACGATTACCCAGGTTTAGCCCCTTACGGTGGAGGTAAAGGCCTACTCCTGCTTTTATGCTTATTGTTTGAGTATCGATTATAAGGGAGCGGATTCGCTTGACCTAGCTATCGATTTATTGTAACTTGGCCTATTCTATGTCGGGGACTCACCTTTATATACAGGTCGAAGCCGCCGGCTTACAAGAGTCCGGGTCGGGTCATGATTCGTTACCGATCCTAACTCTGAGTCGCCTTGCCTTCTATGAAAAATCATCACCGGGCGGCTTACACCTCTGGGCCACGTGCCATCCTCTGGCCTTGGGCCTTAAGCCGACCCATCTTGTGAGCCTTCCCTCCGGATCTGCGTCTTGATCACTTGGGACCGTCTGAGGCCTAGCTTCGAGAGTCGCCAATGGTCTGACCCGACCCTTTTAGGGCGGGTTATACTGCGGGGTTATATCCGCAACAATTGTCGTGTCATATTCCTAACAAAGTCTGGGTAAATTCAATATGATCATTCTTCCAACATCATAATCTCAATGTTTTTAGGACTATCGTTACACTTAACGATATCCTAAGATCCAGAAAACGTGATCACCAACAACACTTGAGCTAGTATTAGAGGCGAGACTAGGAACCTTTATTTTATCCGTTTAACATTTCACATGTGCATATGAGTTCTCCACTGAATCACATATTCTAGGGTCATAGAAGTTAGAGCATGAAATATAAAAACTTAATTATGAATATGGAAATATAATAATACAATATTATTGCCTCTAGGGTTATCTCCAACAGCAACCGTCTACGACACTCTAGCATCTTGGAGTACGTCATGTCCACTTGAGTACAAACAAGATGAGAGGTGTAATACGGAGATGGTCAGACCATGTATGCAGATAACACTCAGTTCTCTTGAAGTTCTAGCATAATCGTTCTGAGCTCAGAGCATGAAGCATCGAAAGATGAACAGGAGTCATATGGTGTTATGCTTGATAATAGTTTGCCTACCGGTCAAAATTTTTGTCATCAATGATGTCCACATCAATGAATGAGAATAAGATCAGGATCTTGAATCACTCACTGTCAATTATGAGAGATATTGATTTGAGTGGGAGTGCACTTTATATTAAATTTATTTAAACACTAGTGCAATCTTAATTATGAAAATGTCTAAGTTAAATCTTGTGTTTATTGTTATAGATCAATGGATTGCAATAGTTTAAATGTAGCACCCCTGTTTAGAAATAGAAGTTGAGTGCAAATGGTGGAAAGTATGAGGATTGGATCCACACTCTGAGATTTGTTCTCAGGAGTGCTAAGAAATAATATGAGTTGGATCAACCGCTTGGTGACTGCCCGGCGCCTAGGACATCTTAAGATGTCATCAGTGTGTTTATATCTCGCAAGAATGATTTCAGTGTCGTCAATCAAGTGTTACAGAAATGTTATCAAAAACTCACTCCCATCGAGATTGTCGGGGCACTAGAAGTTCTGTTTCACAAAGATCCAGCTGAAATTCATGAGATGACTGAAGCAATGGATGAATGCGAGATAGTTGAAGGTATGGAGCAAGGTGACAGGCTTGTATACTGTTATGATAGTGTAACTGCAATGTGAGTTTATATTCCCAAAACACCAGAGAATGATTTGATGTTTTCTTTTATTTATGAAGCAATGTTCAAAAACCATTAGATTGGATTGCAGAATCAAAAAAACTTGTTGATAAAAAGGAAAATTCACACCAAGCGAAACAAGGGTGGAGCTTCTTGCGAGACTATATATTTCTATTGCAACGAGAAGGGACACTGGAAAAGAAATTGCTTGAAGTATCTGGCGGATAGTCTTCTGGTAATGGTATAGAAGTTATACAAGTTAATGTTATTGATATTCTACTCACCAAAAATTCCAAGTCATGGGTATTTGATACCGAATATGTTGCTAACATTTGCAACATGATGTAGGGTCTACGGAATGTTCGGAAGCTGAGAAGAAATGAAGTTGTGATGCGTGTGTGGAATGGTGATGGGATCACTTCTCAAGTCGTCGGTGTCATGTCTTTGAGTTTACCATCAAGATTGGTTTTATAACTAAGCAATTGTTATTTTGTTCCTCATGTAAAAACATCATCTCTGGATCATGTTTGATAAGTGAAGAATATTCTTATAAGTCAGAGAACAATGGTTGTTCAATATATTATAAGGATATGTTTTATGGATTTGCACCCATGATTGGTGGATTATTCATATTACATCTTGAACGTGAAAAATTTGTCTATAACATTAATGATAAATGTCTCTCTACCCAACTCATCATCAACTTCACTTTAATGGTTGGATCCTTGGCTATATGTTTATGGTATTTCTAACCGATGAATACCGAGGATAGCTGATGGTGTGTCTTGCATGCTTCCGCGGCCGGTAGTTTGCATTGGTGAGTGGCTTTGCAAATAGTTATATTCCACCATTCATCTTTCGTGAATCTTCCATGGACTTACCATGAGCATCTTTCTGCCTCATATTCAACGGTGTATCAGTTGTTGCAATCCAAGTGAACAACTATGAAAGGCATGTGGTGCTTAACAGCATACTCACACAACCACATCTTTAATTCTAGCATGTGCTCAAACATCAAGCCTTTCCTTAGGTAAGACATAGTGATCTATTCGGATGTAATACTTGGGAACGGTCTAGCCTCAGTTGTCTTACTCATGCCACCATCGGCGATAGCCTTATTTGCAAGGCTAACATCACAAAACAAGGGCACTTTATGATCCCTACCAGTGATTTTTGTGTACCACTCTCCTTCTTTCTCCGTGAAACCATCCTCGTCCAACTCATTCATCGGGCATTCGTTATCCGAGTCATCCACACAAGCACACTGATAGAGAATGTCTGGGTCCATGTCCTTATGCCTAACTTGAGCCTCTATGTCACTAAGAATGTTGTGGTGCCTCTCATCCTCTTGCTCGGAGTCATGACCATCATCATTGATGGGTGCACCACCCTCAAACTTATATTGGGGATACTCGTTGACATAATCAACTTGTTCGTTGCCATGTTGAATATCTTTCACCTCAATTCATTTGATAGACCAATAGGAGGTTGGCTCATTGTATTGGTGGCCACCACTTCAACTCTTTACTCAACAATTTGCAGCACACTACTAATCAAGCCCACATCATCTAGTAAGGTTTGGTTCAAGTCAATCTGAAAGAGAGGAGCCTTGACCGCCTTAGTTGCAAACAATTCGAGTGTTTTGACCTCCGAGGATGCAACAACCTCCTTATATGCACCCCCATTGCAAATTGCCCTTGATAGGCATTGTCTTCTTTCGAAACTTTTGTGCCATCCCAATGATATGACCAATTCTAGTTCTAGTTGTGCTGACATTGGCGACATACACTAGTGCATAATCGGGCAATAGCACCGGTTCGTAAGGCCCTTTAGTGCCGGTTCGGTAACTGGCACTAAAGTGTGGGCACTAAAGGTCCCTGTCGATGTCAAAACCGACGGATCTCGGGTAGGGGGTCCCGAACTGTGCGTCTAGGCCGGATGGTAACAGGAGGCAAGGGACATGAAGTTTTACCCAGGTTCGGGCCCTCTTGATGGAGGTAAAACCCTACGTCCTGCTTGATTAATATTGAAGATATGGGTGTTACAAGAGTAGATCTACCACTACCCGGTTGGAGCCACTACCCGGTACTAAAGGGTGTGCGCTGCTAGACGAGGGGCGCAGAAGTTTAGTCCCACCTCGCTAGCCGAGGGGCACTCGCACCTTCTTATAAGCCCCGCCGTCGCTGCTATCTCGAGCTCCTCTCTTAAGCAGGCCTTCTGGGCCTACCTCCGCTGCGATGCCCTGTTGGGCCTACTGGGCTAGCAGGCCTGCATCCTGGCCCAACTAGAATTTGGGTTTCTAGTTGTATGCAGGCTACTGTGGCCCACTAGGTGGGCTTTTTTTCTTATTTTTTGCTTTATTTATTTTTGTTTTATTTATTTTTGAGTTGTTTTTTGCTGTATTTAGAGTTTCTTTGTGAATATTTTTGCTTTAGGTACAAAAAATTACAAACTTTCTGTTAGTACCGGTAGTTTACAAATTTGAATAGTTTAAATTTTGAATTATTTAAAATTTGTGTGAATCACTAGTTTGTGAATAACTTAACTTTGAAAATAGATTTGTCAGTGATTCTTTTTCTTATGTTTAATATTAGTGTGTTTTATCATTATATTCAATTTGGTAATGCTTAGGTTATTTAAAAAATGAAATGCCTTTGTAACGGATGAGTTTTCGTCCGAAACCCTGATACTTCGAAAGAGATTATCCATTTTGTACACGAAGTGCATCTAGTTTTTGCAGTAACCCTCTCTACTTTTTTACACATGCTATGTGGGTGAAATTATAATACCATGCCAACTTTCAACCTTTTCTGAGGTCATTTGAAATGCTTTTCAATTTCAGGGTCATTTAGTTGAAAAAATCAGTAAATGCATGAAAGAATTTGCTTGCACATAAAATTTCTTCGCGTTTCAAATGCCAAAACACATAACTAGCTACCCTAACTATTACAGAGATTCCCTCCTGGGTGTGAAACATAGAAGAAAGTGATGATAGTGAAGTTGATCACATCCCAGATCTTTGGGTGTGAAACTTTTTCTTCGTGTGTGTCCCTTTGCGCCGTAGGCATGGAAAATCTTCATCATTTAACTGGATGCTCGAGTCAATATTCACTGTGAATGGAGCAATTTCATCAAACTTTTCATAATCTCCTGACATGTCTGTCTTGTCATCCACTCCCATGATGTTTCTCTTCCCAGAAAGAACTATGTGCCGCTTTGGCTCATTGTACGATGCATTCGCTTCCTTATCTTTTCTTTTTCTCGGCTTGGTAGACATGTCCTTCACATAGAAAACCTGTGCCACATCATTGTCTAGGACGAATGGTTCATCTGCATACGCAATATTGTTGAGATCCACTGTTGTCATTCCGTACTGCGGGTCTTACGTTACCCCGCCCCGTGTCATATTGACCCATTTGCACCGAAACAAAGGGACCTTCAAACCACGTCGATAGTCAAGTTCCCATATGTCCTGTATATAACCATAATGTGTTTCCTTTCCCGTCTTGGTTTCTGCATCAAAGCAGACACCACTGTTTTGGTTGGTGCTCTTCTTATCTTGGGCGATCGTCTAAAATGTATTACCATTTATCTCGTACCCTTTGAAAGTCATTATATTCGAAGATGGTAACTGGACAGCAAGTACATGTCATCTTCAATAGAGGCATCATGCATGGTACGTGTCTGCAACCAGCTGGCGAAACTCCTGGTTTGTTCACGTGTAATCCAGTCATCAGACCGCTCCAGGTGTTTGGAGCGTAGCAAATTCTTGTGTTCATCCATATACGGAGCCACCAAGGCAGAATTCTGTAGAACTGTGTAGTGTGCTTCAGTGAGAGAATGTCCGTCCATACATATTATTTTCTCCCCTCCTAGTGTGCCTTTTCCATCTAGTCTGCCCTTATGCCGCGATTCAGGAACACCAATCGGCTTAAGGTCAGGAATAAAGTCAATACAAAACTCAATGACCTCCTCATTTTCATGGCCCTTGGAGATGCTTCCTTCTGGCCTAGCACGGTTATGAACATATTTATTTAAGACTCTCATGAACCTCTCAAAGGGGAACATATTGTGTAGAAATACAGGACCCAAAACGTTAATCTCTTCGCATAGGTGAACTAGGACGTGCGTCATGATGTTGAAGAAGGATGGTGGGAACACCAACTCGAAATTGACAAGACATTGCACCAAATCATTCTCTGACCTTGGTATGATTTTTGGATCGATTACCTTCTGAGAGATTGCATTGAGGAATGCACATAGCTTCACAATGGCTAATCGAACGTTTTCCGGTAGAAGCCCCCTCAATGCAACCGGAAGCAGTTGTGTCATAATCACATGGCAGTCATGAGACTTTAGGTTCTGGAACTTTTTCTCTGCCATGTTTATTATTCCCTTTATATTCGACGAGAAGCCAGACGGTACCTTAATACTGAGCAGGCATTCAAAGAAGATTTCCTTCTCTTCTTTGGTAAGAGCGTAGCTTGCATGACCCTAATGTATGCCGTCTTTTCCATGCATACGTTGCTAGTCCTCCCGTGCCTCAGGTGTATCTTTTGTCTTCCCATACACGCCCAAGAAGCCAAGCAGGGTCACACAAATATTCTTCGTCACGTGCATCACGTCGATTGCGGAGCGGACCTCTAGGTCTTTTCAATAGGGCAGGTCCCAAAATATAGATTTCTTCTTCCACATGGGTGCGCGTCCGTTAGCGTCATTCGGAACAGGTTGTCCACCAGGACCCTTTCCAAAGACCACCTTCAAATCCTTGACCATATCATGTACATCAGCACCAGTACGGTGGCGAGGCTTCGTCCGGTGATCCGCTTCACCTTTGAAATGCTTGCCTTTCTTTCTTACGGGATGCCTGCTCGGAAGAAATCGACAATGTCCCAGGTACACATTCTTCTTACAATTATCCAAATATATACTGTCGGTATCGTCCAAACAGTGCGTGCATGCGTGGTATCCCTTGTTTGTCTGTCCTGAAAGGTTACTGAGAGCAGGCCAATCATTGATGGTCACGAACAGCAACGCCTTTAGGTCAAATTCTTCCCCCATGTGCTCATCCCACGCACGTACATCTGTTCCATTCCACAGTTGTAAGAGTTCTTCAACTAATGGCCTTAGGTACACATCAATGTCGTTGCCGGGTTGCTTAGGGCCTTGGATGAGCACTGGCATCATAATGAACTTCCGCTTCATGCACAACCAAGGAGGAAGGTTATACAAACATAGAGTCACAGGCCAGGTGCTATGGTTGCTGCTCTGCTCCCCAAAAGGATTAATGTCATCTGCGCTTAGACCAAACCATACGTTCCTTGCGTCATCTACAAACTCCTTCCCGTACTTTCTTTCGATTTTTCTCCACTGCGACCCATCAGCGGGTACTCTCAACTTTCCGTCTTTCTTACAGTCTTCTCTGTGCCATCGCATCGCCTTGGCATGCTCTTTGTTTTGGAACAAACGTTTCAACTGTGGTATTATAGGAGCATACCACATCACCTTGGCAGGAATCTTCTTCCTAGGGCGCTCGCCCTCGACATCACCAGGGTCATCGCGGCTGATCTTATAGCGCAATGCACCACATACCGGGCAAGCGTTCAAATCCTTGTACTCACCGCGGTAGAGGATGCAATTATTAGGGCATGCATGTATCTTCTGCACCTCTAACCCTAGAGGAAAGACATCCTTCTTTGCTTCGTACATACTCTCAGGCAATTCGTTGTCCTTTGGAAGCATATTCTTTATCATTACCAGCAACTTTCCAAATCCCTTGTCAGATACACCATTCTCTGCCTTCCATTGTAGCAATTCCAGTGTGGTGCCCAGCTTTTTCTTGTCACCTACGCAATTCGGGTACAACAATTTTTTGTGATCCTCTAACATGCGCTACAACTTCTTCTTCTCCAAATCACTTGCGCAGTTTCTCTTTGCATTGGCAATGGCCTTACCTAGATCATCAACGGGCTCATCCGATGCCTCTTCTTCATCTTCTTCCCGCATTGCCGGCTCAGCTTCTTCCCGCATTACCGGCTCAGCTTGTTCCCTCATTGTTGTATCATCGTATTCAGGGAACCCATGGCCAGGATAGCTGTCGTCGTCCTCTTCTTCTTCATTGTCTTTCATCATAACCCCTCTTTCTCTATGCTTGGTCCAAACATTATAGTGGGGCATGAAACCGGACTTAAACAGGTGGACGTGAATGGTTCTTGACGTAGAGTAATTGTGACCATTCTTACAGCCAGCACATGGACAAGGCATAAAACCATCCGCCCGCTTGTTTGCCTCAGCCGCAAGCAGAAAAGTATGCATGCCATTAATGAACTCGGGAGAGCATCGGTCATCGTACATCCATTGCCGGCTCATCTTCAATACACAGCACCGAAAACACCAAATTAATACAATACATAAAGTTCATATAACACTTAAATGCAACAAACAAATAACTCTCTAGCTAAAGAATTTAAATGCAACAACAAATGCGATCAAGATCACAACTAAGGTAACAATTGATCCAATAGCATAATGATACCAAGCCTCACTATGAATGGCATATTTTCTAATCTTTCTAATCTTCAAGCGCATTTTCTCCATCATAATCTTGTGATCATCGACGACATCGGCAACATGCAACTCCAATTCCATCTTCTCCCCCTCAATTCTTTTCAAATTTTCCTTCAAATCCTCATTTTCTCTTTCAACTAAATTTAACCTCTCGACAATAGGGTCGGTTGGAATTTCCGGTTCAACTACCTCCTACATACAAATATCTATGTCAACTTGATGGGCATAATTTGTCATAAACATGAAATGCAATGAATAGTTTTAAAAGAGAATATACCACATCCCAATCATAACCCGGACGAGGGCCGACGGGGACGGATATCAAAACCATGGCACTATGTATAACAAACAACGTATGCGTAAGATAATTATACGAGTAACTATATATCCAAATCACACAAACATCAATTTTTTTATATAAAACTTCATGAACAAGAGGCTCACCACAAGGTGGTGCCGGCAACGGGACGTTGCGGGCGATCGGCGGTGGTTACGACGGAGATTCAGAAGGCACTAAGTAAACCACACCTACATATGCAAACTAAGTGTTATTTTTGACCTCAAATTGCATATAAATCAAATACTAGCACATATATATAATTCCTCCCAAATTACTAAACTCAAAAATCAATCACTATATAAAGCATTGCACGAGCTAATCTAGCAATGAGAGATGAAAGGACAAAGTTGCTAACCTTTGTGATCATTTGAATGGATGGCGGCCTTCAAATCTTGACAAATTTTGGACAAAATGTGTGATGAGCTTGAGAGGAAGAGGGAAAAGAACAGAGAGGAGAGGGGAAAGGGAAAGAACAGAGCGAACTCCGATGGACGAAGGGTCTATGTAGGACGACCTTTAGTACCGGTTCATGATACGACCCGGTACTAAAGGTGCTGGAGGGGCCCCGGACTGACAACATCCTGCCACCACTCATTTTAATATCAGTTCGTGGCACGAACCGGTGCTAAAGGTTCGCCACGAACCGGTACTAATGAGAGCGGCCGGCTAGCCGTTGGAACCGGCACTAATGCACACATTAGTGCCGATTCAAATTTAAACTGGCACTAATGTGATTTACATTTGACCATTTTTCTACTAGTGATACAAGCTGTTGGTCAGGACCAAGCTATCGTTACTCCAAATATCAAACTTGAGCTGACTAAGGGAGCAAGCATAGAGCTCACATGATGGACTGGTATGAAATTGATGCATGCGTACATGGGAAAGATGAATATTATCTTATTCCACCAAATAATAATCAGCAAACAATGGACGGTTTTGCATGGAAGGAGATTTCTTGGAGTTGCAAAATTAAAAGGAGATCACGTGGGTTTTGTAGTTACAGATCCAAGACAAGGCGACATATGATATTTTTATTTCTATCGTGCAAGCAGAAGTACACGGCTTATAAGACAAGAAGATTCAATGTGTGGAGCTGTTTGTCCTTGCACGAAGTAGGATGGGGCCCACTAGAACAAATCAAAGATAGATGGCGCACCATAGTTTGAAGATTAATTAGGCAAAATTAGCTAGAAAATCCAGTCTGGGATGTAAAAGGATTGGACTCTATTATTTTATGTTTCTTTTTCCTTAGTATGGATATGTGCTTGTGTGAGGGGCCTTAGGCCAGGTTTAGTCAGATTATTTAAAGGCATGGTGCGGCCATGTAATAGTTAGGTTATTTTTTAGATGAGCTAGACACTTTGCGTGTTTGCGGCCGTCGGTCATTATTGAGTTTAGAGAACTCTTGTGAAAAACCTTTACCTGCGTGTGAGTTCCTACGACGTGATGCGTAGGATATTACAAGCTGGGTCTATATGGTTCGTCCATGTTATTCTTTCAGATCGAGGGGTTGACGTGTTGTTTCCGCGGGATTTGCGAACATCTTCGTAAACCTGGTACGATTATTTCCTACAATGGAGTTTTATGCCGTGAAAGATCGGGACAACAATGGATTAACCCTCGTCTTGAGGTTCGCTCATCATCAATTGGTATCAGAGACCGGTGTTGCTCACGAAACTTTGGAGGAGACGGCCGGTGCGTCGTCACCAAGGAGGAGCTACTGGAAGCGATCCAGCGATTTTTTGATGGAGGAGAAAGGCTATGGTGCTGAACTTTTTCACACCTATTGTAAAGTGGGAGAGAAAATTTGCGCCATGACGATCGACCATGACAGTTCGATCAACGCGGTCGGCATCGACATGGTGGAGAAGCTGCATCTATCGACGACACCACATCCATAACCATACTCATTGAGGAATTGCTATGACAAGCTCGACATCACGCATCAAACTATGGTACCGTTTTCAGTTGGCAAATTTTCTTGTGAGGTTTTGTGCGACGTAATTACGGTGCCCATGGTTTCATGTCATATGCTGTTGGGAGAGTCATGGTACAAGAAAAATAATGCTAGACACATGACTATCTCACCAATACATACACTGTCGAATAGGATACAAAATATGTCCTTGTGGTCATGGAGAAGAATCTGTTCAAGACTTGGAGGCAAAAACGATTGTTGAAGATGAAGGAGCAAGAACACACAAAGAAGCAAGCCGAAGCTGCTGAATTTTTTTTGCTGCACGCTCAATCTGCAGATCATGTTATTGCTTTAGAGACTGACTCGAAAGGAATGACGGTTTCGCATGAAGGGAGAGAAGATGATATGACCAATTCTAGTTCTAGTTGTGCTGACATTGATGGCATGCAAGCTGCAGGACCAAGCCATCGTTACTCCAAATATCAAACTTGAGCTGACTAAGGGAGCAAGCATAGAGCTCACACGATGGACTGGTATGAAGAAAGTTGATGCATGCGTACATGATAAAGATGGATATTATTTTATTCCACCAAGTAATAATCAGCAAACAATGGACAGTTTTGCATGGAAGGAGATTTCTTGGAGTTGCAAAATTAAAAGGAGATCACGTGGGCTTTGTAGTTACAGATCCAAGACAAGGCGACATATGATATTTTTACTTCTACCGTGCAAGCAGAAGTACAAGGCTTATACGACAAGAAGATTCAATGCGTGAAGCTGTTTGTCCATCCACAGAGTAGGATGGGACCCACTAGAAGAACAAAGATATATGGCGCACCATAGTTTGAAGGTTAATTAGGCTTAGCTAGAAAATCCAGTCCGAGATGTAAACGGATTGGACTCTATTATTTTATGTTTCTTTTTCCTTAGTATGGATATGTGCTTGCGTGAGGGGCCTTAGGCCAGGTTTAGTCAGATTACTTAAAGGCATGCTGCGGCCATGTAATAGTTAGGTTATTTTTTTAGATGAGTTAGACACTTTGTGTGTTTGCGGCCGTCGGCCATTATTGAGTTTAGAGAACTCTTGCGAAAAATCTTTACTGGCGTGTGACTTCCTACGACGCGACGCGTAGGATATTACAAGCCGAGCCTATACAGTTCGTCCATGTTATTCCTTTGAATCGAGGGGTTGGCGTGTTGTTTCCGCGGGATTTGCGAACATCTTCGTAAACCTGCTACGATTATTTGCTGCGATGGAGTTTTGTGTCGTGAAAATTGGGCCAACAACGGACCGACCCTCGTCTCAAGGTCCGCTCCTCATCACCCAACATCATATCTTCCTACTAATTCAACTTGGTCATTTGGATCCATCCACTTTAATCGAATCTGTGTTTCTTCCACATCCTCCTCATAACTAGGACTCTCAAGAAATGTCAACACTTCCTCATTCTTGCCAACAATATCAACATTCATAAATGTCGCTTTGTCAACATAATGAATATCCACAATCCTCTCCATATAAAAAACAATGGGAACATAAGTACAACAAAGAAGAAAAGCAAAATATAACACATCGCATACAAATCCACTTAGAAAAAATGTGTTCATCCAAATTAAGCATTACCCAAACCCTAACCCTAATCCTAAATCCTAACATTAAGCATAACCCAAACCATAAGATTTGTTCGTCCACATCACAAATCAACACTATTGAGCAACCATACTCATTAGTAAACACTAGATGCTACCCCACGCGTTGCTGCAGGATGAACATGCATAGATACATGTTTATAGAATTATATGAAAAATCATCGAAGAGTATTGAGTAAGATGGGATTTATATAAATAAAAGAATTTTATAGGTGCCTGGTGGACTATTGTAGGTGCAAAATAAATCACATGCATAAGAAAGTAGAAAGGAACAGTAAGCATCCAAATAAACAAAGTGGTAATTTGCGCAGGGCATCTCCAAAAAATCAATATACAAAAAAGTCTTAACTCGGTTATGTCATCTCACAAAAAGTAATAAATGGGTAGCCATCAATGTTGATTGCTTTTGAAATACTTCGGAAATATTTCATTTGCTACATGGATGCATGCTAATGTTACATTTAGTTTTGAAACAAACAAAGGATTAAACTATTACAATTAATAGGTGAACAATAGACCACATCACGAACAGAAACAGTTCTAAAATTCAAAGCACCGACCCCAGCTTGTAGAGCCGGTTCTGCTCGGAGAAGCAACAAAAATGCATATCTATTGATCTTTTACCACATTTTTCTAGAAATAAATATGTTTATGAAAAAAGATTGATGAGAGAAAACAGAATCGCATAGATAATATGTCACAAAATAGATGGGCACAATAATAATTTACGTACCTTCTCCAAATTGGCAGGATGCAGCAAGCGAGAAATAAGTGTATCAAAAATGCAAAATCAAGATCAGTTAGGGTAACTAACAATAATATGCCAAACTATTAGCAAATAAAAAGGAAGCACATCCATTCATTGTACGTAAGTAATGTATTTCGATACCTAAGTTCATTTCATGAGTCAATTAATAAGCGAAGGAAATAGCATGTGAAAATTTAACAAATTTAAGGGAGGCTTATATCGAATTTTGATGCATCTACATCTATCATAAACTCCAGTAGTGCATATGGATCAATGGCGGCTTCCGCTACAGCTTCATCCTGAAGGAACGTCGGCACCTCCTGTGCACGATGGGGGCGACTACGGGGGCGACGGCCGGAACACAGCCCTCCCGCTTCGGCCGAGTTGGGGGCGGTTTTGGGCCCTCGCTGACGCCGATGAGGGAGATGCAGACGGAGATCCGGACTCGACTCCAGCATCCCCACCGTCGCCGACGGCTTCCGATTTCATTTGCGAACTATTTCAGTCTGGGTATGACGAAGATGAGGTTGTGACGTCCATTGACAAGATCTTGCCTGTTGATGATCCAGCCAGGGTAGGACTACACGAGGGAGAGAAGAAGGAGATGGTCCGGCGGGTCGTTCATCGGCGTACGGCGGCGACTGCGATCAGGCCATGGAAGGGCCCTCTTCCCAAGGTAAGTTTACCGAGCTTAACTGTCTTTGATTTGATACGGCCGGATTCATGTGAGGTAGTTACTAGGAGAAAGGGGACTCGCCGGACGGCACCTGCGCCCGCGCCGGCGCCGGCCGCGGCGTTTTCACCGGATATGCCGGCGATCGGGATCGCGGCCGATCGTCAGGCTCGTTTGAATTGCCTTCTCGAACGGTATGGGCCGAGTCAGGCAGTGTCTGGGCCGCTATTGGATGGGCTGAGGTCAACTGGGTATGAGGCCCAGGTTGAACCGGTGCTATCACATATTGGTGCCGACGCTCGCACGATCGAGGATGATCGATGCAATTCTCCTGAGCAGCCGCCGCGCGCTAGGTTTCGTCATTGCAGGGTAACGCCAGGGTTTCCCTCGTGTGGAACTGGTCGTGCTGCCCGGATCCTCCCGCTTCTCGCCATGGCCGGCCGAGCCGGTGCGCCTCCAGTGAAGAAGCCGGCTTTGGCTGCGGCAGGTCGCGGCACTGCAGCTCCGCCGGTTGCTGGTGGTGGACGAGGGGTGGCCCCGATTGCTGCTTCAGCCGGTCGTGGTGCCGCAGCGCTGCCAGACCCTGCCCCGCAGATGGTGGCCGCGGGTTGCGGAGGTGCCGTGGGCCGCGGCGGAGTTCAGCCGGGCCAGAAGACACCGGCATTGGCCCCCGCTGCCATGGCTGCTGCGGGCCGGGGCGGGGCTGGTCCGACTAAGGCCGCGGGACGAGGTGGGGTTGCGCCTGGGTCACGGCCACCACAGCCCAGACCGTTCGTCCAGGCTCAGATGCCCGTCCATCAGCCGCGGGCCGCGCCGCCGCCTCACCATGTCACAAGGCCGACGCAAAAGCAATTTGGAATGGTGCAGGCGCAGTCACAGTCGCCTCAGTCAGGTGCTGGAGGGGCGGGTTTACCTCGTGGCCCGGTCAACAATGCTGCTAGCGAACCGCCCTGGGGTCATTGGGGTGATGATGGGTATGATGCTTATGGTGAATGCCAGCACCGAGGGTCGTCGTCGACTGGTGGCGGTAGGGGTTACGCGTGGCAAAGCGATGGTACAGCTGACCGACCTTTCTACGGCCCTCCGGGTGGCTTTGTCGAGGGGGCTTCGGGTCCCGATCACAGGCAACGAGGCGGGTACCGGAGTCACCGTGGCCATGGGGGGCGAGGTGGCAGGTACCGGCAACGTCATCCTCCCACGCCTGTTGCCACTGAGCAGATGGATTCAGTGGCGGCGGCAGATGCCGGTCACACTCCGGATCAGGCCGGTCAGACCATGGAGGTGATCACCACGCTCGATACCACTGGGACTTCTGCGACAGGTTCGGTCGAGGCAGAGATGGCAGACACAGATAGGGCGTCTAAGTGGGCCCGTAAGAAGGAGAAGATGCTGTGTTATCGCTGCGGAGAGAAGGGTCATTTCATTGCGGAATGCGTCACTGAGCTCTGTGATACCTGCAGCAAGCCGGCGCATGATACGAGGGAGTGCCCGATTTTGCTTGATCAGATGTCGACCATTACGATCTATGGTTTATACTGTGCAGAGCTGATGTTCTTTGAGTCTCCTAGCGCGCGTGAGATCCCAGAGGAGACCCAGAGCATGATAACGGGTATTGTCAAAGTTACCAAATGTGATGTCACTGAGACTCAGATAGTGCAGCGGCTTATGGAGTTGGTTCCAGGGGACTACCATTGGGAGCTTGTCAGTTTTCAGGGTAATAGGTATAAAGTGGATTTCCCTTCTGTTGAGGACTTGCAGAGACTTCTAAGTTTCGGGTTGTGCGAGTGCCTGGCACAGAATGCATACTCGAGTTCCATGAGTGGAAGAGGGTCGAGCTAGAGGGCAAGCCTCTTACTAAGGTGTGGTTACGTTTCTCTGGGGCTCCCTCGAAGCCGATGCAGGATGCTCGTGTTGTTGCTAGCCTTGGTATTTTGGTTGGGAAAACAGAGCGAGTGGACATGGCCTACACCCGAGCTCATGGGGTGGCTCGTTTGTTGGTGAGTGTTAGGGATATTGAGTTTGTGCCTGATGTGGTCTCGTGGACATATCGAGGTGCAATCTACGCACTCGATATTGAGTTTGAGGATACTGAGCTTTTTGCTGGGGCCGTCAATGGGTCAGATACAGATATGCACGAGGGAGATGATAGTTCGGCGGCCAAGGAGGCGCCAGGGGCTGCATCTGGGCGTGAGATGGCCAACGGTTCGGGGCACGTTGTTCATATATTCGAGGATGGGACAGTACCGTCCCCCTCAGTGCCGATGAATGCGCTAAGATTTGGGTCATTCGAGCCATCTTCTGCTCCTCCCAGGCTCTAGAGTGACCGGGTTGAGACCGATGATGTGCTGGAGCGGTCGCTCCCTCCGCTGGATTTGGATGTTGCTGAGGACCCAGTGCCAGAGGAACCGGAGGTGTCGGTTTCTCTGACGACCTTGGCTGTTGGAAGGGGGGAGGAGCCTCGGCAGGTGGCCCCTCGCTCTCCCCTTCTGACCGCGGTCTCTCCGACGGGGGAGGTTGATCTCAGGGAAGGGGGCCATGGGCAGCTAGCTGTGGCTCTTTCTCCTCCCTCGGCGGTTTCTGAAGCCGCACAGCCCGTGGAGCGGGCCAATATGGGTGGGGAGTCCGGGCAGGCGGCCCGTGTATTCCTCTCTCCCGGGGCGTCCGAGCCCCAAGGTGGTGCGTTGACAGGGCCTTTGAGTCCGTCTACGGCCGGGTGTGGGGGTGGCGGTCCGGGGCAGGCGGCCTCAGCCCCCTCATCTCCGGCGCCGGCAGGAGGAGCGCTCGGGCAGGCGGCCCTCGCGTCCCCCTATCCAGGACCTCCGGCGGCCCAGGAGCATGATTTGCGACACGTGTCTGAGGGGACTGGGAGTCCACTGCCGACTACTCCGGTAACTCTGCCTGACCCTTTGTGGGATGCGGCGACAGGTTTTACTCGGGAGGACGTGATTGCTTTTGGTGGGATCCCAGACCCGGTCTCTGAGGGACAACGGATGAGCATTCGTCTCCAGGAGAACCCGGACGTTGATGATATGCAGCAGAGGTGCGCTATGCGGGCGGCCAAGCTTCGTGACATTGAAGTCACAACTGGTATGTCTGTCAACGTTTCTAATTCAATTTTACATTATTCACCTGCGGAGATTATTCATAATGCAAACCAACTAGGAGTTTCACTTGGAAATAATGATAGTGAAATTGCCAATTCGGTTAATGATCTCCTAGATTTGGAGGCGGAGCGTGCCTTAGAGACAATTCGTAACCTAGCTGAGGTAAAACCCATGAATGATGCTGAGTTTGATGCGTTAGGGGTTAGAGTGCTCGATAATCTTTGTGCGGATCTTGCACCATCCAATCCGACGGAGGAAGAGGATGCAACTCTAGAGGACATAGCTAGACCTACTGTGCCCGGTTATGAGGACCGGACGGAGGATCAAAGTAGACCCAAACGCAAGTGGAGGCGGAAGATTTATCCCACTTATGCGGTTCGTCGGAGTGCTAGGATTCAGACTACAAAAAAATTTCATGATGAAATATGAAAGGAATCTTTTGGAATAGCAGAGGTCTGAAAGACTTGGGTAAAAGAAGGTTTATTGCTGAGGCATCTTCAGAGCATCGATTAGATTTTGTTGCTCTCTTGGAAACTGGTCGTGAGAACTTTGCACCCCAGTTTCTTACCTCTCTTGTGGGCGGTGTTGACTTTGATTGGCATTTCCTTCCTCCGCGAGGAAGATCGGGTGGGAGCTTACTTGGGGTGAGATGCGACTCGCTAGAAGTCCGTAACGTAGTGATGGGTGACTTTGCGGTCAAGTTTCGAGTCAGGTCTAAAGCTGATGGTTTTAACTGGGCTTTGGTGGCAGTATATGGTGCCGCACAGCCAGAGCTTAAACCGGAGTTTTTGGCGGACCTTGTTCAAATCTGCGGGTCTGAGCAGCTTCCAATTTTGGTTGGGGGTGACTTTAATATCATTAGGAGGAGAGAGGAGAAGAACAACAATAATTTTGATGGCAGGTGGTCGTTTATGTTCAACACTATTATTGAAAGCTTGGATCTGAGAGAGATAGAGCTTTCTGGTAGAAAGTTTACCTGGGCTAATGCTATGCCAAACCCGACATATGAAAATCTTGATCGAGTTCTCGCGAGCGTTGAGTGGGAACAGAAGTACCCTCTCGTAACGGTACAAGCCCTCTCGCGTGGAATATCAGATCACACTCCTCTGTTCCTGGACTCGGGGGAGCCGAACCACATGGGAAATAAAAATACCTTTTCTTTCGAGATGGCCTGGTTTGAACGCGAAGGTTTCTTGGACCTGATTGCCAGGGAATGGGCTAAGGGGGCAGGAGGTAGGACTTCGATCGAACGTTGGCAGAATAAGATTAGGCATTTGAGAAGTTTCTTAAGAGGATGGGCTAAACACCTTAGTGGGGAGTATAAGATTGAAAAGGATAGGCTCCTTTCCCTTATTCAAACCCTTGACATACAGGCTGAATCGACGATCTTGCAGCCAGCAGAGCTTCAGGTTAAAATCGAGGCGGAGAAGAGGTTGAAAGAACTTCTTCGCGAAGAAGAATTAAAGTGGGCATTACGGGCTAAGGTCCGCAAAGTTGTCCAAGGGGACGCGAATACCCAATTCTTCCACTTAATTGCAATGGCAAACATAGAAAGAAGAGAATCTTTCGGCTTGAGCAAGACGAAGGTACTATTCTAGGACAGGACAACCTAAAAACTTATATAACCGAATATTACAAGCAGTTATTTGGACCTCCCGAGGATAGCTATGTGTCCCTCAATGAGTCCAGGATTGAGGATGTGCCTCAACTATCGGCAGCCGACAATGATATTTTGGTTGCTCTGTTCTTAGAGAAAGAGGTGTTTGATGCTATTGCACAGATGAAAAACAATAAGGCTCCTGGACTGGATGGTTTCCCGGCTGAGTTTTACAAGAAGTGCTGGCACATTATTAAGGGGGATTTGTTACCTATGTTCCATGATCTGTTCTCTGGACAGCTTCATTTATTTCACTTGAATTTTGGAACTATCACATTACTTCCTAAGAAAATGGAGGCTGTGAGAATAGAGCGGTTCAGGCCAATCTGCCTTCTTAATGTTAGTTTCAAAATCTTCACCAAGGTCGGGACTAATAGGCTTACACAGATTGCGCATTCTGTGGTACAGCAGTCCCAAACTGCTTTCATGCCGGATAGAAACATCCTCGAAGGGGTGGTTGTCCTTCATGAAACGCTCCATGAAATCCATTCTAAAAAACTAGATGGAGTAGTTTTTAAGGTGGATTTCGAGAAAGCGTACAATAAAGTCAAATGGACATTCCTCCAACAGGCATTGTGTATGAAAGGTTTCGATGAATCCTGGCGTCGCCAGGTTACATCGTTTACGCAAAAAGGAAGTGTTGGAATTAAGGTGAATGACGATATTGGTCATTACTTCCAGACACATAAAGGCCTAAGACAAGGAGATCCGATGTCCCCTATCCTGTTTAACATTGTGGTTGATATGTTAGCACTTATGATAGGAAGGGCTAAGGAGAATGGTCAAGTTGGTGGCTTGGTACCTCATCTTGTTGATGGAGGGGTATCCATTCTTCAGTACACTGATGATACAATCATCTTTATGGAGCATGACTTGGCCAAGGCGAGAAATATGAAGCTGTTGTTATGCCTTTTCGAACAATTGACCGGGCTTAAGATTAACTTTCACAAGAGTGAATTGTTCTGCTTTGGCAATGCCAAGGAAGAACAAGAGGCTTATAGGCAATTGTTTGGGTGTGATTTGGGGGAGTTACCTTTTTCTTACCTAGGAATACCAATCCACCACCGTAAGCTGACAAACAGAGAATGGAAGTGCATCGAAGACCGATTTGAAAAGAAACTGAGTTGCTGGAAGGGCAAGCTCATGTCATACGGAGGCCGACTCATTTTGATTAATTCGGTGCTCACGAGTATGCCTATGTTTCTCTTATCGTTCTTTCAAGTCCCAGTTGGAGTCAGGAAAAGACTGGACTTTTATCGATCACGTTTCTTCTGGCAGGGTGATGAACTAAAAAGACAGTACCGGCTAGCTAAATGGGATATCATCTGTAGACCGAAAGACCAAGGGGGGCTTGGTATTGAGAATCTCGAAGTTAAGAACAGATGCCTTCTTAGTAAGTGGCTGTGGAAGCTATCCCATGAGACTGATGCCACATGGGCGCAAATACTTCGTAGCAAATACCTTCAGACCAAAACCTTGTCACAAGTGACAGTTAGGCCGACCGACTCGCCTTTCTGGAAAGGACTCATGAAAGTCAAACAATCCTTGTTTAATAGGGCAAAGTTTATTATTGGCAACGGTGCTAGTACACGGTTCTGGGAGGATACTTGGCTCGGAGAGACACCCTTGGCCATTCAATACCTGTCTTTATATCGTATTTTTCAACGTCGCGAGGTGTTCGTTGCAATCATATTTCAATCTATCCCCCTTAATATTCAGTTTAGACGGTCGCTAGCGGGCAATCGTTGGGAAGAATGACTCCGTCTAGTTAGGAGGCTGATGGAGGTTCAGCTGTCCCAACAACCAGATGAATTACGCTGGAAGCTAACTAGATCTGGAGTATTCACAGTTAAATCAATGTATATTGATGTAATCAATTCGAGCTTCATCCCTACCTCCAAGCATGTTTGGGCTGTCAAAGTTCCTTTGAAAATAAAAGTGTTTATGTGGTTTGTCCATAAACAAGTCATTTTAACCAAGGACAATCTAACAAAGCGTAATTGGACAGGATCTACTAGGTGTAGTTTCTGTGATCGGGATGAGACAATTAAGCACCTGTTTCTTGATTGCCCGTTGGCCAGAGTTCTTTGGCGCACCATCCACATTGCTTTCAATATTACTCCACCGAATTCTGTTAACACATTATTTGGGATATGACTTAATGGGATTGAGCCTGACTTAGCGAGACATATTCGTGTGGGAGTATGCGCTTTATTATGGACTATCTAGAATTGCAGAAATGATTTGGTTTTTAACAGAACATCACGATTTCATTTTATGCAGGTTATCTTCAGAGCCACGACATTGATCCGTTCGTGGTCGCTACTCACTCCGATGGAGGCCAGGGAGCATTTGGTTACTGGATCTATCCGCTGGGAGATGGTAGCTCGGGATATCTTCAACCGGTTTGGATGGCGGTCATGTAATAGGATAGGCAATTAGTTTACCTATCTTGCTTTAGCCAGCCGGTTGTGGCGCCCCTGTTTTGGCTAGTTTGCGTCTCTAGCCTATTTGGCTCTGAGTGAGATTTTGTTTCAGTTCGAGACTTTGAGACCTTGTTACAACCTTATTTATTTGTTTTAATAAGATGGCCATATGCATCGTTCTGATGCAGAGGCCGGGGTAACCCCCTTTTCGAAAAAAATGGATCAATGGCTTAAAATTCCAGCTTTTATATAATAACCTAATAGGTAAAACACTTGTACACAACCTGTTAAATGAAGCAAATTGCAAACTTTCATACTAATAGTGCACAAACATCAGAATTCCAATTTGGGAGGAATAGGTGCACCTCAGTGAATATAACATAGCATAACCTGCAACAAAGATCGTAAAGTGAAAAGCTTAACTGGGGTGGAAGAAAATTCAAGCTGCCGCCAAAGTAAATCCTATCCAGATGCAAGAAAAGATGCATTACTATTTACTAATACATATATAACAGAACCTGCATGACAATTTTGGCAACTCCTTGGTAGGAATTAGTTATACATCAATACTAATTCTGAAATGGCATGAGAAATTCAGAGTCGTATATAATACATTAGCAGTCAAACACTTGTGTAAGGCAATAGAAAAGAAAGAATGATCAAAATATGTATAATCTGAAAGAATATCTGCTACCTTATGTCCAAGTGAAAGAGTATCGTCATGAATTCCATGCGGGAGCACATGGAGTTGATATCCTAGATTGGAGAGTGTTGAGGGTGTGCGGCATGGATGAACAGATGGTGCAGAATGCGGAGTATGGCCTGAAAGGTGAACGCAAAGGCAGAAATGGAATGACCAACCACCCAGAAGCATGCCAACGATGTTATTCAAATAGAAGCGCGGAGGTGCTCACCTGGTAAGAGGATGTGCTTGTAATGACCTGAACTCTAGCAAGGAATTGTTAGCCGCAGGAGGGGAATTTTGGGTGAGAGGAGGAAGAAGCGGTAGGTGAGGGAGAGACGAAAAGGGGATGGGGAATCAGCTCTCCATTCATGCCTATCTCACCAGTACACAGGGGGTTAAGTACCCAACACGCATGCACGCTGCGGGCCACAGACGGCCCAGTCAGCCATGGGCTCAGCCCAACCCATAGTACTCGTCTCTCCCTAACCAGTCCACTGATGCAGTAGCATCAGGTGTGACATGCTCCCCTCCTTGAGCGGAAGCAACATCATCCCAGCAAGGAGCCGTCGGGTACCGGTGATGCAGCACTATGTAGTCCTCCCATGTAGCGGAGTCTGGTGATAGAGACGACCATTGGACACGGACTTGTACGATGGATGTGATCCCCTTCTTGACCATGCTTTGATCCAGGATTGCCACCGGCTACAGAGGTGCGGCAGAGAGGTCAGGAGCGCGCGGCAGCTCGGCGAAGGCAGGTGTGATGTCCGGCGTGAAGGGCTTCAGCTGGGAGACATGGAACACCAGGTGGATGCGGTTGCCCGGTGGTAGTGCCAGTTTGTACGCCATGGTGCCCACACGTTGCTCGATGGTGAAGGGACTGAAGAATTTGTACGCCAGCTTGGGGCACAGGCGGTTAGCTACCGTGGATTGGACATATGGCTGGAGCTTGAGGAGTACCTGATCACCCGTGACAAAAGAGCGCTCAGTGCGATTCTTGTCTGCCTTCTGCTTGCATCTGTTCTGGGCACGCGCCAGCTGCGCGCGGAGTCGATCATTGTGCTTGACCCAATACAGTTCTTCGCATGCTTCCTCTGGCAGGTGCACCCCAATCGATGGCAGGCCGCCTAGGTTCGGTTCTTTGCCATACAGGGCTTAAAATGGAGATGTGTTGAGTGACGAGTGATGTGAAGTATTATACCAGAATTCTGCCGTGGGAAGCCACTTGCGCCAGTGCTTCGGGGTGTCATGAACAGCACACTGAAGGTACATTTCCAAACATTGATTGACCCGCTCATTTTGTCCGTCCGTTTGAGGATGATAAGCAGTTGAGTAACTGAGCTTGGTGCCATCCGCGTCCAACAGGGCACGCCACATGTTGCTTGTGAATATTTTGTCACGATCTGAGATGATGGTTAGAGGAACTCCGTGCAGTTTGATAATGTTATCCCAGAAGGCACGGGCCACGGAGGCTGCTGTGAATGGGTGACGGAGGGGTACAAAATGAGCATACTTGGTGAAGCGGTCAACGACAACCATGATCACTTCATAGCCCTCGGACGTTGGAGGACCTCGATAAAATCCATGGTGAGGTCTTGTGTAACACCCACGATGCGGCTATATCTCCCACGTGTCGGAGCACGACTTAGAGGCATAACCGCATTGTAGGCAATGTCGCAAGAGAGGTAATCTTTACACTTCCCATGTACTGAATAAGGAAAGAGGTACATAGTTCGTCTTACACTCGCCACGTCACACAATAGCATAAATATATCATTACAATCATCCAGATACAATCAAGGTCCGACTATGTAACCAAAATAAAGACAACCCCAAATGCATAATGTCCCCGATCGCCCCAACTGGGCTCCACTACTGATCGTCTGGAAAGGAAACGTAGTATCGTCCTGAGTCCTCATCGAACTCCCACTTGAGCTTAGTCGAATCTCCTGGAATGGTATCATCGGTCCTTGCATCTAGTTTTGGAAGTAAACCGTGAGTCACGGGGACTCAACAATCTCACACCCTCGCGATCAATACTATTTAAGCTTATAGGTAGGTAAAAGGTATGAGGTGGAGCTGCAGCAAGCACTAGCATCTATGGTGGCTAACATACGCGATTGAGAGCGAGAAGAGAAGGCAAGGCACGGTCGAGAAACTATGATCAAGAAGTGATCCTAGAACAACCTACGTTCAAGCATAACACGAGACCGTGTTCTCTTCCCGGAATCCGCCGAAAAGAGACCATCATGGCCACACACTCTGTTGATTCATTTTTAATTAAGTTAAGTTTCGGGTTTGCTACAACTGGACATTGACAAATTCCCATCTGCCCATAACCGCGGGCACGGCTTTCGAAAGTTCAAAACCCTGCAGGGGTGTCCCAACTTGCCCATCACAAGCTCTCACGGTCAACGAAGGATATTCCTTCTCCCAGGACGACCCGATCACACTCGGAATCCCAGTTACAAGACATCTCGACAATGGTAAAACAAATCTAGCAAGACCACCCACTGTGCCGACAAATCCCGATAGGAGCTGCACATATCTCGTTCTTAGGGTACACCAGATGAACACTACGTACAACTAAAACCAACCCTCGAGTTTCCTCGAGGTGGCGCTGCAAGTGGCTCTGTTTTGCACCAACACTCAAAGGAGCACTAGCCCGGGGGTTTAAAATAAAGATGACCCTTGAGTCCGTGGAACCCAAGGGGAAAATAGGCTAGGTGGCAAATGGTAAAACCAAGGTTGGGCCTTGCTGGAGGAGTTTTATTCAAGGCGAACTGTCAAGGGGTTCCCGTTATAACCCAACCGCGTAAGGAACGCAAAATCAAGGAGCATAACACCGGTATGACGGAAACTAGGGCGGCAAGAGTGGAACAAAACACCAGGCATAAGGCTGAGCCTTCCACCCTTTACCAAGTATATAGGTGCCTTAAAGTAAACAAGATATAAAAGTGATATCCCAACAATAAACATGTTCCAACAAGGAACAAACTCCAATCTTCACCTGCAACTAGCAACGCTATAAGAGGGGCTGAGCAAAGCGGTAACATAGCCAAAAAATGGTTTGCTAGGACAAGGTGGGTTAGAGGTTTGACATGGCAATATGGGAGGCACGATAAGCAAGTGGTAGGTATCGTAGCATAGGCATAGCAAAAGAGCGAGCATCTAACAAGCAAAGATAGAAGTGATTTCGAGGGTATGGTCATCTTGCCTGCAAAGTTCTCCGAGTTGACGTAAGCTTGATCCTCGTAAACATTCTCAATGGGTTCCTCGATCAAGTACTCGTCTCCCGGCTCTACCCAAAACAAGAACACAAGCAAAGGGAGACACAATCAACCATGGTGCAATGCACAAACAACATGATGCAAAACATGGCATGATATGCGGGATGTGATATGCAATGCATATGCGTGCTTCGGAAAGGAAAAATTGAACCAGGCCTCAACTTGGAAAACCAAGGGTGCCGCTGGAAAGATGAGTTGATTTCGGTCGAAATCGATATAAAGATCACCGGAAACGGATGCACGGTTTGCAAATGGCAACCAAAACAATAATGGCACAAACCTGCGATTAACAACATGAGGCCAACGAAATGCATCAAGAACAACAAGCTACTGCACTCTAACATAACAACAAAACACATGGCAATGATCCACTCAAGATGCTTGACAAAAGATGAACAGTGAGCTATGGCTAATTCACACAATAGTAGGTTCAAACAAGCATGGCAAAAGTGCAAAAGATAAGAGGTTCACAGACTTGGTGAAAATAACAACATGGTAGGATTTAACATCAGGAAGCAATGTTTAGAGCAAGATAACAACATGCTACAGGAACATATCATGGCAAAGCAAAGCATGGCATGAAACTATACAAAGCATATAACAAAAGTCCCTTACTGACCATGAGCCAAAAGAGATCAGAAAATACAATGGCAACCATGTGAACATAGCAAGTTTCGTTTATAGATTCAGACTTAGCAGAAAACCGGAACATGGCAAAACAGATTCACGTAGGCATGTTTGCGAGCTCGATGCACTCATCACAAGCCATTACATGACAAACTAAGCACACACCCAGTAAGTAGACATGATAAATAAGCTAACCATGGCAAGGACAACCTCATAGCATGCAAGGATAAACTATAACAACCTCGGCAAAATTGCTTAACATGTAAACAATCTGCCATGAGCATTTTATAGCAAAAGTAGAGCAAGATTGAGTCATGCTAGGGTGCTCCATAAATGCAAAAAAGGACATGGACGGATAGAGCATAACAATATCTCAAAACCATCCTTACTGAACATGCTCAAACGAGGCATGGATCACTCTGTAACAACATGAATACATGGCATAAAAATATTAACAGGGAAATGACTTAGAAGAATTCTAAGTCCCTGAAATCAGCAACATCACGAGAGCTACTTTGCATGCTTGTGCTAGTCACCAGAAAGATCACAAAAATACATGGCATACACCCCTGTAAAGATGGCATGGCATACTTCCAAACTCATATAGGGCTCAAGTTCATAGGAGGCACACTTAAAACATGGCAAAAATGACAAATGTCCAAATTCTGATAAGAATCTGAAACTAACATCACATAGCACTCTTGCAACAACATTTAGGGCATCAATATGAACTCAAATGAACATGGTGCAATGGGATGAAATGAAGTACATATCGAGACGAACAATTTGATATGCTACACGCCCAAAACGGAGCCACGGGTGCAAAGATATGATGCGATGAAGTATGCATAAAAATATGAACAGGGCCGAGGACTTAGTGAAAATTAGACCTCTCAGGATCTAGATCTGCACGGATACCGAGGATGGCCGGGGTTCGCCGGAGTGGACGCCGGAGAGGAGGGAGATGGCAGATCCGGGGTCTCCTTTCCCGGATCTGGCCGGAGCTGGGCCGGGGAGGCACGGGGCGGCGAGCTCGGCCGGCTCCGGCGAGCTTCAAGGCAGCGGCGGGGAAGCAGGCGAGGCGGGGCGTGGTGGCCGGCGAGGCGGCGGACACCGGCGAGGTGCGGCGAGGTGCGCCGGCGCGGGTGAGGGAGCGGGGCGGCGCTGCGAGGGAACCGGGCGGCGCGGGCTAGGGAGCCGGGCGGCGGCGCGCAGGCCGGTAGGGCCCGATCCGGGCTCTTTGGGCCAGCGGCTGAGAGGACGGCGGCGGGACACGTGTCAGCGCAGGAGTGGCGGCAGCGATTTGTCCGGCGGCGGGCGGACACGCCGGTCGCGCGGAGGGGAGAGAGATCTAGGGTTTGATCCGAAATTTCAGGGGAGATGCCTATTTATACACGGTTTTCGGCCACGCGATCGTGATCGAATGACCGAGATGACGGAGGGGGTTTAGGTGGGTTTTGGGCCACTTTGGAGAGGTGTTGGGCTGCAACACACACGAGGCCTTTACGGTTCCTTGGTTAACCGTTGGAGTATCAAACGAAGCCCAAATGGCACGAAACTTGATAGGCGGTCTACGGTAGTAAACCAAGGCCGCTTGGCAAGTCCCGGTCCAATCCGAGAAAGTTTAACACCCGCACACGAAAAGAGGTAAAAGGGACACTGGAGGACATAGGAGCGCCAGAATGCAAAACAGACAACAGGGAAAATGCTTGGATGCATGAGACGAACACGTATGCAAATGCGATGCACATGATGACATGATATGAGATGCATGACAAAGACAAAAGCAACACGGAGACAAAAAGCCAACACCGAGGAATCTCATAACTTAGTGCCAGAAATGGCAAGAGTTGGAATACAATTATGGTAGGTTACACATGGGGCGTTACAACACTCCACCACTACGAAAGGATCTCGTCCCGAGATCTAGGACTGGAAAAACTCCGGGTATTCGGAACGGAGGTGGTCCTCACGTTCCCAGGTGGCTTCACGGTCGGAATGATGTGACCACTTTACTTTCAGGAATTTGATAGACTTGTTGCGAGTCTTGCGCTCAGTTTCTTCAAGAATAGCAATGGGGTGCTCATGATAAGACAGGTCTTCTTGGATATCAATCTCTTCGAAGTTGATGGTGCGGTCAGGAGTCTTGAAACACCTGCGGAGTTGAGATACGTGAAACACGTCGTGCATGTTTGCAAAGTTGGTTGGAAGCTCAAGTTGATAGGCGAGATCGCCTCTTTTACCAATGATCTTGAAAGGACCCACGTATCTGGGGGCAAGCTTCCCTTTGATACCGAAGCGACGAGTACCTTTCATTGGAGAGACACGGAGGTAGACATGGTCTCCGATCTCGAAAGCCAAGTCATGATGCTTGCTATCATAGTAACTCTTCTGGCGCGATTGCGCGGCTTTGAGATTTTCACGAATGACTTTGCACATTTCTTCAGTCTCTGTGATCAAGTCATTGCCAAGAAGTTGACGTTCACCAGTCTCTGACTAGTTAAGAGGAGTACGGCACTTTCTGCCATAGAGAATCTTGAATGGGGCCTTGCCCGAACTCGCTTGGAAGTTGTTGTTGTAGGAGAACTCAACATATGCAAGACAATCTTCCCACTTCATACCGATAGAAATGACACAAGCCCTGAGCATATCTTCAAGAATCTGATTGACTCGCTCGACTTGGCCACTAGTTTGAGGATGAAAAGTTGTGCTGAAGCGAATGTTGGTTCCCATGGCCTTCTGAAAGGAATCCCAAAACTTAGAGGTAAAGATGCTACCACGATCTGAAGATATCAACTGCGGAATGTCGTGCAGAGAGACAATCCTGGAGGTATATGTTGGGGAACATAGCAATTTCAAAAAAATTCCTACGCACACGCAAGATCATGGTGATGCATAGCAACGAAAGGGGAGAGTGTTGTGTAAGTACCCTCGTAGACCGAAAGGCGGAAGCGTTAGCACAACGTGGTTGATGTAGTCGTACGTCTTCACGGCCCGACCAATCAAGCACCAAAACTACTGCACCTCCGAGTTCTAGCACACGTTCAGCTCTATGACGATCCCCGGACTCTGATCCAGCAGAATGTCGGGGAAGAGTTCCGTCAGCACGACGGTGTGGTGACGATCTTGATGTTCTACTGTCGCAGGGCTTCGCCTAAGCACCACTACAATATTATCGAGGACTATGGTGGAGGGGGGCACCGCACACGGCTAAGATATTAATGATCAACTGTTGTGTCTCTGGGGTTCCCCCTTGCCCCCGTATATAAATGAGCAAGGGAGGGAGGCGGCCATGCTAGGAGGAGGGCACGCCAAGGGGGGTAGGACTCCTCCTTCCCTTGTTGTAGTAGGAGAGAAGGAAAGAGGGGGAGAGGAACAAGGAAAAGTGGGCTGCACCCCTTGTCCAATTCGGACCAGAGGGGGGGGGGGGCGCGCCTCCTTCCTTTTGGCCCCTCTCCTCTATTCCCGTATGGCCCAATAAGGCCCATATACTCCCGGCGAATTCCCGTAACTGTCCGGTACTCTGAAAAATACCCGAATCACTCGGAACCTTTCCGATGTCCGAATATAGTCGTCCAATATATCGATCTTTACATCTCGACCATTTCGAGACTCCTCGTCATGTCCCCGATATCATCCGGGACTCCGAACTACCTTCGGTACATCAAATCACATAAACTCATAATACAATCGTCACCGAAACTTTAAGCGTGCGGACCCTACGGGTTCGAGAACTATGTAGACATGACCGAGACATGTCTCCGGTCAATAACCAATAGCGGAACCTGGATGCTCATATTGGCTCCCACATATTCTACGAAGATCTTTATCGGTCAGACCGCATAACAACATACGTTGTTCCCTTTGTCATCGGTATGTTACTTGCCCGAGATTCGATCGTCGGTATCTCAATACCTAGTTCAATCGCGTTACCGGCAAGTCTCTTTACTCGTTCCGTAATACATCATCCCGCAACTAACTCATTAGTTGCAACGCTTGCAAGGCTTAAGTGATGTGCATTACCGAGAGGGCCTAGAGATACCTCTCCGACAATCGAAGTGACAAATCCTAGTCTCGAAATACGCCAACCCAACAAGTACCTTCGGAGACACCTGTAGAGCACCTTTATAATCACCCAGTTACGTTGTGACGTTTGGTAGCACACAAAGTGTTCCTCTGGTAAACGGGAGTTGCATAATCTCATAGTCATAGGAACATGTATAAGTCATGAAGAAAGCAATAGCAACATACTAAATGATCAAGTGCTATGCTAACGGAATGGGTCAAGTCAATCACATCATTCTCCTAATGATGTGATCCCGTTAATCAAATGACAACTCATGTCTATGGTTAGGAAACATAACCATCTTTGATCAACGAGCTAGTCAAGTAGAGGCATACTAGTGACACTCTGTTTGTATATGTATTCACACATGTATTATGTTTCCGGCTAATACAATTCTAGCATGAATAATAAACATTTATCATGATATAAGGAAATAAATAATAACTTTATTATTGCCTCTAGGGCATATTTCCTTCAGTATACAGCTCTGCCAACTGAGCTGCTATGATAGATTCTTTGATAGGGAGAAAATGAGCCACTTTAGTGAGCTTGTCGATGACAACAAAGATATCATCATTGCCACGCTTGGACTTGGGAAATCCAGTCACGAAGTCCATCTCAATATGGTCAAACTTCCATTCTAGAATGGCAAGAGGTTGGAGGAGACCAGCTGGTTGTTGGTGTTCTGCCTTCACTCTTCTGCAGACATCACAGTCATTCACGAACTGAGCAATCTCGCATTTCATTCGAGTCCACCAGTACGACTGCTTGAGGTCATGATACATCTTTGTACTTCCAGGGTGAATAGAGAGGAGTGAATTGTGAGCCTCGTTCATGATGACTTTACGAAGGTCACCTTTAGGAACAACAATGCGATCCTCGAAGGATAGAGTATCCTTGTCATCAAGGCTATAGCACTTGTACTTGGGTTGGCTCTTGGCAATCCCAATCTTCACCTTCTTCACCATAGCATCAAGAAGTTGAGCCTCACGAATCTGATCTTCCAAAGTAAGAGAAACTTGGAGGTTGGCAAGGAATCCTTGAGGAACAACTTGGAGATTAAGTTTGTGGAAAGCTTCACTAAGATCCGGTTGGTAGGGCTTGAGAATCAAACTATTGCAGTAAGCCTTCCTGCTCAATGCGTCAGCAATTACATTGGCCTTGCCTGGAGTACATTCAGTACTCGGATTATACTCTTGAATCATCTCGACCCAACGAGTCTACCTGAGGTTGAGGTTTGGCTGAGTGAAGATGTACTTGAGACTCTTATGATCAGTGAAGATGTCCACTTTTCTTCCCAACAAGAGATATCTCCATGTTAAAAGAGCATGGACAACTTCCGCTAACTCGAGGTCATGAGTGGGGTAGTTCTTTTCGTTGGGCTTCAACTGGCGAGAGGTATAGGCCACAACTTTCTTCTCTTGCATCAACATTGCACCGAGACCTTGAAGGGAAGCATCACAGAAAACCTCAAACGGTTTGGACTCATCAGGAGGAGTCAGAACTGGAGCAGTGACTAACTTCTCTTTGAGGGTGTTGAAAGCAATGTCACATTCAGGCGACCAGACATACTTCACATGCTTCTGAAGGAGGTTGGAAAGAGGCTTTGCGATCTTTGAGAAATTCTCAACGAACCTTCGACAATAGCTTGCGAGCCCAGGGAAGCTGCGGAGTTGGTTCACATTCTGAGGCGGTTCCCAATTCACAATTGCAGACACCTTCTCAGGATTAACAACTATGCCCTTGGCAGAGATGATATGCCCAAGGTAGAGAACCTCATTGAGCCAAAACTCGCACTTTGAAAACTTCACATAGAACTAATGTTCTTTGAGTTTATCCAGCACCAATCTCAAGTGCTTGGCATGATCCTCCTTGTTCTTGGAGAAGACCAAAATGTCATCGAGGTAGACCAAGACGAAGTCATTTGTGTAGGGGTTGAAGATGAAGTTCATCATGCGAGAGAATGTTGGAGGAGCATTGACAAGGCCGAAAGACATGACAGTGTATTCATAAGAACCATAGCTTGTTCTGAATGCTGTCTTGGGGATATCATCTTCACGAATGCGAATCTGATGATAGCCCATACGGAGGTCAAGCTTGGAGAATACTTGAGCACCTTTGAGTTGTTCAAAAAGCTCATTGATGTTGGGAAGTGGGTACTTGTTCTTTATGGTCTTCTTGTTCAATGGATGGTAGTCGACACAAAGTCGGTCCGTTCCATCCTTCTTCTTGACAAAAAAGAACACCACAACCCCATGGAGAAGAAACCCATATGCTCTTGTTCATCGAGTTGCTTCTTCAGCTCCTTCAACTCTTTCGGTCCAAGCTTGTAAGGACGTTTCCAAATAGGTTCCGTGCCAGGCTCAAGATCGATGACGAATTCAACTGGCCGGTGAGGAGGCATTCCTGGAAGCTCTTCTGGAAAGATGTCTTGATATTCACACACGACTGGAATCTGAGATATGGCATCCAACTCGCCCTTCTCATTGAGAGAAAACAGTCGAATGGTATCGTCACGAGCGACAAAGACGATTACATCCTCAGACGAATGTGTTAGTTGAATCTGCCTGGCAGCACAATCAAGCTGAGCCTTGTGCTTAGAAAGCAATCCATGCCAAGAATTAGATCAATATCCGAGTTACCAAGAACAATTGGAGATGACAGAAACTTATAGTCACCCAACGTGATAGTAACATCTGGGGCGCAATTGTTAGATGTCATTTGCTTGCCCGGGGACACAATCTTCAACGGGAAAGGAATCTTTTCGGTCACAAACTCATGCTTGGCAACAAAAGGTCTTGAAATGAAAGAAAGCGATGCACCAGTATCAAAAAGAACTTTTGCAGGAACATCGTTAACAGGAGGGTTACCCATTATCACTTCTGACGAGTCCTCTGCCTGAGCTGCATTCACCATGTTGACCTTTGCGAACTTGGGATTGTGCTTGACCACTGCGGTGCTGGCAGATCTCATAGGAGGAGGAGGAGGAAGATGCCTCTGGTTGAAACATTTGTTGGCATAGTGACCCTTCTGCTGACACTTGTTGCACGTGACCTCTGAAAGCGGACGGTGATACAGAGCACTTGATCTTGGAGCATGAGACAAAGTCTTGTTCTGAAAGCCTGGGTTGGGTGGGTGGGAAGATCCATTGCCACCTTTGCTCTTCTGCTGATAAGGCTGACGGAACGGAGGGGGAGGCAACCAATACTTTTGCTGCTTAGTTACCACTTGAGTTGAAGAAGAAGAAGAAGAAGAAGGAGTTGCATCCCTGACTCGCTTCTTGGAAGCATCGCACTTGAGCTGAGCGGTCTCTTGTTTCAGTGCCATATTGTAGAACTCATCATACTTCTTCGGCTCAAAAAGCACAAGAGCTAGTTGGAGATCTTCTCTGAGGCCACCTCTGAACTGGTAAATCATGCTCTTCTCGTCAGGGATGTCTTGCTTGGTGAAACGAGCGAGCTTCTGGAACATGATGTTATACTGGTAAATAGACAAGCTGCCTTGCTTCAGATTGCGGAACTCCTCACGCTTGCTCTCAACAACACTATGAGGAATGTGGTGAGCTTTGAAGTCTTGACGGAATTCATCCCAGGTAATCACACGACCTCGTATGGAATCTTTGTATTGCTGATACCACTCTGCAGCTTGGTCTTTGAGTTGGAACGAGGCAAACTTGACAAAGTCCTCAGGCCTGACGTTGCTGCACTCGAAATGTTTGCAGATATCCACGAACTAATCATCAGCGTTTGTGGCCTCGACACAGTTACTGAAGGTCTTTGGATGGTTTGCGAGGAACTGGTTGAGTGTAGCAAACGGATTCTTATTGTTGCCATGGCCTTGATTTCCTTGGTGGCGCTCTTGCAAGAGTTGCATGAGCATCTGCGCGGTGTTGGTAGCGACCATCACAGCTTGCCATGCCTCCGGAGGTGGAGGTGGTGGCGGCGGATCCGGATTCTGACGCGTTGGAGGAGCCATCCTGAAGAGGGTGACATCCGTTAGCATCTTGAAAGACATATATCCAAGCTGAATCAAATGGATCGAAATTGCAACATATAGTCTTAACATTCAAACAAGAATGAACGAATGCATTCCAAACTAAATGGTCACACTTCCACAAATTGAGAAGCCACTTAGATACAGGTAGATGAATAAAACAACAAGGTACGGACAAGAACAAATACTTGGTGAGGATTACCCAATCGCAAACCAAATATCTGCGGAAGAAATACTAGAGCTACATGAATTCCCACCTATGAAACTCCCAAAATTTTCCCGGTTTGCAATCAGGTGTTGGGGATACAGGGGAAGCATAATATCTCACCCAAAGCTAGCAAATCCTACATCCATTTGTATCCATCCTTCAACACATAACCAAGAAACCTACGGAAATCATTTACCTCAACCTTCGAAAAGCATCCATTATACGAGTTATGGCAATACTCCCGAACTCCCGCCCAAGTACTAGGTGGCGTCGATGTTATCTCACCAACAACTGCATAAAAGAGATTTTTGATGTCGGTGAAACTCAGGTATTCCAGAATTGCAACGATAAAATTGTGACGACAACACCTCGGAGCTCAACTCCCTAGGACACTGCCACAACCCCTAAATGTCAGGAGGCACCAAGAACAATGTTCTCATCACAAAACCATCGAAACGATTCCAAGATACCCGCGTGATCCTAAAAAAAATTAGTGAAATTTGAGAAGAGAAGAGTCAAAACTCTACGTCAGGATGCCTCACCAGAACGATGAAGGGACTGAGGAGTAAAAAGAATCCTACTCTCCAATATATATAATCCTAAAAGACACAAAACATTTTACTAGACTCAACAACGCCAATGATTCGATCAAGCAGGGGGCTCCTAAGTCGGGGATGGCTCTGATTACCAACCTGTAACACCCACGATGCGGCTATATCTCCCACGTGTCGGAGCACGACTTAGAGGCATAACCGCATTGTATGCCATGTACTGAATAAGGAAAGAGGTACATAGTTCGGCTTACACTCGCCACGTCACACAATAGCATAAATATATCATTACAATCATCCAGATACAATCAAGGTCCGACTACCGAACCAAAATAAAGACAACCCCAAATGCATAATGTCCCCAATCGCCCCAACTGGGCTCCACTACTGATCGTCTGGAAAGGAAACATAGTATCGTCCTGAGTCCTCATCGAACTCCCACTTGAGCTCAGTCGAATCTCCTGGAATGGTATCATCGGTCCCTGCATCTGGTTTTGGAAGTAAACTGTGAGTCACGGGGACTCGGCAATCTCACACCCTCGCGATCAAGACTATTTAAGCTTATAGGTAGGTAAAAGGTATGAGGTGGAGCTGCAGCAAGCACTAGCATCTATGGTGGCTAACATACGCGATTGAGAGCGAGAAGAGAAGGCAAGGCACGGTCGAGAAACTATGATCAAGAAGTGATCCTAGAACAACCTACGTTCAAGCATAACACGAGACTGTGTTCTCTTCCCGGACTCCGCCGAAAAGAGACCATCACGGCCACACACTCTATTGATTCATTTTTAATTAAGTTAAGTTTCGGGTTTGCTACAACCGGACATTAACAAATCCCCATTTTCCCATAACTACGGGCACGGCTTTCGAAAGTTCAAAACCCTATAGGGGTGTCCCAACTTAGCCCATCACAAGCTCTCACGGTCAACGAATGATATTCCTTCTCCCAGGACGACCCGATCAGACTTGGAATCCCGGTTACAAGACATCTTGACAATGGTAAAACAAATCCAGCAAGACCACCCGCTGTGCCGACAAATCCCGATAGGAGCTGCACATATCTCGTTCTCAGGGCACACCAGATGAACACTACGTACAACTAAAACCAACCCTCGAGTTTCCCCGAGGTGGCGCTACAAGTGGCTCTGTTTTGGACCAACACTCAGAGGAGCACTGGCCCGGTGGTTTAAAACAAAGATGACCCTTGAGTCCGCGGAACCCAAGGGAAAAAGAGGCTAGGTGGAAAATGGTAAAACCAAGGTTGGGCCTTGCTGGAGGAGTTTTATTCAAGGCGAACTGTCAAGGGGTTCCCGTTATAACCCAACCGCGTAAGGGACGCAAAATCAAGGAACATAACACTGGTATGATGGAAACTAGGGCGGCAAGAGTGGAACAAAACACCAGGCATAAGGCCGAGCCTTCCACCCTTTACCAAGTATATAGGTGCATTAAAGTAAACAAGATATAAAAGTGATATCCCAATAATAAACATGTTCCAACAAGGAACAAACTCCAATCTTCACCTGCAACTAGCAATGCTATAAGAGGGGCTGAGCAAAGCGGTAACATAGCCAAACAACGGTTTGCTAGGACAAGGTGGGTTAGATGTTTGACATGGCAATATGGGAGGCATGATAAGCAAGTGGTAGTTATCGTAGCATAGGCATAGCAAAAGAGAGATCATCTAGCAAGCAAAGATAGAAGTGATTTCGAGGGTATGGTCATCTTGCCTGCAAAGTTCTCCGAGTTGACATAAGTTTGATCCTCATAAACGTGCTCAACGGGTTCCTCGATCACGTACTCGTCTCCTGGCTCTACCCAAAACAAGAACACAAGCAAAGGGAGACACAATCAACCACGGTGCAATGCACAAACAACATGATGCAAAACATGGCATGATATGCGGGAGAGGCGGAGGACGAAAAATTTTCAAGGTGTGGCGAGGCGACATGCAGTGTTGAAAAAATTTCCTCTCCTTCACTGGTCACATGCCGCACTGTTGTCTGCTGTCCATGACCTGTGAAGGAGGCGGAGCTGGGCAGCTGGGTACCGGCGCGCTGCTCGCGTCGTTGCTTCCTACCGCCGCCTGCTAGGCCCCAACCGCAACCCTTCACGCTTGCTCGACGGCTCGACGCCCAGCCCATGGCCTCCACCAGCCGTCTCGCCGTCCGCCTCGTCCTGGACTAGCCAGTTGCCGCCGCGCTAGGCGTGAACTAGGGTCCTTGCGTGTGCAAGAGTACGTCTCGGGTCACTGCCTGGCTTCATGTGGTCTGGGGCGATCGGCTCAGTGTGAATCGGTGGTTCAAGCCCTCATGGGCCTGCGTCTGCATGGCCCATTCCAGCAAACGGCGACTTTCCCAGCGATACAGGGAGTCAACGTGGCATCGAGTGTACCCAGCTAGCCGATATCACGTTATACGTAGGTATACAATTATTTTTGCACCACATCAAGGTATGGCAGCTGCCACCCCTCGCCCACCGGGGTCCTCCGCCAGTGATATGCGGGATGTGATATGCAATGCATATGCATGCTTCAGAAAAGTAAGATTGAACCAGGCCTCAACGTGGAAAACCAAGGGTGCTGCTGGAAAGATGAGTTGATTTTGGTTGAAATCGATATAAAGATCACCGAAAACGGATGCACGGTTTGCAAATGGCAAGCAAAACAATAATGGCACAAAGCTGCGATTAACAGCACGAGGCCAACTAAATGCATCAAGAACAACAAGCTACTGCACTCTAACATAACAACAAAACACATGGAAGTGATCCACTCAAGATGCTCGACAAAAGATGAACACTGAGCTACGGCTAATTCACACAATAGCAGGTTCAAACAAGCATGGCAAAAGTCCAAAAGATAAGAGGTTCACAGACTTAGTGAAAATAACATGGCAGGATTTAACATCAGAAAGCAATGTTTAGAGCAAGATAACAACATGCTACAGGAACATATCATGGCAAAGCAAGTCATGGAATGAAACTACACAAAGCATATAACAATAGTCCCTTACTGACCATGAGCCAAAAGGGATCAGAAAATACAATGGCAACCATGTGAACATAGCAAGTTTCGTTTACAGATTCAGACTTAGCAGAAGACTGGAACATGGAAAAACAGATTCACGTAGGCATGTTTGCGAGCTCGATGCACTCACCACAAGGCATTGCATGCCAAACTAAGCACACACCCAGTAAGTAGACATGATAAATAAGCTAACCATGGCAATAACAACCTCATAGCATGCAAGGATAAACTATAACAACCTCGGCAAAATTGCTTAACATGTGAACAATCTGCCAGGAACATTTTATAGTAAAAGTAGAGCAAGATTGAGTCATGCTAGGGTGCTCCATAAATGCAAACAAAGACATGGATGAATAGAGCATAACAATATCTCAAAATCATCCTTACTGAACATGCTCAAAAGAGTCATGCTAGGGCCGAGGACTTGGTGAAAATTAGACCTCTCAGGATCTAGATCTGCACAGATATCGAGGATGGCCGGGTTCACCGGAGTGGACGCCGGAGAGGAGGGAGATGGCAGATCGGGGGTCTCCTTCCCCGGATCTGGCCGGAGCTGGGTCGGGGAGGCACGGGGCGGCGAGCTCGGCCGGCTCCGGCGAGCTTCAGGGCGGCGGCGGGGAAGCAGGCGAGACGGGGCACGGTGGTTGGCAAGGTGCGGCGAGGTGCGCCGGCACGGGTGTGGGAGCGGGGCGGCGCTGCGAGGGAACCGGGCGGCGCGGGCGAGGGAGTCGGGCGGCGGTGGCGTGCGGGCCGGGATGGCCCGATCCGGGCTCTCCGGGCCGGCGGCTGAGAGGACGGCGGCGGGACACGTGTTAGCGCAGGAGTGGCGGTGGCGATTTTTCCGGCGACGGGCGGACACGTCCGGCCGCGCGGAGGGGAGAGAGATCTAGGGCTTGATCCGAAATTATGGAGGAGATGCCTATTTATACATAGGAGGAGCTAGGAGGCTCCAAATTGAGCATGGTTTTCGGCCACGCGATCATGATCGAATGACCGAGATGATGGAGGGGGGTTTAGGTGGGTTTTGGGCCAGTTTTGGAAAGGTGTTGGGCTGCAACACGCACGAGGCCGTTACGGTTCCTCGGTTAACCGTTGGAGTATCAAACGAAGTCCAAATGGCACAAAACTTGACAGGCGGTCTACCGGTAGTAAACCAAGGCCGCTTGGCAAGTCTCGGTCCAATCCGAGAACGTTTAACACCCGCACATGAAAAGAGGTAAAAGGAGACACCGGAGGACATAGGAGCGCCGGAATGCAAAACGGACAACAGGGAAAATGCTCGGATGCATGAGACGAACACGTACGCAAATGTGATGCACATGATGACATGATATGAGATGCATGACAAAGACAAAAGCAACACAGAGACAAAAACCCAACACCGAGGAATCTCATAACTTAGTGCCGGAAATGGCAAGAGTTGGAATACAATTATGGTAGGTTACACATGGGGTGTTACATCTTGCCATGGCTCAGTGGGTATTGGTAGGGGTTGGAGCAGGCCTGGGGACTTGATGTTCTCATGTTTGGCATGCTGACATACTAAGCATTGACGAACAAAATCCTCCACCGCTAGTTTGAGGCCTCGCCAGGTGAAGTGTTTCTTGACTCGCTAGTAAGTAGCCATCACTCCAGAATGCTCACCCACAGCACTCGCGTGAAATGTACTGATCAACTTTGTTTGGACTGTAGTGTTTGCTCCTATCCACAGTTTGTTGTGCAGGCGGATGACCCCTTGCCTTGGTTCATAACCTTGCTCATCCGGGCCGGTGATAGCAAGCCGTTGCAGCAAATCTTGTGCCTCGGTATCTGTCTCATAGGAGTTAGCTACTTCTTGCAGCCAGTGTGGTTGGCAGATCGAAAGTGCGTCAATAGACAGAAGGTGCCCGACGCGAGAAAGAGCATCTGCGACGCCATTGTCCGGGCCACGCCTATACTTGAATGAGAATTGGAGCCCGACCATCTTTGACATGGCCTTTCGCTGGAGCTCCATTTCTAGCTGCTGATCCCCCAGACTACATAAGCTCTTGTGATCTGTGACTATCACAAAAGGACCTCGTTGCAGGTACGCCCTCCACTTGTCGACTGCCATGGTGATTGCGAGGAACTCCTTCTTGTAAATTGATAGGCGTTGGTTGCGCACGCCCAGGGCCTTGCTGAGGTAAGCGATGGGGTGGCCGTCTTGGACCAGAACAACCCCCACGCCAGTATCACATGCATTTGTCTCAATGGAGAATGGCCGGGAGAAATCTGGTAAGGCCAATACCAGCGTGCTCACCATCGCAGTCTTGAGATGCTCGAATGCCGCTTGATCTTGTTCTGTCCACACGAACCCTTTCTTGGTGAGCAGCTGCGTAAGGGGCTTAGCGAGGATGCCGTATCGAGGAACAAACTTGCGGTAGTAGCCCGTTAGGCCGAGGAACCCACGGAGTTCCATAGCATTGGTTGGTGTTGGCCACGCCCGCATTGCGCTGGCCTTGCTTGGATCAGTCGCCACGCCCTCCTTTGAGATGATGTGGTCGAGGTACTCGATGCTTGGTTGGGCAAAGGAGCACTTTGATTCCTTGGCATACAGTTGATTTTGACGAAGAATGCCAAACACCGTACGCAAGTGCTCCACGTGATCCTGCAAGGTTTGGCTGAAAACAAGGATGTCATCTAAAAATGTGATGACAAACTTACGATTTGGCCCCGAGAAGACAGAGTTCATGAGGCATTGGAAGGTTGGTGGTCCGTTTGTGACACCAAATGGCATCACTCTGAATTGAAAATGCCCATGGTGAGTCTTGAAAGCTGTTTTCTCCTCATCTCCTTCCCGCATTCGGATTTGATGGTATCCCGCACGGAGATCAATCTTGGAGAAGAATGCTGCACCGGCCAGCTCATCCAACAATTCATCGATTACGGGCAGTGGAAACTTGTTCTTGATGGTGATGATGTTGAGACGCCGATAATCCACACAAAATCGCCATGTTCCATCTTTTTTCTTCACTAAGAGGACCGGAGCCACAAAGGACTTATACTGTGTGTGATCAATCCCGTGCGCAACATCTCGATGACTTGCCGTTCTATTTCGTCCTTCTGTAAGGGAGAATAACGATATGGTCTTGAGTTGATGGGCGTTGCGCCTGGTTCCAGACTGATTGCATGATCATATTGTCAGTGAGGTGGAAGCTCCATTGGTTCTGCAAAGACATCTCTGAAGTCTGTCAATACTTGCTGAATGATTGGGGGTACAGGTTCACCACTGCTATCAGGTGGCTGGGAGTGAATCTCTAGTAGAGCAGCTCCCCAAATTTCATTCTCTTCCTGCATTTGCCACAAAGAAGCTGCATTTAGGGCCGTTATTGCCGGTTGGTCCTCGGTTCTGACGCCAGTCAACAGAATCATGTTTCCTTGCTTGGTGAACCGCATTGTTTTCAATCCCCAATCGCACTGCATTGGGCTGTGGCATGCCAGCCAATCCACCCCAAGGACTGCATCATACACTCCCAAGTCCAGGACTCGCATATCTGTGCAAAGTTCATGACCATGGGTGTGCCACTTGAGCTGGGGCACCACTTCTGTGCATGTCAGTTGCTGCCCATTGGCAACACGCACTGTGATCGGAGAAATGCTGTGGTGGCGGCGCCAATGCGTTGAGCAAATGCAGTGTTGACAAACGTATGTGTGCTGCCGGAATCGACCAATAGAAGCATGGTCTGATTGCCGACAGTTGCTCTTAGCCTGATCGTAGCCGCCGCTTCAGTCCCCTCTACAAGATGGGCGGACAAGAGACAACAAGTAGGGTTTGGCAGTGCTGGTTCATCAAGTAGTTCCAACGCTCGCACTGCCTCATCAGAAAGGACCTCGTCGTGTTCTCCGACTTCAATGGTAAGTAATTGTGTTGTACGCCGACACCGATGCTCTCTCGAGTACTTGTCCCCATAGCGAAAACAGAGGCCATGTTGTCGGCGGTAGTCACGAAGCTGTCGTTCACGACCAAAATCATCAGTCTCTGGGCGCGGCGCGGGTGCCGCGCGTGGTGCAGGAACTGCAGGTGGCATCGAGGTGGTGGTTTGCCTAGAGCAGCTGGCACCGGCACGGTTGGAGGAGGGCGCCCCGGGTTGGTAATGCGATAGCGTGGACGTTGCTGATCCAGCTCCTCCTCTTGGATGCGGGCGAAGACCATTGCTCGCGTGATACTATTGGGAGCTTGAATGCGCACAGCAGCACACAGTTCATCCTTGAGGCCCAGCAAAAACTGAGTGACGGAGAACTTGGTGCTGAGAGAGGCGTCCAAGGCGAGCAAATTGTACATATACACTTCGAACTGTTGCATGTACTCTGTAACACTGCCCGTCTGTCGAAGCTATAGTAAGTTGTGCATCAACGATTCAAACTCCTCTGGGCCAAATTCTTCTTCAATCGCGTGACGAAACATCTCCCAAGAGATCATGGCATGTTACTGCCGATACGCCCGAAGCCAGAGTGTCGCATGTCCGTCAACATACAGCGCGGCCGTCGCCACCCAGCTGTGTTGTGGCACCCGATAGAGCTCGAAATACGCGAGACATCAATCGATCCATACCCGAGGTAACTCGCCATCAAAACGGGGGAAATTGTGCTTGGGAGGCTTGGTGTACGACTCTTCACGGAGCGGCAGCAGAGGTTGTTGGTGGCGAACGGAGTCTAGGCGAGCCAACAGAGGTGGCCCTTCATTGGTGAGTCGCGTGAAGGGGGCGGTGGCGGTGGCATTGAGGGCCTGTGGAATCGGAAGTGCACTCAGCGGCGGCGCGGCACGGGACTCCGGAGAGGGAGTTTGTAGGTGCGGTTGCACAAGTGGAGGATCTCCTGGATGTGGTGTCGCGGTGCCCAACCCGGATGACAGGGGATCGACGACCTGGGAAGCCGTGGACGGCGTTGACGAGGCGGAGGGAGAAGTGGCCTTGCGCACGTCGTCAACCGGCCTGGGTAAGCCCGATCTGCTTGGATAGGTTCTGCAACTCCTTGGAGACATGCGTGTTGAAGGCGGCTTGTTCCTCTGCACGTTTGTCTGCCACCAGCTTCTCATCATCGAACGGGAGAGTGGCTTCTCCATGAGGGCCATGAGGTTCGCTGTTTGCTCCCCCATCGTGGCGATGATCTGTCAGGTCTGCACCGAAGGCTTGGACGGCGCCGTCGCACCCGCTCCGAGCAGATCAAACCTCACACAGGATTTCGAGCAATTTCACCGAAGCAAAATCGCACCTGATGTGGTTGATGTTACCAATCTGGCCAAGAGATTATGGGGGCGGCTTCGGAAAAAAAATCGCGGAAGAATTTGCTGGCTCTAAGATACCAAATTGTAATGAACTGAACTCTAGCAAGAAATTGATAGCCGCAGGAGGGGAATTTTGGGTGAGAGGAGGAAGAAGCAGTAGGTGAGGGAGAGACGAAAAGGGGATGGGGAATCAGTTATCTCTTCATTCATGCCTATCTCACCAGGGATTAAGTACCCAACACACACGCACGCTGCTGGCCACAGACGGCCCAGTCAGCCATGGGCTCAGCCCAACCCATACTACTCGTCTCTCCCTAATCAGTCCACTGATGCAGTAGCATCAGGTGTGACAGCGCTACCTCTAAAGCTGGAGTCCTTTTGAATGTCATCTTTGCTGATTGAGCCAGAATCCTCGCTGCTATCGCCGGTCACGGAGCAGAGCAACGACGCACACAGACTTCAGCGGCTATGACTTCCTCGACGATATGGAATTCTAGGTGGCCGCCGGTAACGAAACCGTGGCCCGATCTGCGTCCCAATGCCCAGAGTGGTGTCGGAGGAGAGGCAGATCAGCAGTCATGCCGAAGGATGGCAGAAGGCGACGACCACTTACTTAAATCGAGCACTCTCTTCCAATAATAGAGGGTGGGGTAATGAGGAGAGATGAATGTTGCAGTTTCATGTGCATTTGTGGCCGGGAGAGGTTAGGTTGCGGCAGTGGAAGAGGTAGCGGCGGCGAGGGGAATCGAAGCGAAAGAGATGATCGTGAGTTATTACGCGCAGTTAACGCTAACACCCATGAGGAACAACTATCGTACGACCCATCTGCATGAAGATTTCTGAGTCGGGAAAACCATTAAGATGGGCTAGCAGGCCTTTTGTTTGCATGGTACATAGCACGAACAACCACGAAGAGCCGAGTTTTGCCTAAAAAAACAAAGAGCCAAGTTAATTATTCACCTAAAAACAAAGTTGCTCAAAAAAACTTAAATAAAAAATAAAAGGGCAATCAATTTGGCGTACGTTATTGGGCTGGGAAACAAAGCGGACATGCAAAGCACATCGTGTACCGGGAGTGCAGGGAAAATCATGGTTGTTCGGATGCAGCGAAAAAGTTCGTGCAGGAGATTTGTTGATGACGTGGCTTAGGCTAGTTATAGTCGGAGTAACTTAGCTAGTAACATAGCGCATTCCAAGAAATTTTTTCTTATGTGGCAAGTAGTTAATGAGAAGTAGTAACATAATATGTTACTGTAACATAGCGCTTCCCAATACAAGATGAGTCTACAAGCTAATAAATGAAACTATCTATGATACTAGTACTACGTTACTTTGCACTATGAAGGTAGTAACTTAGACTAGTGTCATATACACGACACTAGTATAAGTTACTCCCCACTATGACCAGCCTGAGAGTAACTTAGGTAGTAACATAACGCACTCCAAATTTTTTTTGCTTATGTGGCATGTAGTTAATGAGGAGAGAGGTGTTTAGAGTAACATAATATGTTACTGTAACATAGCGGTTCCCGAGAAAGAATGAGTCTACAAGCTAATAAATGAGGCCATCTATGACACTAGTACTATGTTACTTTGCACTATGAAAATAGTAACTTAGACTAGTGTCATATGTGTGATACTAGTATAAGTTACTCCCCACTATGACCAGCCTTAAACTGCTAAGGTGATAGGCTGCATGTTCACTGCTGATGTGGATAGTGTGCATGTCAAGAGAAATGAGGTAGTGGGGTGCTCCTATTTATATATAGAATATTTTACATCTTCGTTTTGGACCATCTATTGGAGTTGCTCTTTTACATCTCCGTTTTGGACCATCGGTTAGAGTTAAAGATTTTTTTGGAGATGTAAAAAGCACCTTTTGGTGATGTAAATTTTTACATCACTGGTTTGGAGCACCAAAATATACATCATCTATTGGAGATGCTCTAAGCATTATATTTGCCACCACAACAAAAGGAATTTCATGGAAATTGTTTTGGGTGATTCGCTCTATCCTTCAAAGTTTTCATGGGTCATGAAAAATATTTTGTGGAGCACTACAACACACTCCACACATATGGTGGCATAATTTTTCATTTTCTGATAAGAAAACGTATAATTTTTTATCTATTTGTGTGAAGCATTGTAAGCAGGATAGTTAGGTTATTGTGGATGTCATGATACGAACCAGAATATCTGCAAGTTTAAAACATTTCATGGCAATAATCTATGTACTCTCTATAATTTATTTTGCACTATCATAAACCAAGTCATTACAAACACTACTTGCCTTGGTCCATCAAGTATTCTCTTAGCCCATTGAATAACCTTAGCAAGAACATTTTTACACAGAGCGAAGTGCTACTATTTATACATCAAATACATCAAAAAGCTTAACCAACCTGCAGATTTTTCCTACATTAAAACCAATTAACTCTTCTATGAGGTAGTTATTTCACCACATGCAAATTTCTTCTGATTACCGCCATCCCCTTATAGCAGCACCCCTCATAAGCACTCCTACTTATCAAATGTTAATGTCTCGTTTTCTTCCTTGGCGTCTTATACTATTGATTTTCATGGATATAGGGTGCTTTGCTTCCACTGTGGTGATATTCTGTTATGTCATTTGTAAAAACATGTCTACTTTGTAGTATCCAATGTATCATGCACTTGCGTCTTGTCGCCGTATAGTCTCAACTGCATATAAGGCTTCAAAAACAATGGTCACCCGCAAGATCTGGGCTATTTACTTACGTGACATTGATGGTAGCTATCTACATGTATTCTTCAGTCAACAGCTCTGACTGGCGTACCCGCTGATAATTCTACCTTGGTTGTAGGCAAGTAGGCTGGTATGTTCATCTATTATCAGGAACTCCTCTTCACATCTGAATTTTGGCAAAACAACAATTCTACTGAGACCCTAGCATTAAAAGCAGCGCAGCAAAGGCCGACAAACAAATTTTGTCAGATAATAGAAATTTAGAATCATTGAGGGACATAATACCACTCTACTATCAAGAAGGAACATGCAAACATATTACCTCACACTCAAGTTTGTCATATAAAATAAACAAAAAACAGGCATGTCTCAAATCTAGCCAATGGACTCTGTTTTACAAATAACCTAGACACAGTATGCCATGAAAGACCTTAATACTGAATACATGATTTTAATGCAAAGCTTATGGACACACCCATAGCTTGGGTTGATACTATGAAAGCAAACTCCATTGCACCTAGTGCTCTTCAGAGCTCTAGCTTGGCAAATCATATAAAACTAAACCCAACAAATTAATCTATAGCATGAATTTACAAAAATAATGAAGTTATAGTCAGTATAGGGAACTATGAATCTCTCTAAGGAACCTGAAGTATCTAAATCACACACGACAAAAATGACCTAGAGAATCACAAACCATGGAAAAAATTGAAAGCAATCAAGAATTATTTCCACATGCAAGTAGAAACAAGGTACAAAAGTACAATAAGCCATACATGAACCAGTACCATAGGGAATCAATAAGCATATAAACAAGGGATCCCCGCCAGTGTTTCCATTTAATTTGGTAAAAGTGTAGATCTTGCTCTCACATTTACTTGAAACATGTGTTCGTAGTTCTTTGCATTTATATAATTTTTCCAATTTCAAAGCTCATCAATGCTTACACATGTGTTTGCTTATTACCAATAGCTTGATTAAACAATTATCTATAAGAGGGATGATCAAAATGTAGTGTCTTTTATATTCTTCTATACTACTGCCTGAATGGGACATAAAGCGAACTTTCAATCCAATGAAAGATAGGTGTAGCACCTAAAGAATAACATGATCATGGTAGATAACTGAATCCCATAACAGGGATCAACATGTGTATCAAAAGCAGTAAAACATGGACGTACTACACAATCATAGAAAATATGGTAACATCCTCGAACTTTATTCTTTTAATAGAACCTGAACAATTGGGTAACATCGTGTGGCTTCTACAGTCTGAATCAAAAGGATCATCTGTGATGTTAATTATCAATGATGCTCCCCTTCATCTAGTATAACAAATGTCAAAAGAAATATACATTAATGGTACACTTCATGCTAATTACAATTGAAGTGCTAATTGATATAGAATATATTATATATCGAACAGCTACAGATGCAACCTGAGATGATTTTACCTTCCTATAATAAAGAAGTAACCATTCTATGAATGCATAAACTAATACATATTTTCATATATTTTTAATATGATGGTGTAGTCTCTATCAAATGGAGCATAATTGCATCACAAAATATTTGAGCTAGCATGTCTTCTTTTCCCAATCAAATATATGCATTTCTTCTCTCAAAGCTAGTCTTTGCTGTGAACATAACTTTATACTTTTTCTTTGCAGTTTGAATATGGTTAGCTCTTCTGCTGCTTTACAGGTTATGATAGTTCTATTCTATCTATGTAACTATGAGATACTTCTGGACTGAAAAGGTCAAGAGTCTTGGTGTTGCATAACAGCAGAGTATGATTAATTGTCAGTCTCGCCTACAAATCTAGCTTGTGTAGGATACAGTAATTCTGATACCCAGAGACCAAAAAGTGGTGCCTGAATAATTCTATGAAAAGATTGCATGCGTAGCAGATTGCTGACAGGAAATAAATTGTACTAAAAGGATGAACAAATCTGACTTTATGGGAAGAGTGTGCAACAGTCATGAAGAGTGGAGTATATTATACCTAATATGTGCTGCCAAAGGTAACGCCTCCAAGATGAATTATGAAACTGATACTCAAGATTGTATGATTGACATGAAGTACCAATACATGGGAGCAATGAACATGGCGATAGTGATCGACGACTGCACAAAGGAGACAACCGTTCAAATGAATAACACACCTGTTACAGGGACCCCGCATCGTCATCTAGAGGAGAATCGTTTGGAGGAAACATGGGACTATCTTAGTCCCAATCGGCGAATATGTCGCTCCACCTGATGGTCGCTACTAGTCTGCGTCGTCGTAGAACTCTAAGATCTGTAGAGCTAAGATCAGATTGACAAAACATCCCTTGTTTCCATTGATGCAGTATATGTCTGTCTGATCCATTCAGGTCCATCATTTTACCTTGCAAGATTTTCATTGATATAACATCATCCCTATAATAACAACACATTCTGAAAATATGGGCATCTATACAGACATAAGTAATTAGAACCAGAAAGGTAGACCTTCATATTAATTACCAAAACCAGAGATCACCAAGACCATATCAATATAAAGTTTTAAGAATAGGTCGATTTAAGAAAGGAAACATGTCTAAACTGTGCTCTACATTGTATAAAAAGAAAATTAGGAAGAAATTTCTCAAAGCAAACATACCATGGAGTGTCACTTTAACAGGAAAATTACATACTAACCCGCAATCCCCATCCTTGTGCAGCTACCGACACACATACCAGCAACCGTCGGAAGTACCACAAAAGAGACAAAATAAAGGAAATGAGACACAACATATACCTAAGAGGAGGTAGAATAATTGGGGTGTGGGAACAGGGATCCTAGCGACGGTTAAGGTCACACGGAACCATCGAGGATCTCTAGCTGCCAATGGGTAGGAGGCTTGTAGCGACCAGACCTCAAACAGTCCAATCTCTGTGCTCCGGTGTCATCCCTGGAACAGTAATGCTGACACCACACAGTACTTGAAGGATTTATAACAGAGTAGCAATCACACACCTATTACATCAAGTGTCTCAAAAGAGAACTTATTGCAATAAATATGGCTTAAGGCCATCTAAAAACGATAACAGCGGAAGGCTTGGAAGATAAGTGAGTCCATCAACTCCAACGGCATCACTGAGTATAGAACCACGACCTAAAGGCACCTTAATCATCATCTGAAAAGTCTGCAACATTAACGTTGCAGCCCGAAACGGGTCAGCACATGGAATATGCTGGCAATGTAACACATAGAGAGTAATGGAATGAAATAAGCTATTCTATATGCAAATATGGCTGGTGGAAAGCTCTATGGTTATAGTTTTGTGTAAAGCCAATTTTTCCCTACTGCAAAGGAATAAATTTTATTTAACTATCATGGTAGTTGTTAAACATTGAGAATGGTTGACAGCATTCTCAATCCCAATTAAGCATCATCATTAAACAAAACCCAACAAATTAATTTAGAGTAACATGTGAGATTCACATGATAATCCAGGTACTAGATACTCAAGATGTCCATAACCGGGGACACGGCTAACCATGATTAGTTTATACACTCTGCAGAGGTTTGCGCACTTTTCCCCACAAGACCCGATCTCCTCCGTTGGATTTCTCGCACTACATGGTGTTTGAGAAACGGATGACCGAGACATAGTCTTTCAGAAGCGCTAGCACCTTACGAACGGGTAGACCGTACCAACCTACATCCCCTACATCTGCTAGTCTACCACTGTAAGAGTTCGCACGACTTAGTCAACTATGCTAGAGCCCATAGTAGCTTGTGGCTGCACACGGAAGTTTCTAGCATGAATAATCTCATGATCCCTTTGAGCCTGGGTGGCGGTCCAAAAGAAAACAGGCAATCGCTGGAATACCCAGGTGCCTCAATCCACCCAGATGTGTGTTTAGGTTGCCGCCTTAAATAAACCATTAATTAACAATCTCACATCTGTCATGGATACACTCACCCAATCCATGTCTACTAGCATAGCATGGCATAATAAGCAAATGTAAGAGTAACTCCCAAAGGTTTGATAATAAACAGGTAATAGGTTCTACCTCAACTACTTCCTAAACCCACGATTTAATTAGATCCTAATCATGCAATGTGTGAGGATTGATCTAATGCAATAAAACTGGGTAGTAGGAGGTATGATCAAAGTGTTACTTGCCTTGCTGATGATCCGCAAAACCTAGCGATTCGAAGTAGCAAGCGGCGCACTCCGGGTACTCTATCGCAAACAAACAAGCATACAATAAGTACTCAACTAATGCATAGGTAAAACACGAATAAAAGATCTAACCAGAAAGTTCAACTTAAAAACTCTGGTTGGCAAAAAGAATCAAAACGAACGAAGCAACGAAAGACAAACGGTAAAAGAAACAAGCTTCGTTTACTATTCTGGATCTAGGGCAATTTTTACTGTGGCAAAAACTTGTTTGAGTTGGTTAAACGGAAAAGGGTTTCGAGACGAAACTCCAGGCGCTTGAATCGCCTGATTCCGATAAACGAGCTAAAAGATAAACTAAAACGAACATCGGATCAGAGACCGCGATTAGAAAAACCACGGATTTAATCCGAGAAAAAGAAAAACGACGAACAGGTTAACAAACGAACGTTCGTTAACAGAAACTAAACAAAAAACGCGTTCGTTAAAACGAACGGACGAGCGGGCGCTCGCTAAATAAATAAACCGGAGAAAAGCTGATCTATTGAAAAAAACGAAAACTAGGGTTTTCCAAAAGAAACCCGAAACGGCTTTTTCTCAAAAATCAGCCGGTGGCTACCTCAGCGGCGGCTCTCCGGTGGGGATCCGGCAGGGCGACGGGTGGCGCGAGGCGGCGGGGCGGCGGCGGCTCTAGGCGGCGGGGCGGTAGACGGCTTGCAGCGGCGCGGGGCGGCGTGGGGTGGCGGCGGCGGTGGCTCGGGGCTCCAGGGGGGCCGGGGTGGTATTTAAGGAGGGGGGGGTCGGCTGGCTTGGGGAGGGGGTCGGCGGCGGCGGCGGCTCCGGCTCGGTCTCCTCCCGAGTCCGGCAGCACCACGGGCGAGGAGGCGGCGGCTTGGGCCGGCCTGGCTCGGCTGGGCCCATGGCCTAGTCGGGCGCGGGGGTTTTTTTAAAACAATTTCGCTGCGCCTAAATAAATCTAGAAAAAATAAATAAAAAAGTAAAAATGCCAAAACAAATTTTCTCCGTCTAAATAAAATATTTAGAATAGGATGAACATTTGTTTGGCTCTAAATGCAACTTTTGAAAACGTGCAATTTTTCCTAAATTCAAATAAAATAGCAAATAAAACCAAAATAAAATCTTATTTGATTTTTTATTAAATCCTCAATATTTCTTTATTTTTGGGAAAGTCATTTAATTCCCTCTCTCATATTTTGATAATAGAAATAATTGAAGATAAAATAAATAAAATCAAATGATCCTATTTTCAAAATTTGAGAAAACTCAAATATGAAAATAACGAAATCCCCAACTCTCTCCGAGGGTCCTTGAGTTGCGTAGAATTTGTAGGATCCACCAAAATACAATAAAATATGCTATGCAATGATGATCTAGTGTATAACATTCCAAATTGAAAATTTGGGATGTTACAAACCTACCCCCCTTAAGATGAATCTCGCCCTCGAGATTCGGGTTGGCTAGAAAATAGGTGAGGGTGGTCCTTCAGCAATTCTTCCTCTCGCTCCCAGGTGGCTTCATCCTCCGTGTGGTGGCTCCACTGAACTTTGCAAAACTTGATAACCTTGCTGCGGGTGACTCGACTGGCATACTCTAGAATCTTGACTGGTTTCTCCTCATAGGTCAAATCACTGTCCAACTGAATTGCTTCCAGCGGCACTGTATCTCTCAGCGGTATGTCAGCCATCTCTGTGTGGCACTTCTTCAACTGGGAAACGTGGAACACGTCGTGAACTCCTGATAATCCTTCAGGCAACTCCAACTTATAGGCTACTTCTCCCATACGTTCCAAAACTTTGTATGGGCCTACAAAACGTGGCGCTAACTTTCCCTTAACTCCAAAGTGTTTAACTCCTCAAAGTGGTGATACTCGAAGATAAACTCGGTCTCCAACTTCGTAAACTGTCTCCTTGCGTTTTGAATCTGCGTAGCTCTTCTGCCTGGAATGAGCTACCTTCAGCCTATCGCGAATCAATTTTACTTTCTGTTCAGACTCTTTATTCAGATCCGGTCCAAACAACTGACGGTCTCCAACTTCATCCCATGACAATGGGGTCTTGCACCTCCTTCCGTACAAAGCTTCGAAAGGGGCCATCTTCAAACTGGATTGATAACTGTTGTTGTAAGAGAACTCTGCATATGGAAAATTCTCGTCCCAACTAGATCCGAAATCTAGCGCACAAGCTCTTAATATATCCTCCAAAATCTGATTGACTCTCCCAGTCTGTCCATCTGTCTGCGGATGGAAAGTTGTACTAAACTCTAGTCTGGCACCCAAAGTTTCATGCAACTGATTCCAGAACTTTGAGGTAAATTGGGTTCCCCTATCTGATACAATGCTCTTTGGAACTCCATGTAGACATACGATTCTGGTCATGTATATCTTTGCCAACTTTGCACTGGTATAGGTAGTCTTCACTGGAATGAAATGGGCTACCTTTGTCAGACGATCGACTACAACCCATATTGAGTCATAGCCTGAACGAGTTCTGGGTAAACCCGTAACAAAATCCATGCCTAACTTATCCTACTTCCATTCGGGTATCGACAATGGCTGTAGCAATCCTGCTGGCTTCTGATGATCTGCCTTTACTCTCTGACATACATCACAAACAGCTACATACTCCGCAATATCCTTCTTCATTCCGGTCCACCAGAAAGTATCCTTCAAATCCAAATACATCTTGGTATTTCCTAGGTGAATCGAATATGGTGAATCATGTGCCTCTTGCAGAATTAACTTCCTGATCTCCGATTCATTAGGCACATAAACACGGTCTTCAAACCATAGGGTATCATGCTCATCCTCACGAAATCCCTTAGCTTTCCTTTGCTCATTTTCTCCTTAATAGAGGCAATCTCCTTGTCAGTCCTTTGAGCTTCTCTGATCTTATCCATCAAGGTAGACTGAATCTCCAATGCTGCTACATAGCCTCTCGGAACTATCTCCAAACGTAGTTCACGAAGATTCTCGGCTAACTCCCTCGGTAAATCTCCTGTCATTAAGGTGTTGACATGACTTTTACGGCTCAACGCGTCAGCTACTACGTTAGCCTTTCCGGGGTGATAATGCAATCTCATATCATAATCCTTGATGAGCTCCAACCATCTCCTTTGCCCGAGATTCAACTCTTTCTGCGTGAAAATATACTTCAAACTCTTGTGATCCGTGTACACCTCACAATGGTTTCCAATGAGAAAATGTCTCCAGGTTTTCAATGCATGCACTACCGCTGCTAACTCCAAATCATGCGTAGCATAACTCAACTCATGAGGCTTAAGCTGTCGTGAGGCATAGGAAACAACTCTTCCTTCCTGCATAAGCACTGCTCCAAGTCCTCGACGTGAAGCGTCGCAATACACCTCATAATCCTTGGTCTGATCTGGCAAAATCAACACAGGTGATGTAACCAACCGTTTCTTCAACTCCTGGAAACTGGCCTCACGTTCCTCAGTCCATATGAACTTGGTATCCTTTTTCAACAACTCCGTCATAGGCTTCGCAATCTTTGAGAAATTCTCAATGAATCTCCGGTAGTATCCTGCGAGTCCAAGAAAACTCCGGATCTCTCCAACTGTTGTTGGGGCTTCCCAATTGGTCACGGTATCAACTTTAGTGGGATCTACTGCTATACCTTCTCCCGATATAACGTGTCCGAGAAATCCAACTTCCTTCAACCAAAACTCACATTTGCTAAACTTGGCATATAATTGATGTTCCCTGAGCTTTCCAAGAACCAAACGCAAATGCTCCTTATGCTCCTCTTCGTTCTTTGAGTAAACAAGGATATCATCAATGAACACTACAACAAACTTATCCATAAACTCCATAAACACCTTGTTCATCATGTTCATAAAATATGCAGGTGCGTTAGTCAGACCAAATGACATAACGGTATACTCGTACAGCCCATACCTGGTGGTAAAAGCCGTCTTAGGTATATCCTGTTCTCGAATCTTCAACTGGTGGTATCCTGATCGCAGATCGATCTTGGAAAATACCTTAGCTCCTTGCAATCGATCAAATAGATCATTGATCATCGGTAGTGGGTACTTGTTCTTGATGGTTACTTCATTCAATCCTCGATAATCAACAACCATCCTTAACGATCCATCCTTCTTTTCCACTAGAAGTACTGGCGATCCCCAAGGCGAAGAACTTGGGCAAATATATCCCTTATCCAATAACTCATTAATCTGCTTCTTAATCTCCACCAAATCCTTTGCGAGTGTCCTATATGGTCTCTTTGGTATTGGCCCTGTGCCTGGCAAAAGCTCAATCAAAAACTCAATATCTCTATCCGGTGGCATGCCTGGAAATTCTTCTGGAAATACATCTGGGAAATCCTTCACCACTGGTACTTCCTCCTGCACAACTCCTGTTAAGGAATTTACTTGAGTCCTCTTTGGCACATGCCGGGATACATACTTGATCCTTCTTCCTTCTGGGGTGGTAAGCATAATTGACTTACTGGCACATTCAATATTTCCTTCATACTTTGATAACCAATCCATGCCTAATATCACATCCAATCCTTAAGATTCCAACACTATTAGGTCTGAGGGAAATACGTAGTTACCAATCCTTAATGGTAATCAATCACACCATGGACTAGCCATATACTCTGCTCCAGGCGAGGTTACTAACATGGGTGACCTAAGGGCTTGGGTTGGCAGTTTATACTTATCCACAAATCCCCTTGATATGTATGAATGCGATGCACCAGTATCAAAAAGAACAAGTGAAGTAAATGACTTAACCAAAAACTTACCGATTACTGCATCCGGCTGCTCTTCAACCTCCTCCACGTTAACGTGGTTCACCTGTCCCCTGTTGAAAGGGTTCAGCTTTTTCCCAGAGCTTCCATTGCCATTTCCATTATGTGATTCGGGACTTTCGTTGGCATAATGTCTGGTCTTCTGGCACTTAAAGCAAGTGACTTGGCTTGGGTCTTTCTTGGCTGGGGTTGATGGGTTGGTGCGGTTCTGGCCGTTGCTTCCCCCATTCCCATTACCATTCTTGGGGCCATTGTGATTGTGTGAGCTACCTCCTCCATGGGTATGTTGAAAATCTCCTCCCGGTCTAGGGGTAAAACGTGGCTTCTGCTGAGCTCCTGAATTGTACTTCCCTTGTACATACTTCCACTTGCGATTCTCAATATGCTGCTGCTTCCCTTCAATCATGAGAGCACGATCTACCAACTCTTGGTAGTTGTTGAAGGTTGCTACCATCAACTGCATGCTCAACTCATCATTCAATCCTGCCAGAAACTTCTCCTGCTTAGTTGCATCCGTACCAATGTCATCTGGGGCATAACGTGCTAACTTACTAAAGTCCTCCACATACTGGCCAACTGTCCGTCCTCCTTGGCGCAAGTTGTGAAACTCTCGCTTCTTCATGGACATAGCTCCTGCTGAAACATGGGCAGTACGAAAAGCCTGCTGAAACTGGTCCCACGTGGCAGTGTCGATAGGGAAAGTGGCTGTGAAATTCTCCCACCATGATGTTGCGGGTCCTTCCAACTGATGTGCGGCAAACTTCACCTTTTCCGCATCTGTGCACCCTGCCGTGGTCAACTATCTTGCTGTCTTGCGGAGCCAATCATCTACTACTATCGGCTCGGTGCTACTGGAAAATACCGGCGGATTCAGCCTAAGAAAACGGGCTAAGTGATCAGCAGGTGGTGGTGGTGGTGGGTTGTTGTTGTTGTTCCCCTGATTCTGATTCTGGACTAGCAACTGCATCAACGTGTTCTGCTGCTGGATCAACTGGGTGAGCTCCGGTGGGAAGGTAAATCCGGGGTCACGTCTCGGAAGCATCTGAGGGTTTAGAAAAGATGAGATTTAAGAATAGAGGGGTCTAAAGAGAAAACACTACCCATATGCACATGAGGCAAAAGCAAACAATTCACTTCATTCAATCAATCAAACAAGGGCATACAATCGATCTAACTATTGCAAAAGTGCTCGAACTACTATATTTACATGGTGGACTACTACTACTGATGGGGTGGTCTACTAGAAATATTCTTTGGTTGCAGACTCCATGATATCTGCTCCAGCTTCATCAACATAGTCATCATCGCTATCATCTGGATCCGAGTCGGTGTCGTCGATGATGATGTAGTCTTCCGGGCGAATCTCCTTGGGTTCTTCGTCTTCTTCTACTGGTGTAGGGCCTCCCATGAATATTCCAATCTTCTTGATTAGATCGTCATTCTTTTCCACTAATACTTCGCTTTCCTCTTCAAAATCTTCACGTGTAGCCTTGAGTTCTTCCTCCAGTTCCTTGATTCTTGTCCTCGCCTTCTTCAGATCTATCATGTCGGCGCACATCTGGTTCTCCTGACGTCGAATGTGTTGGTTTAACTCCTGGATAAAAGCTGCAACTGATCTATCCTTCCTGGTGCTGATCATCTCCCAGTGCTCATCTCGGCGCCCACAAATCTGGTAGATAGTATCCTTGAGATCATTGCGGTAAACTTCTCCAATACGTCCCATGGCGATGTGAGCTGCCATGCTCTTTCCTAGACTCCAAGTTGGTGCATCAAAATAAAACTCTATGGGCTCAGTGACTGGCATGAACGTCCTTCCTGGAACTTGAACTTGAATCATCCAGCGCTCTTCTTCAGGTAGAGTGGCGTTGTAGGTTCCGGTGAAGCTTGGTACTCCTATGTTCAGGTATCTAGTGACTTCCTTCAAGTGACGTCCAAAGGGTGTATCTTCATCCGGTTGCATGAACTTGTTCCTTGCATTCTCCATCCTAAATGAGTAGAAAAGATGAGAGGTCAGAATAAGAAGAGTGAGTAGTGATCTAGGGCTTTAGCTTAGTGGTCGTGTCCTACAGTCAGCGTGTGCTCTGATACCATCTTGTAGCGACCAGACCTCAAACGGTCCAATCTCTGTGCTCCGGTGTCATCCCTGGAACAGTAATGCTGACACCACACAGTACTTGAAGGATTTATAACAGAGTAGCAATCACACACCTATTACATCGAGTGTCTCAAAAGAGAACTTATTACAATAAATATGGCTTAAGGCCATCTAATAACGATAACAACGGAAGGCTTGGAAGATAAATGAGTCCATCAACTCCAACGGCATCACTGAGTATAGAACCACGACCTAAAGGCACCTTAATTGTTGTCTGAAAAGTCTGCAACATTAACGTTGCAGCCCGAAACGGGTCAGCACATGGAATATGCTGGCAATGTAACACATAGAGAGTAATGGAATGAAATAACTTATTCTATATGCAAATATGGCTGGTGGAAAGCTCTATGGTTACAGTTTTGCGTAAAGCCAATTTTTCCCTACTACAAAGGAATAAATTTTATTTAACTATCATGGTAGTTGTTAAACATTGAGAATGGTTGACAGCATTCTCAATCCCAATTAAGCATCATCATTAAACAAAACCCAACAATTAACTTTAGAGTAACATGATGAGATTCACATGATAATCCAGGTACTAGATACTCAAGATGTCCATAACCGGGGACACGGCTAACCATGATTAGTTTATACACTCTGCAGAGGTTTGCACACTTTTCCCCACAAGACCCAATCTCCTCCGTTGGATTTCTCGCACTACATGGTGTTTGAGAAACGGATGACCGAGACATAGTCTTTCAGAAGCGCTAGCACCTTATGAACGGGTAGACCGTACCAACCTACATCCCCTACATCTGCTAGTCTACCACTGTAAGAGTTCGCACGACTTAGTCAACTATGCTAGAGCCCATAGTAGCTTGTGGCCGCACACGGAAGTTTCTAGCATGAATAATCTCATGATCCCTTTGAGTCTGGGTGGCGGTCCAAAAGAAAACAGGCAATCGCTGGAATACCCAGGTGCCTCAATCCACCCAGATGTGTGTTTAGGTTGCCACCTTAAATAAACCATTAATTAACAATCTCACAGCTGTCATGGATACACTCACCCAATCCACGTCTACTAGCATAGCATGGCATAATAAGCAAACGTAAGAGTAACTCCCTAAGGTTTGATAATAAACAGGTAATAGGTTCTACCTCAACTACTTCCCAAACCCACAATTTAATTAGATCCTAATCATGCAATGTGTGAGGATTGATCTAATGCAATAAAACTGGGTAGTAGGAGGTATGATCAAAGTGTTACTTGCCTTGCTGATGATCCGCAAAACCTAGTGATTCGAAGTAGCAAGCGGCGCACTCCGGGTACTCTATCGCAAACATACAAGCATACAATAAGTACTCAACTAATGCACAGGTAAAACACGAATAGAAAATTTAACCAGAAAGTTCAACTTAAGAACTCCGGTTGGCAAAAAGAATCAAAACGAACGAAGCAACGAAAGACAAACGGCAAAAGAAACAAGCTTCGTTTACTATTCTGGATCTAGGGTAATTTTTACTGTGGCAAAAACTTGTTTGAGTTGGTTAAATGGAAATAGGGTTTGGAGACGAAACTCCAGGCTCTTGAATCGCCTGATTCCGATAAACGAGCGAAAAGATAAACTAAAACGAACATCGGATCAGAGATCACGATCAGAAAAACCGCAGATTTAATCCGAGAAAAAGAAAAACGACGAACAGGTTAACAAACGAATGTTCGTTAACAGAAACTAAACGAAAAACGCGTTCGTTAAAACGAACGGACGAGCGGGGCTCGCTAAATAAATAAACCGGAGAAAAACCGATCTATTGAAAAAACAAAAACTAGGGTTTTCAAAAAAACGAAACGGCTTTTTCTCAAAAACCGGCCGGCGGCACACCTCGGAGGCGGCTCTCCGGCGGGGCTCTGGCAGGGCGGCGGGTGGCGCGAGGCGGCGGGGCGGCGGCTCCGGGCGGCGGCGGGGCGGCTTGCGGCTTGCGGTGGCGCGGGCAGCGGCAGGCGGCGCGGGGCGGTGTGGGGTGGCGGCGGCGGTGGCTCGGGGCTCCAATGGGGCCCCGGGGTGGTATTTAAGGAGGAGGGGTCGGCTGGCTTGGGGAGGGGGTCGACGGCGGCTCCGGCTCCGGCTCGGTCTCCTCCCGAGTCCGGCAGCGGCACGGGCGAGGAGGCGGCGGCTTGGGCCGGCCTGGCTCGGCTGGGCCCTTGGCCGAGTCGAGCGCGGGTTTTTTTTAACAATTTCGCTGCGCCTAAAAGAAACTAGAAAAAATAAATAAAAATCTAAAAATGCCAAAACAAATTTTCTCCGTCTAAATAAAATATTTAGAACAGGATGAACATTTTTTTGGCTCTAAATGCAATTTTTGAAAACGTGCAATTTTTCCTAAATTCAAATAAAATAGCAAATAAAACCAAAATAAAATCTTATTTGATTTTTTATTAAATCCTCAATATTTCTTTATTTTTGGGAAAGTCATTTTATTCCCTCTCTCATATTTTGATAATAGAAATAATTGAAGATAAAATAAATAAAATCAAATGATCCTATTTTCAAAATTTGAGAAAACTCAAATATGAAAATAACGAAATCCCCAACTCTCTCCGAGGGTCCTTGAGTTGCGTAGAATTTCTAGGATCCACCAAAAGCAATAAAATATGCTTATGCAATTGATGATCTAGTGTATAACATTCCAAATTGAAAATTTGGGATGTTACAAGGCTGAACACGACAAACATCTCCTGGAGCATGTCCAGGCCGCTATCCCTTTCCAGGAGCGCACAACCCCAACGTCGGCTCCTTCCACGGCTAACAATGTATATTCAACACTCAACCTTAATCAAGCATACAAAATAGATGTCTGCCAAAATATATAGATGTACTACATGTAAACTTGCAATGCTGGAAGCAGAGGAAAAGCATGGCACGCTCATGCTCAAAACGTGATCCCGTGAACAAATTCTATAAGTAATACACCGAGTTAGAAGCTGGTGCCAAATCTAATCTCACGTACGTAGTTCTAGTCCTTCTAGCAATCAGTGGCATTGGAAATTTACAAAAAGAAGATTCAGATTTGTTTAAAAACAGAGGGGGTGGCTGGTGCCTGTCGATCGGTAGATGGATGGGAGATGGTTGGATCGACGCAGTCATGCATACTTGGCGGAGGTGGAGTCTGACGGTGACACGGTCTACTACAGCGACGGAGGCAGTGCCGGACTGCCAGAGGTGGAGCACTGGATGAAGGAAATATGCCCTAGAGGCAATAATAAAGTTGTTATTTATATTTCCTTATATCATGATAAATGTTTACTATTCAAGCTAGAATTGTATTAACCGGAAACTTAGTACATGTGTGAAGACATAGATAAACAGAGCGTCACTAGTTTGCCTCTACTTGACTAGCTCATTGAATCAATGATGGTTATGTTTCCTAACCATAGACATGAGTTGTCATTTGATTAACGGTATCACATCATTAGAGAATGATGTGATTGACTTGACCCATCTGTTAGCTTAGCACGATGATCGTTTAGTTTGTTGCTATTGCTTTCTCCATAACTATACATGTTCATATGACTATGAGATCATGCAACTCCCGAATATCGAAGGAACACTTTGTGTGCTAGCAAACGTCACAACGTAACTGGGTGATTATAAAGGTTCTCTACAGGTGTTTCCGATGGGGTTTGTTGAGTTGGCATGGATCAAGATTAGGATTTGTCACTCCGATTGTCGGAGAGGTATCTCTAGCCCTCTCGGTAATGTACATCACAATAAGCCTTGCAAGCAATGTAGCTAATGAGTTAGTTATGGTATGTAGCATTACGGAACAAGTAAAGAGACTTGCCGGTAATGAGATTGAACTAGGTATTGAGATACCGACGATCGAATCTCGGGCAAGTAACATACCGATGACAAAGGGAACAACGTATATCGTTATGCGGTTTGACCGATAAAGATCTTCGTAGAATATGTAGGAACGAATATGAGCATCTAGGTTCCGCTATTGGTTATTGACCGGAGACATGTCTCAGGCATGTCTACATAGTTCTCGAACCCGTAGGGTCCACACGCTTAACGTCCGGTATTACGAGTTTATGTGTTTTGATGTACCAAAGGTAGTTCGGAGTCCCGGATTTGATCACGGACATGACGAGGAGTCTCGAAATGGTCGAAACATAAAGATCGAGATATTGGAAGCCTATGTTTGGACATCGGAATGGTTTCGGGTGAAAACGGGAGTATACCGGAGCACCGGGAGATTACTAGAACCCCCCGGGAGGTATATGGGCCTTATTGGGCCTTAGTGGGAGAGAGGGGAAAGGAGCAAAGGAGGGGCCCCCAAGCTCAATCCGAATTGGGAGGGGGGCCGGCCCCTCTTTTCCTTCCTCCTCCCTCCTCCTTCCTTCTCTCCTAAATCCAATAAGGCAAGGGGGGATCCTACTCCCGGTGGGAGTAGGACTCCCCTTGGGGCGCGCCTAGGAGGCCGGCCCCCTCCCCCTCCTCCACTCCTTTATATACGGGGGAGGGGGGCACTGTCGATGTCAAAACTGGCGGATCTCGGGTAGGGGGTCCCGAACTGTGCGTCTGAGGTTGATGGTAACAGGAGACATGGAACACAATGTTTACCCTGGTTCAGGCCCTCCTGATGGAGGTAAAACCCTACGTCCTGCTAGATTAATATTGATGAGTATGGGGTTTACAAGAGTTGATCTACCACGAGATCGTAATGGCTAAAACCCTAGAAGTCTAGCCTATCTGATTATGATTGTCTCTATGGACTAAGCCCTCCGGTTTATATAGACACCGGAGGGGACTAGGGTTATACAAAGTCTGTTACAGAGAAAGGAATCTTCATATCCAAACGCCAAGCTTGCCATCCATGCCAAGGAGAGTCCCATCCGGACACGGGTGAGAGTCTTCGGTCTTGTATCTTCATAGCCCATCAGTCCGGCCCATGTCCAACAGGCCGGACGCCCGAGGACCCCTTAGTCCAGGACTCCCTCCATTGCCCCTGAACCAGGCTGCAATGACGAGGTGTCCGGCACGCAGATTGTCTTCGGCATTGCAAGGCGGGTTCCTCCTCCGATCACTTCAAAACACCTGACTTAAAGAGTTGTATTCGGCCTTCCATTTAATGTCACACCCATCGGCTTCTGTGCCTCCACACCTTCTGCTCCACGCGTCGAGCGAATACGAGAGGTCGGGGCATTTTTGCAGAACCCCCTCCGGCCACATAAGAAAGGCCTCTATTAAAGGGGAGTGGATCCCAGATCCATTCCATACCCCGCGGAAAAATCCTAAGAGCTTGCTAGGAGGAATCACTCCAACATGGCTAGCACCCCCAGCTCTTCCTCCCGTCTCCATAGCTCCGAGAAAGGTGATTGGGAGAGATGTTCCATATCTCACGGTCAGCTGACGAAGCTGCAAACACAGGGCTTTCTTTTCAAAAATACATCTCCTGATCGCCACATCAAATCGTGATGCCATTCGCCGCATGCTAGGAGTTGGCGTATTTCGAGATTAGGATTTGTCACTCCGATTGTCGGAGAGGTATCTCTGGGCCCACTCGGTAATGCACATCACTATAAGCCTTGCAAGCATTGTAACTAATGAGTTAGTTGCGGGATGATGTATTACATAATAAGTAAAGAGACTTGCCGGTAATGAGATTGAACTAGGTATTGAGATACCGACGATCGAACCTCGGGCAAGTAACATACCGATGAAAAGGGAACAACGTATGTTGTTATGCGGTTCGACCGATAAAGATCTTTGTAGAATATGTAGGAGCCAATATGGGCATCCAGGTTCCACTATTAGTTATTGACCAGAGAGATTTCTCGGTCATGTCTACATAGTTCTCGAACCCGTAGGGTCCGCACGCTTAACATTCGTTGACGATATAGTATTATATGAGTTATGTATGTTGGTGACCGAATGTTGTTCGGAGTCCCGAATGAGATCACGAACATGACGAGGAGCTCCAGAATGGTCCGGAGGTGAAGATTCATATATTGGATGATATGGTTAGTGACAACCCACAAGTATAGGGGATCGCAACAGTTTTCGAGGGTAGAGTATTCAACCCAAATTTATTGATTCGACACAAGGGGAGCCAAAGAATATTCTCAAGTATTAGCAGTTGAGTTGTCAATTCAACCACACCTGGAAACTTAATATCTGCAGCAAAGTGTTTAGTAGCAAAGTAATATGATAGTAGTGATAACGGTAACGAAAGGTAACAGTAGTAAAAGTAATGTTTTTGGTATTTTGTAGTGATGATAGCAATAGCAACGGAAAAGTAAATAAGCGGAGAACAATATATGGAAAGCTCGTAGGCAATGGATCGGTGATGGAGAATTATGCCGGATGCGGTTCATCACGTAACAGTCATAACCTAGGGTGACACAGAACTAGCTCCAGTTCGTCAATGTAATGTAGGCATGTATTCCGAATATAGTCATGCGTGCTTATGGAAAAGAACTTGCATAACATCTTTTGTCCTACCCTCCCGTGGCAGCGGGGTCCTTACGGATACTAAGGGATAATAAGTCCTCCTTTTAATAGAGTACCAGAACAAAGCATTAACACATAGTGAATACATGAACTCCTCAAACTACGGTCATCACCGGTAAGTATCCCGATTATTGTCACTTCGGGGTTAACAGATCATAACACATAATAGGTGACTATAGACTTGCAAGATAGGATCAAGAACACTCATATATTGATGAAAACATAATAGTTTCAGATCTCAAATCATGGCACTCGGGCCCTAGTGACAAGCATTAAGCATAGCAAAGTCATAGCAACATCAATCTCAGAAGATAGTGGATACTAGGGATCAAACCCTAACAAAACTAACTCGATTACATGATAGATCCCATCCAACCCATCACCGTCCAGCAAGCCTACGATGGAATTACTCACGCATGGCGGTGAGCATCATGAAATTGGTGATGGAGGATGGTTGATGATGACGATGGCGACGGATTCCCCTCTCCGGAGCCCCGAACGGACTCCAGATCAGCCCTCCCGAGAGGTTTTAGGGCTTGGCGGTGGCTCCGTATCGTAAAACATGATGATTTCTTCTCTCTGTTTTTTTCTCCCCGAAACACAATATATGGAGTTGGAGTTGGAGTCGGAGAGGCAACAGGGGGGCCACGAGGTAGGGGGCGCGCCCCCCACCCTCGTGGACAGGTGGTGGGCCCCCTGTCCTTCATCTTTTGCAGGTATTTTTTTATATTTTCCAAAAAGTTGCTCCGTGAAGTTTCAGGTCATTCCGAGAACGTTTGTTTCTGCACATAAATAACACCATGGTAATTCTGCTGAAAACAGCGTCAATCCGGGTGAGTTCCATTCAAATCATGCAAGTTAGAGTCCAAAACAAGGGCAAAAGTGTTTGGAAAAGTAGATACGACAGAGACATATCAACTCCCCCAAGCTTAAACCTTTGCTTGTCCTCAAGCAATTCAATTGCTAAACTGAAAGTGATAAAGAAAAACTTTTACAAACTCTGTTTGCTCTTGTTGTTGTAAATATGTAAAGCCAGCATTCAAGTTTTTAGCAAAGATTATAACTAACCACATTCGCAATAACGCTTAGGTCTCAAGTTTACTCATATCAATAGCATAATCAACTAGCGAGCAATAATAATAAATCTCGGATGACAACACTTTCTCAAAACAATCATAATATGATATAACAAGATGGTATCTCGCTAGCCCTTTCTGAGACCGCAAAACATAAATGCAGAGCACCTTTAAAGACCAAGGACTGACTAGACATTGTAATTCATGGTAAAAGAGATCCAGTCAAGTCATACCCAATGTAAACTAACAGTAATGAATGCAAATGACAGCGGTGCTCTCCAACTGGTGCTTTTTAATTAGAGGGGGATGACTCAGCATAAAAGTAAATAGATAGGCCCTTCGCAGAGGGAAGCAGGGATTTGTAGAGGTGCCAGAGCTCGGTTTTGAAACAGAGGTGAATAATATTTTGAGCAGTATACTTTCATTGTGAACATAACAACCAAGAGATGGCGATATCTTCCATGCTACACACATTATAGGCGGTTCCCAAATAGAATGGTAAAGTTTATACTCCCCCTTCCACCAACAAGTAGCAATCCATGGATTTCTCGAAACAACGAGTGCCTCCAATTAACAAGAGTCCCAGGGGAAGTTTTGCTTGCAATTATTTTGATTTAGTTTGCATAAAGCATGGGACTGGGCATCCCGGTGACCAGCCATTTATCTCGTGAGTGAGGAGCGGAGTCCACTCCTCTAGAGAATAACCCGCCTAACATGGAAGATACAGACAGCCCTAGTTGATACATGAGCTATTCGAGTATACAAAATAGGACATTTATTTGAAGGTTTAGAGTTTGGTACATACAAATTTACTTGGAACGGCAGGTAGATACCGTATATAGGTAGGTATAGTGGACTCATGTGGAATAACTTTGGGGTTTAAGGGATTGGATGCACAAGCAGTATTCCTGCTTAGTACAGGTGAAGGCTAGCAAAAGACTGGGAAGCGACCAGCTATAGAGCGACAATAGTCATGAACATGCATTAAAATTAATCAACACTGAATGCAAGCATGAGTAGGATATAATCCACCATGAACATAAATATCGTGAAGGCTATGTTGATTTTGTTTCAACTACATGCGTGAACATGCTCCAAGTCAAGTTACTTAAATCATTCAGAGGAGGATACCACCCTATCATACCACATCATAACTATCTCAATAGCATGTTGGCATGCAAGGTAAATCATTATAAGCTTCTAGCTAATCAAGCATGGCACAAGAAACTATGATCTCTAGTTGTCATTGCAAACATGCTTATTCATAATAGGCTGAATCAGGAACGATGAGCTAATCATATTTACAAAAACAAAAGAGGTCGAGTTCATACCAGCTTTTCTCATCTCGGCCAGTCCATCATATATCATCATAATTGCCTTTCACTTGCACGACCGAACGATGTGAATAATAATAATATTGCACGTGCATTGGACTAAGCTAGAACCTGCAGGCATTAAATAAACAGGAGAAGACAAGGCAATATGGGCTCTTTTGTCAGATAAACAATAATGCATATAAGAGCCACTTCAACAATTTAATTATGGTCTTCTCCTATCGACCCCCAAAGAAAAGAAAAGAAATAAATCTATTTACACGGGAAAGCTCCCAACAAGCAAAAGAAGAACAGGAAATCTTTTTGGGTTTTCTTTTTAATTACTACTACAAGCATGGAAATTAAACTGATTAAAAACTACAACTAATTTTTTTTTGTTTTTCTTAAGGTTTATTAAACACACAAGAAGAAAGCATAAAAAAAAGGAAAATAAACTAGCATGAATGATACAATGAAAAAGTATGAGCACCGCCATCTAGCAATGAGTGTGTGAGCATAAACGTAATGTCTGTGGGAAATACATACTCCCCCAAGCTTAGGCTTTTGGCCTAAGTTGGTCTATGGCCACGGATGGCCTGGCGGATATCCATAATAATAGTTGGGGTCGTACTAAGATGCAGCGACTATCGCTTGCTGAGCTGCAGCGTGGCGACGAGCGGCCTCCGCTCTCCTCTCGTACTCATCTGCCTCCTCTCTGGTAATAGTATATCTTCCTTTTGCCTGATGATCAAAGAAGGCAGGAGCAGGGAGAATAATATGGACAGCATGACGTCTGTCAAAGATTAGTCGATACTGGAGAGGTGATTCATTCCTCTCGACAAACTGGTGGTGAACCATAGCGTTAAAGTCTAGGTAAGCAGGAGGTAATTCAATATCATCTTCGCATATGGCTATACCAAGAAAATTAGATATGAGGGTTGCATAAATTCCCCCAAAGAAATCTCCATTAAATCTATTAAGATGAAACCTACACGCAACAATGGCTCCCAAATTATAAGATTTATCTCCCAACACAGCACTCCTAAGAATACTGAGGTCGGGGACACACATGTGACATGCTTCATCCTTACCATCAATGCATCTACCTATGAAGAGAGCAAAATAATGTATAGCAGGAAAGTGAATGCTTCCTATGGTGGCTTGTGTTATATCTCTAGATTCTCCCACAGTTATACTAGCAAGAAAATCTCTAAGTTCAGATTTGCGAGGATCCCTTATACTCCCCCATTGTGGAAGTTTGCAAGCAGTGGTAAAATCCTCTAAGTCCATAGTGTAAGAATTATCATAAAGATCAAACAGGATAGTTGGAGAATTACGTGAAGTTGAAAATTCAAACCTCCTCATAAAGGTACTAGTGAGGTTGTGATACTGGCTGCACTTCTCTTCCTCGAAGCTCACAAGATCAGTGTTACGCGAACATGCATTGAATTCTTCCTTAATTCCCGCTCGATCCATAAAGTTCTCAGAAGGCCATTCACAAGGACGCACTGGAGCGTCTCTTGGTGGCTCTTCATTAGCATCACGCATTGCAAGCCTGGGTCCTTGCTTCCTTGAAGAACCACCTTGGAACATTTTGCTAAGCATATTTCTTCCTCTGAAAAATTCTGAAAATTTTTAGTAACTTAAAAATAGAAGTAAACCAAACTCAATAATATTGATAGCAACTACTCCTACAAGTGCCTAGAGCCTATATCATGCATCAAAACTACTTGGAACCATATAAATTTGACATGCAAGCTCAAGAACAGGGTCACCTAAGTAGCAAAAATTTGCAATGAATAAAGCACTAGAATAAAAACTAATTGGACCAATGGAGGAGTCACATACCAAGGAACAATCTCCCCAAGCAGTTTTGTGAGAGGGGCTTTGAGCAAGGAGATCAAAAATGGCAGCAAAACGAGCTTGGACTCGGGTTTGAGCTGGTTATTCGTGTTTGGGGGAGGAAGAAGGAGTTTATGGGTGAAAGGATAAGTGGAGGAGAGCCACCATGGGCCCACGAGGCAGGGGGCGCGCCCAGGGGGTAGGGCACGCCCTCCACCCTCGTGGGCAGGTGGTTGGCCCCCCATGCTGTGTTCTTAGTGCCAAATATTCTCAAATATTCTGGAAAAAATCATATTTAAATTTCAGGGCATTTGGAGAACTTTTATTTTCGAGGTATTTTTATATTGCATGGATAATCAGATAACAAACAGAAAAATATTTATTTTTATTTTATTTAATATAAATATCACAAAGTAAAATTGGGGTACAGAAGGTTGTGCCTTCTAGTTTCATCCATCTCATGATCATCATAAGGAATCTACTAACAAGGTTGATCAAGTCTTGTTAACGAACTCATTCCGAATAACATGGAACCGGAGAAATTTCGAATAACACTATGTTACCTCAACGGGGATATGCATCCCCAATAATAATAATATCATATTTCTTCTTGACAGTAGGAAGAGGAAATTCAAAACATCCAAATATAATCGATGGAATTTTTCCAATAGAGTTGATACTATGAACTTGAGGTTGTTTCCTCGGAAAGTGTACCGTGTGCTCATATTATTAACATGAAAAGTGACATTGCCTTTAGTGCAATCAATAACAGCCCCTGCAGTATTCAAAAAGGGTCTTCCAAGAATAATAGACATACTATCGTCCTCGGGAATATCAAGAATAACAAAGTCCGTTAAAATAGTAACGTTTGCAACTACAACAGGCACATCCTCACAAATACCGACAGGTATAGCAGTTGATTTATCGGCCATTTGCAAAGATATTTCAGTAGGTGTCAACTTATTCAAATCAAGTCTACGATATAAAGAGAGAGGCATAACACTAACACCGGCTCCAAGATCACATAAAGTAGTTTTAACATAGTTTCTTTTAATGGAGCATGGTATAGTTGGTACACCGGGATCTCCAAGTTTCTTTGGTATTCCACCCTTAAAAGTATAATTAGCAAGCATGGTGGAAACTTCAGCTTCCGATATCTTTATTTTATTTGTAATTATATCTTTCATGTACTTAGCATAAGGATTGGTTGTGAGCATATCAGTTAATCGCATACGCAAAAAGATAGGTCTAATCATTTCAGCAAAGCACTCAAAATCCTCATCATCCTTTTTCTTGGATGGTTTGGGAGGAAAAGGCATGGGTTTCTGAACCCAAGGCTCTCTTTCTTTACCATGTTTCCTAGCAACAAAGTCTTTCTTATCATAACGTTGATTCTTTGATGGTGGGTTATCAAGATCAACATCAAGTTCAATTTCTATATCATTATCATTACTAGGTTGAGCATCATTATGAACATTATCATTAACATTACCACTGGTTTCAGGTTCATTACCAGATTGAGTTTCAGCATCAGAAATAGAAATATCATTTGGATTCTCAGGTGTTTCAACAATAGGATCACTAGAAGCATGCAAAGTCCTATCATTTTTCTTTTTCTTCTTTTTAGACGAACTAGGTGCATCTATATTATTTCTCTGAGAATCTTGCTCAATTCTCTTAGGATGGCCTTCAGGATACAAAGGTTCATGAGTCATTCTACCACCTCTAGTCATAACTCTAATAGCATTATCATTATCCTTACTATTCAATTCATTGAGCAAATCATTTTGAGCTTTAAGTACTTGTTCTACTTGAGTGGTAACCATAGAAGCATGTTTACTAATAAGTTTAAGTTTACCTTTGACATTAGCCATATAATCACCCAAGTGTTCAAGCATATTTGAATTGTATTTCAATTTTCTACCAAAATAAGCATTAAAATCTTCTTGCTTAGCCATAAATTTATCAAACTCATCTAAGCATGGGCTAGAAAATTTAGTAAATGGGATTTCAACTTTATCATATCTATAGAGAGAATTTACCTTTACTACCTGTGTCGGGTTATCAAGACCATGAGTTTCTTCAATAGGTAATGGATTAAGATTACATGTTTCTTCAACACGGGGTAAATTAAGACCATGTATTTCTTCAATAGGAGGTAAATTCTTAACATCTTCAGCTTTAATACCTTTTTCTTTCATAGATTTCTTTGCCTCTTGCATATCTTCAGGACTGAGAAATAGAATACCCCTCTTCTTCAGAGTTGGTTTAGGAATAGGCTCAGGAATTGGCTCCGGAGGTGTCCAATTTTTTTTCATTTGCCAACATATTATTCAATAGAATTTCAGCTTCATCCGGTGTTCTTTCCCTGAAAACAGAACCAGCACAACTATCCAGGTAATCACTGGAGGCATCAGTTAGTCCATTATAAAAGATATCAAGTATTTCATTTTTCTTAAGAGGATGATCAGGCAAAGCATTAAGTAATTGGAGAAGCCTCCCCCAAGCTTGTGGGAGACTCTCTTCTTCAATTTGCACAAAATTATATATATATATATCCCTTAAAGCAGCTTATTTCTTATGAGCAGGGAAATATTTAGCAGAGAAGTAATATATCAAATCCTGGGGACTACGCACACAACCAGGATCAAGAGAATTAAACCATATCTTAGCATCACCCTTTAATGAGAACGGAAATATTTTAAGGATGTAAAAGTAACGAGTTCTCTCATCTTTAGTGAACAGGGTGGCTATATCATTCAATTTAGTCAGATGTGCCACACAGTTTCAGATTCATAACCATGAAAAGGATCAGATTCAACCAAAGTAATTATATCAGGATCAACAAAGAATTCATAATCCTTATCAGTAACAAAGATAGGTGAAGTAGCAAAAGCAGGGTCAGGTTTCATTCTAGCATTTAGAGATTCCTTACTCCATTTAGCTAATAGCCTTTTGAGTTCATTTCTATTTTTAGAAAGCTAAAATAGCTAAAGAAGCTTCTTAATCAAAAACATAACCCTTAGGAATAACAAGTGATTCTTCATCATCACTTTCATCAGTATCATCAGATTCGATATTTTCAATTTCTCTAACTCTAGCAAGTTGTTCATCAAGAAATTTACCAAGTGGCACAGTAGTATCAAGCATATAAGTAGTTTCATCATAAGTATCATGCATAGCAGAAAGTGGCATCATCAATAACATGCGACATATCAGAACGAATAGCAGAAGCAGATGTAGGTGTCGCAAGCTTACTCAAAACAGAAGGTGAATCAAGTGTAGAGCTAGATGGCAGTTCCTTACCTCCCCTCGTAGTTGAGGGATAGATCTTGGTTTTTGGATCTCTCAAGTTCTTCATAATGATAAGAAGATATATATCCCAAGCGACTCAAAGAATAGAGCTATGCTCCCCGGCAACGGCGCCAGAAAATAGTCTTGATAACCCACAAGTATAGGGGATCGCAATAGTTTTCGAGGGTAGAGTATTCAACCCAAATTTAGTGATTCGACACAAGGGGAGCCAAAGAATATTCTCAAGTATTAGCAGCTGAGTTGTCAATTCAACCACACCTAGAAACTTAATATCTGCAGTAAAGTGTTTAGTAGCAAAGTAATATTATAGTAGTGATAACGGTAACAAAAGGTAAAAGTAGTAAAAGTAATGTTTTTGGTATTTTGTAGTGATGATAGAAATAGCAACGGAAAAGTAAATAAGTGGAGAACAATATATGGAAAGCTCGTAGGCAACGGATCGATGATGGAGAATTATGCCGGATGTGGTTCATCATGTAACAGTCATAACCTAGGGTGACACAGAACTAACTCCATTTCGTCAATGTAATGTAGGCATGTATTCCGAATATAGTCATACATGCTTATGGAAAAGAACTTGCAACATCTTTTGTCCTACCATCCCGTGGCAGCGGGGTCCTTACGGAAACTAAGGGATATTATAGCCTCCTTTTAATAGAGTACTGGAACAAAGCATTAACACATAGTGAATACATGAACTCCTCAAACTACGGTCATCACCGGTAAGTATCCCGATTATTGTCACTTCGGGGTTAACGGATCATAACACATAATAGGTGACTATAGACTTGCAAGATAGGATCAAGAACACTCATATATTGATGAAACATAATAGGTTCAGATCTCAAATCATGGCACTCGGGCCCTAGTGACAAGCATTAAGCATAGAAAAGTCATAGCAACATCAATCTCAAAACATAGTGGATACTAGGGATCAAACCCTAACAAAACTAACTCGATTACATGATAGATCCCATCCAACCCATCACCGTCCAGCAAGCCTACGATGGAATTACTCACGCACGGCGGTGAGCATCATGAAATTGGTGATGGAGCATGGTTAATGATGACAATGGCGACGTATTCCCCTCTCCGGAGCCCCGAACGGACTCTAGATCAGCCCTCCCGAGAGGTTTTAGGGCTTGGCGGCGGCTCCGTATCGTAAAACGCGATGATTTCTTCTCTTTGATTTTTTTCTCCCCGAAACACAATATATGGAGTTGGAGTTGGAGTCGGAGAGGCAACAGGGGGCCCACGAGGTAGGCCCCCCCCCCACCCTCGTGGACAGGTGGTGGACCCCCTGGCCTTCATCTTTTGCAAGTATTTTTTATATTTTCCAAAAAGTTGCTCCGTGAAGTTTCAGGTCATTCCGAGAACGTTTGTTTCTGCACATAAATAACACCATGGTAATTCTGCTGAAAACAGCGTCAGTCCGGGTTAGTTCCATTCAAATCATGCAAGTTAGAGTCCAAAACAAGGGCAAAAGTGTTTGGAAAAGTAGATATGACAGAGACGTATCAGTTAGGCCAAGGGGTCAGGCCCACGGGGCTATAAGTTGGTGCAAAAGGAGTTTTGCGGAGGCCAGGGGGGAAACGCCAAAGACCCTACCGTCTGGCCCTGGGCCAGACACCGAGGCCCATGGCATCTGGGCCAGACGCCAAGGATTGTGGCGTTTGGTCCTGGAGTCCGAGTGGGACTCTTGCCTTTCGGGCAAAACCGACTTTGAGGAGGCTTTTGCTCCAAGTTTCGACCCCAGGGCTCAACATATAAATAGAGGGGCGGGGCTAGCACCAACGACACATCAAGAAACACCAAGTCGTGTGCCGGCTACCCCGTCCCCTCTAGTTTATACTTCGTCATAGTTTTCGTAGTGCTTAGGAGAAGCCCTGCGGAGATTGTTCTTCACCAACACGATCACCATGCTGTCGTGCTGCCGGAACTCATCTACTACTTCGCCCCTCTTGCTGGATCGAGAAGGCGAGGACGTCATCGAGCTGAACGTGTGCTGAACGCGGAGGTGCCGTATGTTCGGTACTTGATCAGGACGGATCGTGAAGGTGAATGACTACATCAATCGCGTTGATAAACGCTTCTGCTTACGGTCTACGAGGGTACATAGAAAACACTCTCCCCTCTCGTTGCTACGCATCACCATGATCCTACGTGTGCGTAGGGAAGTTTTTGAAATTACTACGTTCCCCAATAGTGGCATCCGAGCCTAGTTTTATGCGTAGGTGTTATATGCACGAGTAGAACACAAGTGAGTTGTGGGCGATACAAGTCATACTGCTTACCAGCATATCATACTTTGGTTCGGCGGTATTGTTGGATGAAGCGACCTAGACTGACATTACGCGTACGCTTACGCGAGACTGGTTCTACTGACGTGCTTTGCACACAGGTGGCTGGCGGGTGTCAGTTTCTCCAACTTTAGTTGAACCAAGTGTGGCTACGCACAGTCCTTGCAAAGGTTAAAACAGCACTAACTTGACGAACTATCATTGTGGTTTTGATGCGTACGTAAGAACGGTTCTTGATCAGCCCGTAGCAACCACGTAAAACTTGCAACAACAAAGTAGAGGACGTCTAACTTGTTTTTGTAGGGCATGTTGTGATGTGATATGGTCAAGACGTGATGCTATATTTGGTTGTATGAGATGATCATGTTTTGTAACCGAGTTATCGGCAACTGGCAGGAGCCATATGGTTGTCGCTTTATTGTATGCAATGCAATCGCCCTGTAATTGCTTTACTTTATCACTAAGCGGTACCGATAGTCGTAGAAGCTATAGTTGGCGAGATGACAACAATGCTATGATGGAGATCAAGGTGTCGTGCCGGTGACGATGGTGATCATGACGGTGCTTCAGAGATGGAGATCACAAGCACAAGATGATGATGGCGATATCTTATCACTTATATTGATTGCATGTGATGTTTATCCTTTATGCATCTTATTCTGCTTTGTTTGACGGTAGCATTATAAGATGATCTCTCACTAAATTTCAAGGTAAAAGTGTTCTCCCTGAGTATGCACCATTGCCAAAGTTCGTCGTGCCGAAACACCACGTGATGATCGGGTGTGATAAGCTCTACTTTCATCTACAATGGGTGCAAGCCAGTTTTGCACATGCAGAATACTCAGGTCAAACTTGACGAGCCTAGCATATGCAGATATGGCCTTGGAACACTGGAGACCGAAAGGTCGAGCGTGAATCATATAGTAGATATGATCAACATAATGATGTTCACCATTGAAAACTACCCCATCTCACGTGATGATCGGACATGGTTTAGTTGATTTGGATCACGTGATCATTTAGATGATTAGAGGGATGTATATCTAAGTGGGAGTTCTTGAGTAATATGATTAACTGAACTTTAATTTATCATGAACTTAGCCCTGATAGTATTTGCATAACTATGTTGTAGATCAATAGCTTGCGATGTAGCTCCCCATTTATTTTTGATATGTTCCTAGAGAAAATAAAGTTGAAAGATGTTAGTAGCAATGATACGGATTGGATCCGTGATCTGAGGATTATCCTCATTGCTGCACAGAAGAATTATGTCCTTGATGCACCGCTAGGTGACAGACCTATTGCAGGAGCAGATGCACATGTTATGAACATTTGACAAAGCTCGGTATGATGACTACTTAATAGTTTAGTGCACCATGCTTTACGGCTTAGAACCGGGACTTCAAAAACGTTTTGTACGCCACGTAACATATAAGATGTTCTAAGAGTTGAAATTGGTATTTCATACTCAAGCCCGTGTCGAGAGGTATGAGACCTCTGACAGTACTTTGCCTACATGATGGAGGAGAATAGCTCAACCAGTGGGCATGTGCTCAGATTGTCTGAGTACTACAATTGCTTGAATCAAGTGGGAGTTAATCTTCCAGATAAAAAGGTGATTGACAGAGTTCTCTAGTCACTATCACCATGTTACTGGAACTTCGTGATGAACTATAATATGCAAGGGATGACGAAATTAATTCCCAAGCTCTTCGCGATGCTCAAATCGGCGAAGGTAGAAATCAAGAAATAGCATCAAGTGTTGATGGTTAACAAGACCACTAGTTTCAAGAAAAGGGCAAAGGGAAATAAATGGAACTTCAAAGAAGAATAGCAAGCAAGTTGCTGCTCCCATGAAGAAGCCCAAATCTAGACCCAAGCCTGGAACTGAGTGCTACTACTTCAGAGGAATGGTCACTGGAAGTGGAACTGCCCTAGATACTTGGCGGATAAGAAGGATGGCATAGTGAACAAAGGTATATTTGATATACATGTTATTGATGTGTACTTTACTAGTGTTTATAGCAAACCCCTCGGTATTTTATACTGGTTCAGTTGCTAAGAGTAGTAACTCGAAACAGGAGTTGCAGAATGAACAGAAACTAGTTAAGGGTGAAGTGACGATGTGTGTTGGAAGTAGTTCCAAGAATGCTATGATCATCATCGCACACTCCCTATACTTTTGGGATTAGTGTTGAACCTAAATAAATGTTATTTGGTGTTTATGTTGAGCATGAATACGATTTGATCATGTTTATTGCAATACTATTATTCATTTAAGTTAGAGAATAATTGTTGTTCTGTTTACATGAATAAAACCTTCTATGGTTATACACCCAATGAAATTGGTTTGTTGGATATCGACCGTAGTGATACACATATTCATAATATTGAAGCCAAAAGATGCAAAGTTAATAATGATAGTGCAACTTATTTTTGGCACTGCCATTTGGGTCATATTGGTGTAAAGCGCATGAAGAAACTCCATGCTGATGGGCTTTTGGAATCACTTGATTATGAATCAGTTGATGCTTGCGAACCATGCCTCATGGGCAAGATGACTAAGATTCCGTTCTCCGGAACAATGGAGCGAGCAACAAACTTGTTGGAAATAATACATACTGATGTATGCAGTCCGATGAGTGTTGAGGCTCGCGGCGGGTATCGTTATTTTCTGACCTTCACACATGATTTGAGCAGATATGGGTATATCTACTTGAAGAAACATAAGTCTGAAACATTTGAAAAGTTCAAAGAATTTCAGAGTGAAGTGGAAAATCATCGTAACAAGAAAATAAAGTTTCTACGATCTGATCGCAGAGGCGAATATTTGAGTTACGAGTTTGGTCTTCAATTAAAACAATGTGGAATAGTTTCACAAACTCATGCCACCTGGAACACCACAGCGTAATGGTGTGTCCGAACATCATAGCCATACTTTATTTGATATAGTGCAATCTATGATGTCTCTTACCGATTTACCACTATCGTTTTGGGGTTATGCATTAGAGACAGCTGCATTCACATTAAAAAGGGCACCATCTAAATCCGTTGAGATGACACTGTATGAACTATGGTTTAGCAAGAAACCTAAGCTGTCATTTCTTAAAGTTTGGGGTTGCGATGCTTATTTGAAAAGGTTTCATCTTGATAAGCTCAAACCCAAGTATAAGAAGTGTGTCTTCATAGGATACCCAAAAGTAACTGTTGGGTACACCTTCTATCATAGATCCGAAGGCAAGATATTTGTTGCTGAGAATGGATCTTTTCTAGAGAAGGAGTTTCTCTCAAATGAAGTGAGTGGGAGGAAAGTAGAACTTGATGAGGTAACTATACCCTCTCCCTTATTAGAAAGTAGTTCATCACATAAATCTGTTTCTGTGACTCCTACACCAATTAGTGAGGAAGCTAACGATGATGATCATGTAACTTCAGATCAAGTTACTACCGTATCTCGTAGGTCAACCAGAGTGAGATCCGCACCAGAGTGGTACGGTAATCCTGTTATGGAGGTCATGTTAATTGACCATGACGAACCTACGAACTATGAGGAAGCGATGATGAGCCCAGATTCCACGAAATGGCTTGAGGCCATGAAATATGAGATGGGATTCATGTATGAGAACAAAGTGTGGACTTTGGTTGACTTGCCCAATGATCGGCAAGCCATAGAAAATAAATGGATCTTCAAGAGGAAGACGGACGCTGATAGTAGTGTTTCTATCTACAAAGCTCGAATTGTCGCAAAATGTTTTCGACAAGTTCAAGGTGTTGACTATGATGAGATTTTCTCACTCGTATCGATGATTAAGTCTGTCCGAATCATGTTAGCAATTTCCGCATTTTATGATTATGAAATTTGGCAAATGGATGTAAAGACTGCATTCCTGAATGGATTTTTGGAAGAAGAGTTGTATATGATGCAACCTGAAGGTTTTGTCGATCCTAAAGGTGCTAACAAAGTGAGCAAGCTCTAGCGATCCATCAATGGACTGGTGCAAGCATCTCGGAGTTGGAATAAACGTTCTGATAGTGTGATCAAAGCATATGGTTTTATACAGACTTGCGGTGAAGCCTGTATTTACAAGAAAGTGAGTGGGAGCACTACAGCATTTCTGATAAGAATGTGTGAATGACATATTGTTGATCGGAAATAATGTAGAATTTTCTGGAAAGCATAAAGGAGTATTTGAAAGGAGTTTTTCAAATAAAGACCTCGATGAAGCTACTTACATATTGAGCATCAAAATCTATAGAGATAGATCAAGACGCTTGATAAGTTTTTTTAATGAGTACATACCTTGACAAGATTTTGAAGTAGTTCAAAATGGAACAGTCAAAGAAAGAGATCTTACCTGTGTTACAAGGTGTGAAATTGAGTAAGACTCAAAGCCCGACCATGGCAGAAGATAGAAAGAGAACGAAAGTCACCCCCTATGCCTCAGCCATAGTTTCTATAAAGTATGCCATGCTGTGTACCAGATCTATTGTATACCCTACATTGAGTTTAGCAATGGATTACAATAGTGATCTAGGAGTAGATCACTGGACAGCGGTCAAAATTATCCTTAGTGGAATAAGGATATGTTTCTCGATTAGGAGGTGACAAAAGGTTCATCGTAAAGGGTTACATCGATGCAAATTTTGGCACTGATCTGGATGACTCCAAGTCTCAATCTGGATACATTTTGGAAGTGGGAGAAATTAGCTAGAGTAGCTCCGTGCGGAGCATTGTTGACATAGAAATTTGCAAAATACATACGGATCTGAATGTGGCAGACCCGTAGACTAAACTTCTCTCACAAGCAAAACTTGATCACACCTTAGTACTCTTTGGGTGTTAATCACATAGCGATGTGAAATAGATTATTGACTCTGGTAAACCCTTTGGGTGTTGGTCACATGACGATGTGAACTATGGGTGTTAATCACATGATGATGTGAACTATTGGTGTTAAATCACATGGCGATGTGAACTAGATTATTGACTCTAGTGCAAGTGGGAGACTGAAGGAAATATGCCCTAGAGGCAATAATAAAGTTATTATTTATTTCCTTATATCATGATAAATGTTTATTATTCATGCTAGAATTGTATTAACCGGAAACATAATACATGTGTGAATACATACACAAATAGAGTGTCACTAGTATGCCTCTGCTTGACTAGCTCGTTGATCAAAGATGGTTATGTTTCCTAACCATAGACATGAGTTGTCATTTGATTAACGGGATCACATCATTAGGAGAATGATGTGATTGACTTGACCCATTCCGTTAGCATAGCACTTGATCGTTTAGTTTGTTGCTATTGCTTTCTTCATGACTTATACATGTTCCTATGACTATGAGATTATGCAACTCCCGTTTACCGGAGGAACACTTTGTGTGCTACCAAACGTCACAACGTAACTGGGTGATTATAAAGGTGCTCTACAGGTGTCTCTGAAGGTACTTGTTGAGTTGGCGTATTTCGAGATTAGGATTTGTCACTCCGATTGTCGGAGAGGTATCTTTGGGCGCACTCGGTAATGCACATCACTATAAGCCTTGCAAGCATTATAACTAATGAGTTAGTTGCGGGATGATGTATTATGTAATGAGTAAAGAGACTTGCCGGTAACGAGATTGAACTAGGTATTGAGATACCGACGATCGAACCTCGGGCAAGTAACATACCGATGACAAAGGGAACAACGTATGTTGTTATGCGGTTCAACCGATAAAGATCTTTGTAGAATATGTAGGAGCCAATATGGGCATCCAGGTTCCTCTATTGGCTATTGACCAGAGAGGTTTCTCGGTCATGTCTACATAGTTCTCGAACCCATAGGGTCCGCACGCTTAATGTTCATTGACGATATAGTATTATATGAGTTATGTATGTTGGTGACCGAATGTTGTTTGGAGTCCCGCATGAGATCACGGACATGACGAGGAGCTCCGGAATGGTCCGGAGGTAAAGATTCATATATTGGATGATATGGTTAGGCCAAGGGGTCAGGCCCACGAGGCTATAAGTTGGTGCGAAAGGAGTTTTGCGGAGGCCAGGGGCCAAACTCCGGAGACCCTGGCATCTGGCCCTGGGCCAGATGCCGAGGCCCATGGCGTCTGGGCCAGACGCCAAGGATTGTGGCGTTTGGTCCTGGAGTCCGAGTGGGACTCTTGCCTTTCGGGCAAAATCTACTTTGAGGAGGCTTTTGCTCCAAGTTCCGACCCTAGGGCTCAACATATAAATAGAGGGGCAGGGCTAGCACCAAAGACACATCAAGAAACACTAAGTCGTGTGTCGGCTACCCCGTCCCCTCTAGTTTATCCTCTGTCATAGTTTTCGTAGTGCTTAGGCGAAGCCCTGCGGAGATTGTTCTTCACCAACACCGTCACCACGCCGTGCCGGAACTCATCTACTACTTCGCCCCTCTTGCTAGATCGAGAAGGAGAGGACGTCATCGAGCTGAGCGTGTGATGAACGCGGAGGTGCCGTACATTTGGTACTTGATCGGGACGGATCGTGAAGGTGTACGACTACGTCAACCATGTTGATAAACGCTTCCGCTTACGGTCTACGTGGGTACGTAGACAACACTCTCCCCTCTCGTTGCTATGCATCACCATGATCCTGCGTGTGCGTAGGAATTTTTTTGAAATTATTACGTTCCCCAACACCAAACTATCCTTCCGCAGAGGATTCGAACGATATGTCCATCACGAACTCTGAAGTGAAGAGCGCCATGAATCATCGTCGTCGGAGGGACGCTCTCCATGACCCCAGCTTTTCAAAGGAGGCATTTGATGCCTTCAACTCGGCCGATGCGTACATCCAAGCTGCTCGGGATGGGCTTGCTAGAGCCACGGACCAGCATCTAAAAGATATGCGAGTAAGTGTAGATTTAATAATCATACACCAGTATCCCCTGAGACTTAAAGCAGGTGATACAACTGATTTAAGGATCATTGTATAATCAGGCACTTATGGAGAAGAATAGCATGCTATCTCAAGAGCTGGAAAAATGTTAGACTCAACTAACTGGGGCTACCACCGAATTGGAAAAATCCAAGGAGGCACCACCTGGTAATGTTTCTCCCCCGCAGAAAGAAGTATAATCATATACCAGTTATATTAATACTATTGTGTTTGACAGAATCAGTAGAGCAACTAAGAGAGAAACTGAAGGATACCCAGGCTGGTGAACAAGAGGCCAAAAGGCAACATGCGGCAGGCGAACGTGTGCTGACGCGGGTCAAGGATGAAAAGAACAAGCTGCAGGATTCCCATACCCAACTGGGTGAAGAACTAAAAGATGTTCGAGCCCAGCTAGCTGACGCCGTCAAGGAGAATAGGTGGCTACAAGGCGGCATATTCAGTATGCTTTTCAAACTTGCCTCCTTACAATTCGACGAGGGCCGGAACTGATAGGTTTATGTCTGCAGGTATGCTGACTGGCCGTCCCGAGGAAGAAATGTTTGGATCTCAAGGCGACCTGCTACAAGAGCTGACCCAGATGCACGAGCGAGTTCGGCAGGCAAGGTGTAGTGTTGCCAAGGCTTTATGGCCATCCGCCTCTCCTCCAGGAGGTATGGCGGATCTCATGGAGCTGTTCAAAGGGGCACAGCGGCATATTCAATTATGGAAGATATCAGCCTGCCGGGAAGGTGCGCGAGATGCCTGGGCCATGGTAAAAACATGGTATACCAAGCTTGATCCGAATCATATGGCCCGGGTCGGACCGCTAGGGTCAGATGGGAAAGAAATTCCCGTTAATTTGGTATATGACCAAGTAGAAGTAGCTGCCAAATATTCCCAACAGGATTGTGAGCTAGACAGCCTGTTAGACGGTATAGAGGAGGAAGTTTTTTAGTCCAAGTGACTATGTACTTTCCTTGATATATTTGTTCCTAGCTGGATTGTAAAACGATTGTCATGGCTGACCTTTTCGCTTCGACCTCTGGACCCAAAGGTGCGGAGTGTTTATGAATACTCGAGCGGTAAAATAGACCGAGGTATGCGTGGAAACCAGGCGTATGGGGTCATAGTTGCTTGAACAGACAAGTTGTATCCGGCTAGCTATGTTATATTACATTGTGATTGTAAGAAACATCTTCCAGAGAGAATAGTTCCGTTAAGGGTTCCTTTCCATGGGTGTGCATGTGTTAATATGCATGTCCGAACTGTGATTGAAAACATCGCAGTATAGGTAACATCTGGGGGTTCATAGTGGAAGAAATGTGAAACATCTTTAGTCCGCTGACTGAATATTCCCTTAAGAATGCTAGATTTCGGCTTCACCTAGTCTGAGGTACACATCTGGATGACCCCGGCAGTAACAATCGCAGAGGTGCTCCCTTTATGCCCTAGCCGAACTAATGGGAATGTAGGGCATAAGCACATGAGCCAAGCAACCCAGCTTGGCCAAAACTTAAGTCATATCGATGCATATAATGGCGAAGAAAAGGTACATATGAGGAAAAAAACGCATGTGTGATGAGCTTGATGCTCGAAAAAATAACAATAATAAGCTTCTGTCCAAGAAGCCCCCAGGTATAATGGACGTACACATTTGAGAATGTGTACGTCATAGGTATATGGTTTAGCCGCATGAAAGATTTAAGGCTAATAAAAAAGGGTGAAAGAGAGGATAAAAAATAATGTAAACAATTGGGAGAAGGAAACACGCGAAGGGTTCGGCGCTAGGCATAGAATCTTAGGAGTCTTGCCGCATTCCAGGGGTTCGGTTCTAGGTGGTTGTCTGATGCATCACGCAGGCGGTACACTCCTCCAATGAGAACTTCGTCAATGATGAAGGGACCCTCCCACTTGGGCTTGAGTTTGTCCTTTTTCTTCTCCGGCAAGCGTAGAACGAGTTCGCCAACATTGTAAGTCTTGGCCCGTACTTCTCTGTTTGATATCTGCGGGCCTGTTGTTGATAAAATGCGGAACGGGATTTTGCAACGTCGCGCTCCTCCTCCAGGGCATCTAAGTTGTCCTGCCGATCAAGCTCGGCCTCTCTCTCTTCGTACATGCACACTCGAGGTGAGTCATGAATAATGTCGCAGGACAACACAGCCTCTGTGTCGTACACCATGAAAAAGGTGTATATCCAGTAGTGCGATTGGGTGTGGTCCACAGCCCCCAGAGTAAGGAGTCGAGCTCCTCAACCTAGTGCTTGTCTGATTCTTTCAAAGACCGCACTAGTCTGGGTTTGATGCCGCTCATAATAAGACCATTGGCTCGTTCGACTTGACTGTTTGTTTGCGGATGATAGACGGAGGCATAATCGAGCTTAATGCCTAGATTAGCACACCAGGCTTTCACCTCATCGTCTCTAAAATTGGAGCCGTTGTCGGTGATGATGCTATGTGGGACACCGTAACGGTGCACAACACCGAATATAAAGTCTATCACTGGTCTGGCTTTGGCCGTTTTAACTGGTTTGGCCTCTATCCACTTAGTGAACTTATCTACCATGACTAGCAGATATTTTTTCTTATGGCTGCCTCCTTTAAGGGGTCCAACCATGTCAAGCCCCCAGACCACGAAAGGCCAAGTGATGGGGATTGTTTGTAGAGCAGTGGGTGGCATATGGCTTTGGTTAGCGAAAAGCTGGCATCCGACGCAACGTTGGACAAGGTCATGTGCATCTGCTCGGGCCGTCGGCTAGTAGAAACCTGTACGGAAGGCCTTGCTTACAAGGGCCCGAGCTGCGGCGTGGTGACCACTGATACCGGCATGAATTTCATCCAAGAGCTCCCGCCCCTCTTCCTCGGAGATACATCTTTGAAGTACTCCGGTAGCGCTTTTCTTGTAGAGTTCTCCTTCATGGAACCTATAGGCTTTCAAACGCCGAACAATGCAGCAAGCCTCATTAAGGTAGGCCAAGAAGGGTTCGGTCCATGGGGCAATGACTGACATGATAAGATAGGCCGATGGTGTTATTTCGGTGGCTGAGCCTTCAATGATATCGGTATGTTCGGAATCTGGGGTTATGGTCGGATCCGGACTGACGTTGCCGCTCTCCCCTTGCCACACCACGGATCGCTTGAAAAGCCTTTCCAAAAAGATGTTAGGTGGGATGGTGTCGCACTTGGCACCGATGCGAGCAAGGACATCCGCCACATGATTACCTTCTCGAGCCACATGGTGAAACTCGAGCCCCTCGAACGAAGCCGACATTTCGAGAACGGTGTTACGGTAAGACACCATCTTCGGATCCTTGGCATTGAAATCTCCATTTATTTGAGATATCGCGAGGTTCGAGTCCCCGCGCACTTCCAGGCGTTGTATGCCCATGGAGACAGCCATTCGAAGACCATGCAATAAGGCCTCGTATTCGGCTGCATTGTTGGAGTCTGTGTATAATATTTGGAGTATGTACTGAACTATATCTCCAGTGGGGGATGTTAAGACAACGCCCGCCCCTAAGCCCGCCGGCATTTTGGAACCATTGAAGTGCATGACCCAGTTGGAATATGTGCCGTATTCTTTAGGGAGTTCAGCTTCTGTCCATTCGGCGACGAAGTCTGCCAGTACTTGGGATTTGATGGCCCGGTGCGGCTTATATGTTATATCGAATGGAAAGAGCTCAATGGCCCACTTGGCAATCCGGCCCATGGCGTCGCGATTGTTTCTTATGTCATTCAGTGGAACTTCGAAAGCCACCGTGATCGTGCACTCTTGGAAATAGTTTCATAGCTTCCGGGATGCCATGAAGACCGCGTATGCTATCTTTTGATAATAAGGGTACCGGGATTTGCATGGAGTTAGGACAGTGGATATGTAGTATACCGGCTTCTGGAGTGGGAATTTGTGTCCGTCCTCCTCTCGTTCGACGAAGAGTACTGCGCTCACCACCTGGTGTGTTGCAGATATGTATAATAACATTGGTTCGCTGACGCTTGGTGCGGCTAGGATTGGGTTGCTTGCTAAAAGAGCCTTTATTTCTTCCAATTCGGTCGTTGCTGCATCTGTCCACTCGAAGTGATCGGTGCGTCGGAGAAGTTGATAAAGTGGCAATGCTTTTTCTCCTAGTCTAGAGATAAAGCGGCTTAAAGCTGCCATGCATCCAGCTAGTTTTTGGACCTGTTTAAGGTCTGTTGGTGTAGCCAATTGTGATAAAGCTCGGATTTTGGCTGGATTTGCCTCGATTCCTCTACTGGAAACAATGAAGCCCAGTAGTTTTCCAGAGGGGACACCGAAAACACATTTTTCCGGATTGAGCTTAATGTCATATGTCTGGAGATTGTCGAATGTGAGACGTAAGTCATCTATTAATGACTCGACGCGCTTAGTCTTGATGACAACATCGTCCACATACGCTTCAACTGTCTTGCTAGTTTGTTTCTCCAGGCATGTTTGAATCATGCGTTGGTAGGTGGCGCCGGCGTTTTTGAGCCCAAAGGGCATAGTGTTGAAGCGGAAAGGCCCGTATGGGGTAATAAATGCCATTGCAGCTTGGTCAGATTCCTTCATTTTAATTTGATGGTATCCGGAATACGCATCGAGGAAACACAGTGAGTCGTGTCCTGCAGTGGCATCAATAATTTGATCGATGCGGGGGGGAGGGGGAATGGATCCTTAGGGCAAGCTTTGTTGAGGTCTTTGAAATCGACGCACAAGCGCCAGAATTTATCCTTCTTTGGCACCATCACCAGGTTTGCTAGCTAGTCCGGATGTTTTATTTCTCTGATGAATCTAGCCTCAATTAGCTTGGCTAGCTCCTCCCCCATAGCTTGCCATTTGGGTTCGGAAAAGCGCCGTAGTGTTTGCTTAACCGGCTTGTATCCCTTCAATATATTGAGGTTGTCCTCAGCCAACCTGCGTGGGATTCCTGGCATATCAGAAGGGTGCCAGGCGAATATGTCCCAGTTCTCGTGTAGGAACGCTCGTAGTGCGGCGTCCACCATTGGGTCCAGCTGTGCACCGATGGAGGCTGTCTTCTTTGGGTCCGTCGGGTGGACTTGAAATTTGACTATTTCATCTGCTGGTTTGAAGGAGATGGATTTGGAGCACTTGTCAAGGATTACATCGTCCCTATCCACCGTTGAGTGCAGCGCAGTTAACTCTTCGGCCGCAAGGGCCTTAGAGAGTGCCTCAAGGGCCAGGGAGGCTGTTTTGTTTTCGGCGCGGAGGGCTATATCCGGACACTAGCGAGAGTGACAATACCGTTGGGCCCGGGCATTTTGAGCTTCATATACCCGTAATGAGGTACGTCTTGAAAGCGTGTGAATGCATCTCGCCCCAACAAGGCGTGGTATCCACTGTTGAAAGGGGGCACTTGGAAGGTTATCTCTTCAGACCGATAGTTCTCCAGCATGTCGAATACCACGTCAAGTGTGATTTTTCCCGCGCATCGTGCCTCCCGACTGGGAATACTTCCTTGGAAGGTCGTGCTACTTTTCTCTATATGGCTCCTGTCTATTTCCATTTTACTGAGTGTATCCTCGTAGATGAGGTTTAATCCGCTGCCGCTGTCCATGAGCACTTTGGTGAGTCGAAAGCCGTCCACAGTTGGATTGAGGACCAAGGCGGCTGGTGCCCGGACTGACCAGGTTTTTGGTTCGTCGCTGGCATTGAAAGTTATGGCCATGTCGTTCCAATGATTTATTGTTGTGACTTGACAGACTTCGGCGAGGTCGCGGAGTGCCCTTTTGCGCCGGTTGTTTAAAGCGAAAGTCTCAAAGACTGTCAATAATCTGCGGTCGTCGTGTTTCGGGGGGAGTTGTTCCGAGGTATTTTTGGAGAGGATATCCTCGCCACTCTTGGCCACTTTCCGGAGTATCCAACATGCTCTAAGGCTATGGGTAGGTATGGTATCCGGTGTTTTGTGTATTTTGCACGGCCTATCGAGCCATCCCTCCAGAACAGTTCTGTGCCCCGTAATGGGTTTGGATTTCTTTGCTGCTGTGTTGGGCGCCCCGTGAGGGTGCATCCTTTTTGTCCATATGAGAGGTTTAGTGGGAGCTGGCGGTTCCCAGCGAGCTGCCTGAGTTTTCCAGGCGCTTTCCATTGCGCAGTACTTCTGTACTATGGTTGCCAAGTCAGCGAAGTGTAATACGTGACGGTGGTTGATAGCGTTGAGGATTCCTTCGTCCGTACAATTACTGTGGAATATTGAGATCGCGTATTCGTCGTGGCAATCTTTAATCTTGTTCTTGACAAGGAGGAATCTGGCCCAAAAGTGATGGATTGTTTCCTGAGACTGCTGCCGTAGGTATGTGAGATCACGTATATCTAGGTGGGTGGGTGGATTTAATGTTGGGGATCGTTGCAGAAATTAAAAAATTTCTACGCATCACCAAGATCAATCTACGAAGAGACTAGCAACGAGAGAGAGGGAAGTGTATCTTCATACCCTTGAAGATTGTGATGCGGAAGCGTTACAAGACCGTGGATGAAGGAGTCGTACTCGCAGCGATTCAAATCGCGGTTGATTTTGATCTAAGCGTCGAACAACGGCGCCTCCGCATTCAACACACGTACAGCCCAGGGACGTCTCCTCCTTCTTGATCCAGCAAGCGGAGCGGAGAAGTTGAGGAAGAGCTCCGGCAGCACGACGGCGTGGTGGTGGAGCTTGCGGTTCTCCGACAGGGCTTCGCCAAGCACTACTATGAAGGAGGAGGTGTTGGGGAGGGAGAGGGCTGCACCAGGGGAAGGGCGCGGCAGCCCTCCCACCTCCCCTCTATTTATAGGGGCAAGGGAGAGGGGGCCAGCCCCCTCCAGATGGATCTAGAGGGGGCGGCGGCCAAGGGGTTGGCTTGCCCCCCAGGCCAAGGGGGGCGCCCCCTTTAGGGTTTCCCCTAAACCCTAGGCGCATGGGACCTAGGGGGGTTTGGCGCGCAGCCCACTTAGGGGCTGGTTCCCCTCCATATTCAGCCCATAGGGCCCTCCGGGGTAGGTAGACCCTCCCGGTGGACCCCCGGAACCCCTTCGGTGGTCCCGGTACAATACCGATAAACCTCCGAACACTTCCGGTGACCGAATAAGGACTTCCCATATATAAATCTTTATCTCTGGACCATTCTGGAAATCCTCGTGATGTCCGAGATCTCATCCAGGACTCCGAACAACATTAGATAACCACATACTAATTCCCATAACAACTTTAGCGTCACTGAACCTTAAGTGTGTAGACCCTACGGGTTCGGGAATCATGCAGACATGACCGAGACATCTCTCTAGCCAATAACCAACAGCGGGATCTGGATACCCATGTTAGCTCCCACATGTTCCACGATGATCTCATCGGATGAACCACGATGTCAAGGATTCAATCAATCCCGTATACAATTCCCTTTGTCAATCGGTATGTTACTTGCCCGAGATTCGATCGTCGGTATCCCAATACCTCGTTCAATCTCGTTACCGGAAAGTCACTTTACTCGTTACGTAATACATGATCCCGTGACTAACTGCTTAGACACATTGATCTCATTATGATGATGCATTACCGAGTGGGCCCAGAGATACCGCTCTGTCATACGGAGTGACAAAACCCAGTCTCGGTTCGTGCCAACCCAATAGACACTTTCGAAGATACCCGTAGTGCACCTATATAGCCACCCAGTTACGTTGTGATGTTTGGCACACCCAAAGCATTCCTACAGTATCCGGGAGTTGCACAATCTCATGGTCTAAGGAAAAGATACTTGACATTAGAAAAGCTTTAGCAGACGAACTACACGATCTTGTGTTATGCTTAGGATTGGGTCTTGTCCATCACATCATTCTCCTAATGATGTGATCCCGTTATCAATAACATCCAATGTCCATGGTTAGGAAATCGTAACCATCTATTGATCAACAAGCTAGTCAAGTAGAGGCTCACTAGGGACATGTTGTGGTCTATGTATTCAGACATGTATTACGATTTCTGGATAACACAATTATAGCATGAACAATAGACAGTTATCATGAACAAGGAAATATAATAATAACCATTTTATTATTGCCTCTAGGGGATATTTCCAACAGTCCCCCACTTGCACTAGAGTCAATAATCTAGTTACATTGTGATGAATCGAACACCCATAGAGTTCTGGTGTTGATCATGTTTTTGCTCGTGGAAGAGGTTTAGTCAATGGATCTGCGACATTCAGGTCTGTATGCACTTTACAAATATCTATGTCTCCATCTTGAACATTTTCATGAATGGAGTTGATGCGGCGCTTGATATGCCTGGTCTTCTTGTGAAACCTGGGCTCCTTGGCAAGGGCAATAGCACCAGTGTTGTCACAGAAGAGAGTCATCGGGCCCGACGCATTGGGAATAACTCCTAGGTCGGTAATGAACTCCTTCATCCAGATTGCTTCATGTGTTGCCTCCGAGGCTGCCATGTACTCCGCTTCACATGTAGATCCCGCCACGACGCTTTGCTTACAACTGCACCAGCTGATTACCCCACCATTCAAAATATACACGTATCCGGTTTGTGACTTGGAGTCATCCAGATCTGTGTCGAAGCTAGCATTGACGTAACCCTTTACGACGAGCTCTTCGTCACCTCCATAAACGAGAAACATATCCTTAGTCCTTTTCAGGTACTTCAGGATATTCTTGACAGTTTTCTAGTGTTCCATGCCGGGATTACTTTGGTACCTTCCTACCAAACTTATGGCAAGGTTCACATCAGGTCTGGTACACAGCATGGCATACATAATAGACCCTATGGCCAAGGCATAGGGGGTGACACTCATCTTTTCTCTATCTTCTGCCATGGTCGGGCATTGAGTCGTGCTCAATCTCACACCTTGCAATACAGGCAAGAACCCCTTCTTGGACTAATCCATATTGAACTTCTTCAATATCTTGTCAAGGTAAGTGCTTTGTGAAAGACCAATGAGGCGTCTCGGTCTATCTCTATAGATCTTGATGCCTAATATGTAAGCAGCTTCTCCAAGGTCCTTCATTGAAAAACACTTATTCAAGTAGGCCTTTATGCTTTCCAAGAATTCTATATCATTTCCCATCAATAGTATGTCATCCACATATAATATGAGAAATGCCACAGAGCTCCCACTCACTTTCTTGTAAACACAGGCTTCTCCATAACTCTATGTAAACCCAAACGCTTTGATCATCTCATCAAAGCGAATGTTCCAACTCCGAGATGCTTGCACCAGCCCATAGATTGAGCGCTGGAGCTTGCATACCTTGTCAGCATTCTTAGGATCGACAAAACCTTCTAGTTGCATCATATACAATTCTTCCTTAAGGAAACCATTAAGGAATGCCGTTTTGACATCCATCTGCCATATCTCATAATCATAGAATGCGGCAATTGTGAACATGATTCGGACGGACTTCAGCTTCGCTACGGGTGAGAAGGTCTCATCGTAGTCAACCCCTTGAACTCGTCGGTAACCCTTAGAGACAAGCCGAGCCTTATAGATGGTCACATTACCATCCGCGTCTGTCTTCTTCTTAAAGATCCATTTATTTTCTATGGCTCGCCGATCATCAGGCAAGTCGGTCAAAGTCCATACTTCTTTTCATACATGGATCCTATCTCGGATTTCATGGCTTCAAGCCATTTGTTGGAATCCGGGCCCGCCATCCCTTCTTCATAGTTCGAAGGTCCACCATTGTCTAACAACATGATTTCCAGGACAGGGTTGTCGTACCACTCTGGTGCGAAACGTGTCCTTCTGGACCTACGAAGTTCAGTAGCAACTTGATCCGAAGTTTCATATCATCATCATCATTAACTTCCTCTCTAGTCGGTGTAGGCACCACGGAAACATCTTCCTGAGCTGCGCCACTCTCTGGTTCAAGAGGCAGTACCTCATCAAGTTCTACTTTCCTCCCACTTACTTCTTTCGAGAGAAACTCTTTCTCCAGAAAGGATCCATTCTTGGCAACAAAGACCTTGCCTTCGGATCTGAGGTAGAAGGTATACCCTATAGTTTTCTTAGGGTATCCTATGAAGACGCATTTTTCCGACTTGGGTTCGAGCTTTTTAGGTTTAAGTTTCTTGACATAAGCATCGCATCCCCAAACTTTTAGAAATGACAGCTTAGGTTTCTTCCCAAACCATAATTCATACGGTGTCGTCCCAACGGATTTCTACGGAGCCCTATTTAAAGTGAATGTGGTAGTCTCTAAAGCATAACCCCAAAATGATAGAGGCAGATCGGTAAGAGACATCATAGATCGCACCATATCCAATAGAGTGCGATTACGACATTCAGGCACACCATTACGCTGAGTTGTTCTAGGCGGCGTGAGTTGTGAAACAATTCCACATTTCCTTAAGTGTGTGCCAAATTCATGACTCAAATATTCTCCCCCACGATCTGATCGTAAGAACTTTATTTTCCTGTCACGTTGATTCTCTACCTCATTCTGAAATTCCTTGAACTTTTCAAAGGTCTCAGACTTGTGTTTCATTAAGTAGACATACCCATATCTACTCAAGTCATCAGTGAGGGTGAGAACATAACGATAGCCACCGCGAGCCTCAATGCTCATTGGACCGCACACATCAGTATGTATGATTTCCAATAAGTTGGTTGCTCGCTCCATTGTTCCGGAGAAAGGAGTATTGGTCATTTTTCCCATGAGGCATGGTTCACACATGTCAAATGATTCATAATCAAGAGACTCCAAAAGTCCATCTGCATGGAGTTTCTTCATGTGTTTGACACCAATGTGACCAAGGCGGCAGTGCCACAAGTATGTGGGACTATCATTATCAACCTTACACTTCTTGGCATTCACACTATGAATATGTGTAACATCACATTCGAGATTAAACAAGAATAAACCATTCACCAGCAGGGCATGACCATAAAACATATCTCTCATATAAATGGAACAACCATTATTCTCGGATTTAAATGAGTAGCAATCTCGCATTAAACGAGATCCAGATACATTGTTCATGCTCAAAGCTGGTACCAAATAACAATTATTGAGGTTTAAAACTAATCCCGTAGGTAGATGTAGAGGGAGCGTGCCGATGGCGATCACACCGACCTTGGAACCATTCCCGACGCGCATCGTCACCTCGTCCTTCGCCAGTCTCCGCTTATTCCGCAGCTCCTGTTTTGAGTTACAAATATGAGCAACCGCACCGGTATCAAATACCCAGGAGCTACTACGAGTGCTGGTAAGGTACACATCAATAACATGTATATCATATATACCTTTGGTATTGCCGGCCTTCTTATCCGCTAAGTACTTGGGGCAGTTCCGCTTCCAGTGATTGTTTCCCTTGCAATAAAAGCACTCAGTCTCAGGCTTGGGTCCATGCTTTGGCTTCTTCCCAGCAACTGGCTTACCGGGCGCGGCAACTCCCTTGCCGTCCTTCTTGAAGTTCTTCTTACCCTTGCCTTTTTTGAAACTAGTGGTTTTATTGACCATCAACACTTGATGTTCCTTTTTGATCTCCACCTCCGCTGATTTCAGCATTGAATATACCTCAGGAATGGTTTTCTCCATCCCCTGCATATTCACAAAGCTCTTGTAGCTAGGTGGGAGCGACTGAAGGATTTTGTCAACGACCGCGTCATCCGGGATATTAACTCCCAGCTGAGACAAACGGTTGTGCAACCCAGACATTTTGAGTATGTGCTCACTGTCAGAACTATTCTCCTCCATCTTACAACTATAGAACTCGTCAGAGACTTCATATCTCTCGACCCGGGCATGAGCTTGGAAAACCATTTTCAGCTCTTGGAACATCTCATATGCTCTGTGTTTCTCAAAACGCTTTTGGAGCCCCGGTTCTAAGCTGTAAAGCATGCCGCACTGAACCAGGGAGTAATCATCACTACGCGACTGGCTGGCGTTCATAACGTCTTGAGTTGCTGGGAAAATGGGCGCTTCACCTAGCGGTTCTTCAAGGACATATGCTTTCTTGGCAGCTATGAGGATGATCCTCAAGTTACGAACCCAGTCTGTATAGTTGCTACCATCGTCTTTCAGCTTGGTTTTCTCTAGGAACGCGTTGAAGTTGAGGGCAACATTAGCGTGGGCCATTTGATCTACAAGACATATTGCAAAGATTTTAGTCTATGTTCATGATAATTAAGTTCATCTAATCAAATTATTTCATGAACTCCCACTCAGACAGACATCCCTCTAGTCATCTAAGTGATACATGATCCGAATCGACTAGGCCATGTCCGATCATCATGTGAGACGGACTAGTCATCAATGGTGAACATCTCCATGTTGATCGTATCTACTATACGACTCATGTTCCAACTTTCGGTCTCTCGTGTTCCGAGGCCATGTCTGTACATGCTAGGCTCGTCAAGTCAACCTAAGTGTTCTGCATGTGAAAATCTGGCTTACACCCGTTGTATTCGAATGTTAGAATCTATCACACTCGATCATCACGTGGTGCTTCAAAATAACGAACCTTCACAACGGTGCACAGTTAGGGGGAACACTTTATTGAAATTTTAGCGAAGGATCATCTTATTCAAGCTACCGTCGTTCTAAGCAAATAAGATGTATAAACATGATAAAAATCACATGCAATCAAATAGTGACATGATATGGCCAATATCATTTTGCTCCTTTTGATCTCCATCTTCGGGGCGCCATGATCATCATCATCACCGGCATGACACCATGATCTCCATCATCGTGTCTTTATGAAGTTGTCTTGCCAACTGTTACTTCTACTACTATGGCTAATGGTTAGCAATAAAGTAAAGTAAATACATGGTGTTTTCATTGACATGCAGGTCATACAATAAATTAAGACAACTCCTATGGCTCTTGTAGGTTGTCATACTCATCAACATGCAAGTCTTGATTGCTATTACAAGAACATGATCAATCGCATACATCACATATATCATTCATCACATCCTTTTGGCCATATCACATCACACGGCATATGCTGCAAGAACAAGTTAGACGTCCTCTAATTGTTGTTGCAAGTTTTTTTACGTGGCTGCTATAGGTTTCTAGCAAGAACGTTTCTTACCTATGCCAAAACCACAACGTGATATGCCAATTTATATTTACCCTTCATAAGGACCATTTTCATCGAATCCAATCCGACTAAAGTGGGAGAGACAGACACCCGCTAGCCACCTTATGCAACTAGTGCATGTCAGTCGGTGGAACCTGTCTCACGTAAGAGTACGTGTAAGGTCGGTCTAGGCCGCTTGATCCCACGATGCCGCCGAATCAAGATAAGACTAGTAACGGCAAGTAAATTGACAAAATCGACGCCCACAACAACTTGTGTTCTACTCGTGCTTAGAAACTACACATAGACCTAGCTCATGATGCCACTGTTGGGGATCGTTGCAGAAATTAAAAAAATTCTACGAATCACCAAGATCAATCTATGGAGATACTAGCACCGAGAGAGAGGGGAGTGTATCTTCATACCCTTAAAGATCGCGATGCGGAAGCATTACAAGAACGCGGATGAAGGAGTCGTACTCGCAGCGATTCAGATCGCGGTTGATTCCGATCTAAGCGCCGAACAACGGTGCCTCCGCGTTCAACACACGTACATCCCGGGGACGTATCCTCCTTCTTGATCCAGCAAGGGGAGAGGAGAAGTTGAGGAAGAGCTCCGGCAGCACGACGGCATGGTGGTGGAGCTTGCGGTTCTCCGGCAGGGCTTCACCAAGCACAACTACGAAGGAGGAGGTGTTGGGGAGGGAGAGGGTTGTGCCAGGGGAAGGGTGTGGCAGCCCTCCCACCTCCCCTCTATTTATAGGGGCAAGGGAGAGGGGGGGCATCCCCCTCTAGATGGATCTAGAGGGGGCGGTGGCCAAGGGGGTTGGCTTGCCCCCCCCCCCCCAAGCCAAGGGAGGCGCCCCCTTTAGGGTTTCCCCTAAACCCTAGGTGCATGGGCCCTAGGGGGGTTTGGCGCCCAGCCCACTTAGGGCTGGTTCCCCTCCATATTCAGCCCATAGGGCCCTCCGGGGCAGGTGGACCCCCGGAACCCCTTCGGTGGTCCCGGTACAATACCGATAAACCCCCGAACATTTCCGGCGACCGAACAAGGACTTCCCATATATAAATCTTTATCTCCGGACCATTCCGGAACTCCTCATGACGTCCGAGATCTCATACGGGACTCCAAACAACATTCGTTAACCACATACTAATTCCCATAACAACTCTAGTGTCACTGAACCTTAAGTGTGTAGACCCTACGGGTTCGAGAATCATGCAGACATGACCGAGACATCTCTCTGGCCAATAACCAATAGCGGGATCTGGATACCCATGTTGGCTCCCACATGTTCCACGATGATCTCATCGGATAAACCATGATGTCAAGGATTCAATCAATCCCGTATACAATTCCCTTTGTCAATTGGTACATTACTTGCCCGAGATTCGATCGTCGGTATCCCAATACCTCATTCAATCTCGTTACCGGCAAGTCACTTTACTCGTTTCGTAAGCATGATCCCGTGACTAATTGCTTAGACACATTGAGCTCATTATGATGATGCATTACCGACTGGGCATAGAGATACCTCTCCGCCATACGGAGTGACAACTCCAGTCTCGATTCGTGCCAACCCAACAAACACTTTCGGAGATACCCGTAGTGCACCTTTATAGCTATCGAGTTATGTTGTGACGTTTGGCACACCCAAAGCATTCCTACAGTATCCGGGAGTTGCACAATCTCATGGTCTAAGGAAAATATACTTGACATTAGAAAAGCTTTAGCAGACGAACTACACAATCTTGTGCTATGCTTAGTATTGGGTCTTGTCCATCACATCATTCTCCTAATGATGTGATCCCATTATCAATAACATCCAATGTTCATGGTCAGGAAATCGTAACCATCTATTGATCAACGAGCGAGTCAACTAGAGGCTCACTGGGGACATGTTGTGGTCTATGTATTCACACATGTATTACGATTTTCGGATAATACAATTATAGCATGAACAATAGAAAATTATCATGAACAAGGAAATATAATAATAACCATTTTATTATTGCCTCTAGGGCATATTTCCAACATTTAAATCTGAACCCTGACCCAATTTGGGATCCGGAGTTTGAGAAATTTCCGAGCTTAATAGTTCGGGCTCCGGGAGATCGACCGATTTTTCAGGTCTACCGTCTGATTCCAAGTTCGAAGGACAAGGCATGTCATCCCGTGGACAGGTATCCGGCTCTTCGAGCTCGAAGATACAAACATAATTCGTCCTCGGTATAGAGGGAGAGTTGTTGTTTTGCTCCTCCACTATCGCTATCTGATGGGTGATCGATGGAGATTTGATTTATCTCTGATCGGGTTTAAGCCCAATCCGACCGTAGTCTGTAGTGACCCCCAAGGCGGCGATGCGATCTAGGAGTTCGTTCAAGGACGATAATTCTGTTGGATCCATCTTTTTGGAGTATTCAAAGTCAATTCAGAGGCGATTTTCGATGACCCGAGAAGTCATCGTCGGCTCACCGGCCGAACGGACGTTCATGATAAAGCCACCCAACCGGAGGGTTTGGCCTGAGGCTAGGGCTCCATTGGCGGTGATGTTGTCCTTGATCACAAGGCGAGCCATCAACCCTGACTTCGACGTCACAGTGGAACTCTCAATGAAAGCACCAATGTCGGTGTCAAAACCAGCGGATCTCGGGTAGGGGGACCCGAACTATGCGTCTGAGGTTGATGGTAACAGGAGACAGGGAACATAATGTTTATCCAGGTTCGGGCCCTCTCGATGGAGGTAAAACCCTACGTCCTGCTAGATTAATATTGATGAGTATGGGGGTTACAAGAGTTGATCAACCACGAGATTGTAATGGCTAAAACCCTAGAAGTCTAGCCTATCTGATTATGATTGTCTCTACGGACTAAGCCCTCCAGTTTATATAGACATCGGAGGGGACTAGGGTTATACAAAGTCGGTTACAGAGAAAGGAATCTTCATATCCGAACGCCAAGTTTGCCATCCACGCCAAAGGAGAGTCCCATCCGGACACGGGTGAGAGTCTTCGGTCTTGTATCTTCATAGCCCATCAGTCCGGCCCATGTCTAACAGGCCGGACGCCCGAGGACCCCTTAGTCCAGGACTCCCTCGGGCACCCCATAGACACACAAGTTGATCATTGATCTTTTAGCCGTGTGCGGTGCCCTCTCCACCATAATCCACCTCGGTTATATCATAGTGGTGCTTAGGCGAAGCCTTGTTCCGGTAGAAACATCATCACCGTCATCACGCCGTCGTGCTGATGAAGCTCTCCCTCGAAGCTCTACTGGATTGTGAGTTCGCGGGACGTCATCGAGTCGAACGTGTGCAGATCGCGGAGGTGTCGTACCTTAGGTGCTAGATCGGTTGATTATGAAGACGTACGACTACATCAACCGCGTTTTTATAACGCTTCTGCTTATGGTCTACGAGGGTACATAGACAATACTCTCCGCTCTCGTTGCTATGCATCACCATGATCTTGCGTGTGCGTAGGAATTTTTTTGAAATTACTGCACTCGCCAACACTGGAGCCGTCAGCCTTGGAGCCATGGAGGGCGCCTGCAGGTGTAGGGCTGGAGGTCGGAGGCCGGACACGGACTGGCGGAGGAGAGGCCGAGAGGGCCGGAGGTGGAGTGGAGGGCCGAAGGGGTGGGAGAGGGCCGACCGTCGCCTGTCGCCAGCCGCCCTCGTTGCCGCACACGGAGGCCTGCCTTCTCACCGGATCGGGATGGAGCGGCATCCTGAGAGAGAAGATGCACACGGTCTCTGCTCCCTCGATCTACCTCTCCCGGCGCGGCCCATCTCGACGAGATGTGGCCGTGATGGATTTGGTCACCGCCCCGTTGACTTCATCGACTCGATCTAGGGCCTCTTCGCTTTAAGAAAAGAAGGTGAGTGGAGGGCGGCGTTGGTGGGGAAGAAGGCGGCTCTGGATGGGGGAGAGGGAACAGGGCGGCTGTGCACGGGCGTTCGAGGGGCCTCGTTCGACTGATGAGATTTCTTTGTTATGATTTACGTATTATTTTTTAATCGGTTATTTGTTTCTTAATTAATGTGATTGAGCGATTTTTCTTAAATTAATTATTTGTTTTCTAATGAATGCGATTGAGCGATTTAAGGTAAGATTAATTAATTTAGATTTGATCTTTAGAGATTGATCGTGATTGATTCTACATTACTAAATAACTTGCGACAGCATGGAAAATTCTGACCCGTTCAGATTTTTTTCATTGTGTGAGGCGAAAATAAACCGGTGAAGTGGGGAGAGGGGACGAAAAAAGTCTATGAAAAAAATCAGCGAAAGTGGAAGGTGGGACGAAAAAAATCTGGAACGAAAACTACTAACTGCTCCATTAGGAATAGAAACTACAAACATCATAATATGGAACGATGTTCAAAACTAGGGTTAGGATCCACATGAAAAAAAACCATCCAAATAGACAAATCCAGCCAATACAAATTTGTGAGATGAAAGATATTAGCTCGAGGAACGAAAATGACACCGAATTAACGGACCAACGCAATCGATCTGTAAGAATTTGAGAGGGTTTAAGTGGAGGAGACAAAACAAGGAAAAGGCAAGAGCTGAAGATAGACCAACAAAAGAGAAAAGAGTGAGTGATGAGTGGTGGATGAGAGCCCCATCACCATTTAAATATCTAAAACAGAAACACCATAGGCCTTGGCGTTTGAGGCCCAGAAACGCCATGAGCCTTGGCGTTTCAATCCATGTCAACTTGCAACGCCAGCGAGGCCTAACTGTCGGCCAAGGCACCAGCGCTGGCTTGGTTGCTGGCTTGTTTGGCGTTTTCATGTTCATCTAAAACGGCACGGGCTGTGCCGTTTTCAAAAAAATAAATCATTTTGCAAAATAATTACGTGTACGAGTGATGAAGAGTTCTCACAAGATTAGAACGGTGATTTCGGCCTCCCAGGGATGCTAGGTTGTCCCGGTCTCTAGTGGCGTAGCGCGTCACTCTATCCACACATTAGGCGGCCGGAAGGAACACTCCGGATTCGGAATGGAACAAAATTAGCCGGACAAGACATGAATGAAGTCAGAAAGAGACGAGACAGACAGGCTGGCTGCGCAATCCGCCCAACGAACCTTATCGCCCTTGCGTCTGTCCTTTTGGTTTTCGGGACTTATCCACACTTTTGATCACGAAAAAAGTGAAAAGGAAAGGAAAGAACGACTCGTACACATACTTCTCTTTTTTGAACAGACCCTGAATCTTATTTAAAATAAGCCAAGCTAATAGGTCTGTTACTACAGTAGTACGTACGTATGTTATGAAACATGCAAAGCAGGGCTTACAAATTCGTGAGCGACAGCGGCACAGCGCCCCATGGACGATCTCACGACTGCCAAGCTAATACATCAGCACGCGGCTGCTAATCCCGCTGTTATTGCAACCAACTGCCGTTGTGGAGGAGCAGGAGCTGGTGTGGGCGCCGGTGGCCCGAATGCCCACGAGCCGGAGGGGGGCGAGCCGTGTGGTGCTGGTGGTGGTGGCGGACGTACGCCGGCGTTGGCCTGGACGACGGGGTGGACGGCGAGAGCGGCGGCGTTTTGGCCCTTGGGAACAGGAACGCCCTTATCTTGAGCGGCTGGAGCCGGTCCCTGCTGGCGGCGTCGTACTCCTCCAGCAGGTGGCCGAGGTCGTCGTTGGTCGTGACGGAGACGAGCGCGTCCAGGTCCTCCGTCGGCAGCTGGCACCGCAGGCTCAACGCCTCCCATCCGCACATGTCCGTCAGCTTCCGTTGCAGCTCTGAAGCGATCGATCGATCCACAGTCAAACAGCTGAACTGGCTGGAGTGCCGGAAACGATCAATGGACAGCAGGAGGCGTCGTTGGTAATAGGCATGTACCGTGAAATTGAAGGGAGCGGTCGACGGAGAGGACGCGGTTGTTGCCGCCGACGTAGCGGAGCGCGCCGTCGGGGTGGCGTGGAAGGATCATGCCCCCGTAGCTGCACAGGAACTTGACGCTGCCCTCTGCAGCTGCCCCGGGGGAACCCGGCTTCACGACGCAGAACACATCGTCGTCATCCAAGGAGCCGAGCGACGACGTGCACGAGCAGGACGACGACCACGAGGACGCGCCCGCCATGCCTTCTTGCCGGCGGTGGACGACACTGAAGCTGCAAGTCGATATCAGTGTTTGAGAACGCAAGAAGCTGTGTGTGTTTCTGTGTGTTTTGGAGCGGTGGCTCCAGCATCCACCTGTACCGTAGCCCCAAGAGGGAAGAATATATGTGCACTCACCCTTGTGGTGTCACCGGTGCATTGAACTTCTGTAGCACATTTTAAAATGTTTGAAAATTTCTAAAGAAAATATCAAACATCAACCCATGTTGTTACAATCAAATTTTAAATATAGCTTAGGGTACGAAAAATCGATATTGAGTAATATATAACACAAGTTGGGCTTTGAATTTGATCCATTATCTCTATTGATAATAAATCCCGCAGATAATCTCAAGCTATGTTTCGATTTTTGATTTGAAATTTTCTGACAACATTGGTTTATGTTGTGTCAATGAGCTATTCTTTTTTAATTTTTTTAAACGTTTTAAAGTGTGTCATTGGTGCACCGGTAGCGCCATAAAAATGGATGCATTGAATACATTTTCAAGCTGCTTGAAGCCTTCGGCGGAGCCACTGGAGTCCTGGAAATTTTTTATCTGTTTTGTCATGGATGATCCCTACTCTAAACCTTCGCATGGTCACTGTGGCCCAAAGGGGTATGAGGCGTAGGGCAGTGTTTGGTTGGATGCCTGACCGAACTTGTTTGATCTGACCACCTCCCTAAAGCGAGAGCAACTAACTAAAGGTTATCCCCTACGGGGACCTTCAGAGGTCATTTTGGATGCCCTGGGGGCACGTTTAGCCGCTATCACATGTCGCGTGCTAGGCGCTCCCTCTCAATTTTAAATTTTTTCTGTATGAGTTTTTGGGTTTTAGTTGGCTTTCTTTTTTGTTTTCGTCTAGTTTTTTCTAGGTTTTGGAGAAGACAAAAATCATGGAGTTTTTTTTTTTGCATGGAAAAAATTATGCTTCCACGGGATGTGCTTCTCAAAAATGAAAAAAATATGTGCTTTCATGAGAAGCACAAAATTTGCTTTTCGTTGAGGCATAGATTTGCTTCTGCGAAGAGCACGTATGTGTTTTGGGGCCAAAATATAGGCTTTCACGCGAAGCACATATTTGTTTCTCATGGCGGCACTGATTTGCTTCCGTGAGAAGCACAAATGTATTTTTTTGGGCAAAAACATGCTTCCACAAGAAGCACAGATTTGTCCTGTGAGGAGGACACAACTGGGAAAGAGAAAAAAATATACGCAATGCTCACTACTAGGGAAAACCCTAGCAGTAGCGCTGGTTTTGTGCTCACTAGTAGCGCGGGTAGGCGCGCTACTAATAAGGCGCTACAGCTATTGCTTAGCAGTAACGCGTGCCGCACGCGCTACTGCTAGGACAAATAGCTGCAGCGCTTGTTCACTCCCACGCTGCTGCTAATGTAACTACTGGCAGCGTGTTTTCTTTCCATCGCTACTAGTATTGTTTTTTTATTTTTTTTATTTTAGTGTATTTATGTGCCATCGTACAAATATTGGTACAATACCAATTATGAGATTTACATCATTATGTCCATAACAGTGTGTCAAATGAAGATGGATTAGGTTCAAGTGGAGGCAATATGTGGTGCATGTCAAAAGTATACTACTAATCCAAACTTGATCTAGTTTGGACTAGTAGTACTTTCGATGTGCACCACATGTTGCCTCCACTTGAATCTAATCCGCCGGCACAAGCTATTTAATCATCATCATAATCATTAGCACCAACAATATTTATTTAATCACCACTAACACTAGCTAATAATAATCATCAATCATTACCACCAACACTAGCTATTTTATCATCATAGTAATAGTGTAGCACATCATCATCCTCAAACTCATTTCTAGCTAATCACTCCTGCTGCTCTCTCTTAGGTAAAACAACATAAAACATGTGTAGCTCTCCTCCTTGATCAAGTTGGAGCATGCAGATGAACCTGTCTCCTAATTTTGGGTAGCACATCTGTTTGCTGCCCCCTAGTACTTGTCTGTGCTCCCCCATCACATATCTGGTCCAGTCTTGCACTATTAAGCATTCATCGCTGATCTTGAATGCACTAAAGTAACATGTAGGATATCTTGGCCGTAAGCTAATAATACTCATGGTACCTTTAGTCTCGATCCCATAAGGCACAACATTCATCGGGAGTCCCTGTTGAAGAACATCGTATGGTCACATACTTAGCAATGAAGTTTAGCTTCACAAATAATGTATGGAAAAGATGCACTGAGGACAAATAGTAAAAATCTTACCGTCCTTCCTAAATAGATGTGACCGTAGTTCATGACGAACACTATTGGTCGCACGTTTTCAGTACTAAAATTTCTAAGTTCAGCAAGAAAATTTGTCTTGACGGTATCAAGATCCTCAAGCCATAAAACATAATGACTTAGCTCCTCGCAGTTTAGTTCAGCCCCGGGACAGTAGTAGGTCCTGTCTACCAAGCGCTGGACATGTTTGCTTGCACCGAAATAAGCTGACAATACAAATTAGTTGTCAACTATTTTTGAATAAACAATATTAAAGACATAAATATGGTTGAGAAACTTACATTTTGGTGTAACTAGAGGCGTCTGCACATCGACCCAGATATCGGTATTACCTTCAATATCATCTTCCGGACGAATATCAAAGGTGATAACCATATCAGGCTGAAATGCATAAGTCTTGCATAGTGCTCGCCATGTTTTGCATCCAAAATAGGTGTAGTCGTCTGAATTGTATAATTTTGCGTGGAAAATATAACCATGCTCGGTCTTCAAATAAACTTTCTTTACCTCCGTAGTATGACTGAAACCTATCTTATCCAATACAAAAACTCTTGCATGGCAGGGGATACGCTAGTAGAATAGTAAAAAAATATAAGTTCAAGCAAATGAAGCAGATGTCATGCTTAATTACGAAAAAAGACTTGTCGTTGTGACTTACTGTATCCACTTCGAAGTTCTCGTCCAGCTTGATGCTGAAGCGCCTATCATCATCTAGGAAGATTCCGTCGCATAGGCCGCGCTCGTCTTCACAGTATTTGCAAATACCGAAATCCTTTTTGTCGTCAGACATTTCCTATGTTCATAGTTAAAACATTAATTGAAAATCGATAGAAGACAACTACCAGGATACTCAACACACAAATCCGGGCACTAGATACTTCCTACATATTCTGGCAAAAGTCATGCCAAAATTCACGGAAAAATCCGGCATGACCTTTGCTAAAATAGGATATATCGAGCGCCTGAAATTTGCCGGAACGGAAATGAATCAACACTCCAGCAAAACATAGGCCACTCGGAGGTGTAACATGCAAACATGACCGGCCACTTGGATATTGAGCAACACAAGATATACATTTCAAAATATCTTATAAGACTCAAATTAGCATGCATTCAATAAGCAAAAGTAAATCATCTCATGCGTCCGTACATCGTCGAATATTATCACTAATACATCCCGAATAGTGTCATACATATAACATCACTAGTACAACTAAAACCCTAGCACACGACGGGTATCGGCGCGGGCGGTGGACACCCACAGAGAAGGAACCATCACGGGATCATAGCTCCAGTGAGATCCCTGGAGAACCTGCCAGGTATTGGAGAACATGTGCTCCAACACAAACAAGTAGCGACGGACGTGCGTGTCCTCCTCACTGACACGGTGACGCACCACCTCCGTGGAGTCCTCGAGCCTCTGGACCGTCACTGGCCCACGCGACCGCCACCAAAGAAGGTTCGGGCAACGACAGGCTGGCTCCTCACCAACCTGCGCCTCCCAGTACCACCCCGGCGGAGCCCAGTCCCGGACATGGCCCATCTGGTCAAGCAGGTGTCGTCCTCCGCCGACTCGACGACGAGGATGCAGGATAGGCATCGTCCACGTCGATGCGGGAAAATTGCTTTAACTAAAAAAATAGCAACAAGTTCTTACTAACTAGTTCTATTAATTCAACTAGTTCTTACTAAAAATAAACTTACTATAAATAAAAATATTCTAGTATCTAATTAGTACCTAGTTCTTACTAACTAGTTCTTACTAACTTGTTCCAACTATAAAGTGAAATAAGTGGTCAAATTTTACTCGTTTTATGATTCATCTTAGAAATTTGATTCGTTTCCACCCTTACATGAACCCTAACTCATTTGAGCCGCATCCGCATCCGATTCGTTTCCACCCTAACTAATTTGATGGAGGTAGAAACCCTAGGCAGAGGTAGGGGAGAGGGAGGAGCAGGCGTGCTCACCTCGGGTGCCTGCGACGAGGGAGGGGCAGGCGGCGTCGAGGTCGTGGTCGGGGCTCCGGGGCGGCGTTGAGGTCGGGGGGGCGGGGGCGGCGTCCGGTGCGGCGTTGAGGTCGGGGTCGGGGGCGGCGTCCCGGGCGGCATTGAGGTCGGGGGCGGGGCCGGCGTTGAATCTGGGGTCGGGGGCGGCGTGGGGAGAGCGCGCGGCGGCCGAGGGGCGACGGCGGCGAGAGTGGAGTTGATTTGAGGGATGAAGTGGCCGTGGGGAAGGACGAACCGCGTGGTTAAGTCAGAAGTACCAGTAGCGCGTTCCAGAAAGGGCGCTGCTACTATGTTAGCTATAGCGCGTTCTGGAATACACGTTGCAGCTATAGCGATTAGCAGTAGCGCTGGGCCATTATACGCGCTACTGCTAGGTTGGGCTAGCCATGTGCGCCCAGTTCAAACGTAGCAGCAGCGCTTTTCGCTAGTACGCGCTACTGCTAAAGTCATAGCAGTAGCGCGGTTTATTTACGCGCGCTGCTACTAAGTAGCAGCAGCGCTTGATTTTGTACAGCGCTACTGGTAAAATTCTGTGTATAGCCTTTTCCCTAGTAGTGGCTTCTCGTGCAGGTACATATTTGTTTTCGCGATGCTTCTCGTAAAAAAATTATGCTTTCACAAGAAGCACATATTTGCTTCCGCACGAAGCATAGTTATGCTTCTCGAAAAGAAAAAATATGTGTTTCCACGAAAAGCACAAATTTGTTTTTTGTTTTTTTAGAAAAGGAGGAGGACCCCCGACTTCTGCATCTGGACGATGCATGCAACCACTTTATTAATTATTCACAAGACCTTACAAAGTCATACAACAGTAAGACTAAAGCCACCGTCTAGGCAACATATGTCGCTATTCCTATCTAGTTGATGAAGGGATGCTGATAGTTTGAGCCTAATACCAAATAGACCTCACAGTCAAACCTAACATCTAAGACCTGAGATCCCAACCAGGACGCCTACCGGGTATGGGCACCCACCAGTCCGGCGCACTCCTCAACCAGGACGCCTGCCGGGTATGAGGCCGTCGCGGCCACCTGCCACCTGCCACCAATTCATCTTCAGTGTTGTACTGCTGCATCAACCTTGCCAGGCCTGCCGTCGACGCCACCACGATGCCAGACAACGCCACCATCCTGCATGTGTCCATCCACGCGCGCCCATCGCCGAAACTCTGCAGCGCCATGCCGCCGTGATCCGTCGTCGGCCTTGCGGTAGATGTAACACCGCTCCTCCTCTTGCCACCTCCATCCATCACTTGCTCCAAATGATGCCCCCAGGAGGGAAAGCGATACATAGAACGCCATCATCGTGCGATCCGGGAGACTCAGATCTAGGGTTTCCCTCGAAGCATCCCGAGCCTGATGACGCAAACTGTAACGATGATGCCTCGACAAGGAAACGACATCCAAGACGCCGCCATCATCTGCCATGACCGGAGTCGGTGCGATTTTCATCGGCACTTGCGCCACCGGGCGTGCACCGTCGGCGTCGCTGGTCCCTTCAACCGGAGCAAACTCCAAAATGATGCCCTGAAAAGGGACTACGACGCAAAAGCACCGCCATCGCTCGATCCCAAGGAGATCTAGAGTTTCCCCCGGAGTTGCCTGCGCCGACAAGGACCAAACAAGGATGGAATCCGCAGATCCGCCCAGCTGCCGATGTGTCGCACCCGTAACCGCGCCGACCACGACCCGGAGACCAAACCCACGCCTGGGCCCTGATCCGGCCGCGCCGCCGCCGTTCCTGACGACCGCGACGCCCCAGACCTTCAAGTCGCCGGCCGTGGGGGTATGGGATCGTCGGAGCACCGCCACCCCCCGCCGTGACGTCCGGCCGAACACCACGCTCCGGCCCGGAGGCGCCGGCCCGCGCCAGCCCCTCACGAGCGGGAGGGCCCCGAATCCCCGCCGCCGCCAGCGACGGCAAGGCTTCGCCCTATCGTGCCCTCGGGCGGCGGCGAGGGAGGAGGAGGAGGAGGAGAAGGGAAGGCCGGGCGATGGGATCTGGGAGTCTCCCGGCCGCCACACGGGGGCAACTCGGGAGGAGGCGGGAGCGTATCGGGAGGAGGCTACAAGATGAAGGCACAGATCTGCTTCTGCGAGAAGCATAGTTCTTATTGGAAAGGGGGGAACGTGCTTCCGGCTCCAGGTTTTTGTAAAAAATATGTTCGTCCAAACCTATTAACATGGATCTAGTTTTGAGAATCGTCGACACGAGAAATCCAACAGTTAAAACGGTTCGGAAATTGGATGCGGGTTCAAGAAACAAAATGTTTTGAATAAATAAATATACGGAAAAAAAGAAGTGACATGTGTCTGAGAAGATCAAGTGACCTTTGCAAAGGGTAATTCTTAACTAGTGACTTCGTCCTGAAATGAGTCTGGTATTTGATCACCTCGACCACCACCTGCCAAAGGCCCAGCGCCAATTGGACTGACTATACGAATCCAACTGGTATGTATTTTCTGTGGAGAGTTAGGGTTTGAGAAACAGCAACTGCAGTTGTATATGAGAGGTCCTAATACCCTAAAAAAAGATGTGAGGTCCCAATTGGCCAATCCCATAGACTCATACGCCGCTCACATGCGTCAAATAGTGTTTTTTTAGCACGTGTCAGATAGTTTTTTAGGCAAATTCTCAAAACTTTATTAAATCGTCACACAATTTATAAAGACAAAAGAAAGATCTTCAGGGTGACCTAACCAAATATAGCGACCGGTCCCCAGAGTTAAAACATGCTTTGCTAATTTGTGACTGACGGTGTCCTGGACTAGGGGGTACTCAACACATCATCTCCCGATCTGATAGATTTGGCCGAGGACCCCCGTGGCCGTATACTCATGGGCCAGTTCGGACAGCTGCCGCATACATGGAAGATTCTACAAGACTTGGCGATCAAGACAAGGACTTCTCCCCACCGGCGTATTCGGCTAGGACTCTTGTTAACCTACGCCTCTGATGCATTATATAAACCAGGGCCAGGCTAGTCGATAGGATATACAACTCCATATACAACAATCATACCATAGGCTAGCTTCTAGGGTTTAGCCTCCTTGATCTCGTGGTAGATCTACTCTTGTACTACCCATATCATCAATATTAATCAAGCAGGACGTAGGGTTTTACCTCCATCAAGAGGGCCTGAACCTGGGTAAAACTTCGTGTTCCTTGCCTCCTGTTACCATCCGGCCTAGACGCACAGTTCGGGACCCCCTACCCGAGATCCGCCGGTTTTGACACCGACATTGGTGCTTTCATTGAGAGTTCTGCTGTGTGATTGACAAAAGGATCGATGGCTCGCCTGCAGATCAACTACGACTTCGGCATCTTCGTCACCAGTTCGACTGGTCACCTTGGTTCGACCAAGAATTTCGCCCCGTGTTCGGATCACCATGTTCGGACGAGGGCCTTCATCAAACATCAACTCCGATCTCTATCAAGATCACAGAGGAATTATCTATGGAGCTCGGGGGCTCAACGTCAACATTGCCCTCAAGCGACCGTGCTGTTTTTTGGACAGCGAACTCGTATCTGCCGCCACCACCTCCTCGAGTATCGCTTTGACGATCGCTTTGGTGGAATTGTGCAGAATTGGGTCTATAACAACCCTGGAAAATTTCGTCGAGTTCCGATGGAGGAATCTCTGGCAATCCACGATATACCGGAGCCCTGTCAAATCTGGATGGGAATTTGGATGAGTTTAGGGCGTGGTGTCCAGCTTCTAGCTCGGACGTCCTTTGGAAGATCCAACCATTGATCGGCTGTGGAATTCCTATATCTACCACCTCTCAAAATTTCAGCTCGATCCGACCGTCCAAACTCCGGGAACTTTCCGATTAGTGCATCACTTTTCGGATCTATTTTCTGCGCGAAAACGAATCCGACCCGAGTTCATCTTTTTTATGAACGGGATTTCGGACATCCCTTTTGAAGGAAGTTTTGTATGGGGTATTGTGTTTTGTTCCCGAACACACCCCACTAACTTTAAGATCTTTTGAACATGATCTTCAACATCATGCTGGTGTCAAACCAGTCCGGCAATATTACTCCACGGCTGCCGACCTGCACTAGACACGCCGTCACTTTAGCCGAGCTCAACTTCTTCGGATCATCATCTCGGCAAGCCGAACAAGAGTCCAGCATAGTGAAGGATAAATCATCATCAACATCGCCTCCCCACGGATTACACGGAGCGGGCATACCGGCATCGCCGCACGGTCGCTTCATCAAGCCAGCATCGACCACGTCACGACCTGCATCGACAGGGCCGCACTATTGCTTCTTCAAACTGGTGTCCATCATGCCGACCTACTTCGACATCTCGGCTGGACTGGGGGCTTTGCCATCTCTTCATCAACCTACTCCGGACGCTTCGGCGTCACTAGCCGACCAGCTCCGTCATGTTAGCTGGGCTGAGGGCATTGCCTCGGTGAGTCAACCTTTACCAGCATTACCATGCCGTCGTTTTATCGCCCATCAGGCAATGGGTGTGCGGAGCGAGTCCTAATTTTGGGAATCATCTTCCTTCAGATTGCTACAACAAATAAACCAGGTGCTATTAATCCCAGTATTTTTTGCTTGTTTGGGTTCATTTTTTCCAAGGAATTATTACTCGGGTTTGTCCATGATATGTACACAGGTCTATCAAATGGTGACCGTATTAACGATGGTCGCGTGGTGGTTCGATCAATTTCCATACATAGTCCAGCGAACGCCGCATCCGGAGCTCGGACCGACCTGTGAATTCAGGCTTTGCCACGCCTTTACTACATCACGCCGACGCCCTGCAAAGACATTGACTTCGGCGCCAGGCCATATTTCTTCTATTCCTCACTTTATATAAATTATTTATTATGCAACATTTTTTAAAAATTATCATTATTACTATTATCTCCGGTTTGCACTATTTTTTGTGCACAGGAAAATGATCCGGGGACTTCGGCGTCACTCTGCCGGTCTGCATTGACCATGCTATGTCACCACTTCGGCGTGTCGAGCTCTCCGCTCCGCCACCTCGGGACCAGCTTGGGGGATGGAACCTTGCCCCGCATCAAGCTCGGACTGCGTCATCAATACCGAACACATTAACCAGCTAAGTCGCTTTCATGCTCAAAGCTTTAATTTCTAATTTGTGCTCGGTTCGACCAAGCATTATACTTTTTTGGAAAAAAGTTGCTTGTAAAAATTTTTCCTTGTCCAAACTTTGTTTGTGACGCATAAATTCAAATACCCCGTTTACTTGGGGGCTTCCTTTATGAAGCTTTTCCTGGTGCATATGATTATACTTGTACGACTTCATTCCTTGTTCGTGTATTACGCCACAATATGCACCATATTGACTTAAGCGATTTGCAAGCTGGGTTACCTCGCTCCTGTGTTTACCCCTACGTTCTCGATTGTTCGGCTAGGGAGTAAAGGGAGCACCTCTATGATTGTCACGCGGGTCAACCGAGCCGTACCTCAGACTGGGTGAAGCCGAAAGCTAGCGCTCTTATAGTTTTGAATGATGGTCGGCACACAACGGAACTCATGAGTACAAAAATTCTATTGCACAAGTCTCATAATAACAATGAGCACCGAAGAAAGGTATCGGTGGGGGTACTATTTTCTTCGAAGATGCTTCTTACACTTCACGGTAATATAGCATAAGTTCCCTAAGCGCGCTTTGTCTGTTGCAGCCTTATGGCTTGATTGCCTGGTTATTGGAAACACCGTCGATATTCTCGACCGATGGAGTACATAACACTTTTCGGTCCTTGACCGAAGAGGGAGAAGCTGACGGTCGGTTAAGACGCGTTTAAAGTTCGGTTGAACATAGATATGATATAAGTACTTCGGTACATGCAATCATTCTTCTACCCAAGTCACTTGGGGGCTCTTAAGTTTATTTGAGCCGTTTTATAATAAGTGTTCTTCTTCGTAGTCGTTGCAAAGTTTTATTATTATTTATCACTCCTTTTTTCGACACGAGTGTGCGGTCACTAGCCGGGGAGCCTAATTTCTCTCTCAAAGCCGCTAGAGTTTAGTTTGCTAAACTGGCCTGACGAGAAGTACTCCGCCCTCGGGATAGGAGGTTGAAGCCGTAGGCTGACCCGCTCGAAGTCTTGAGATAGGATGTATCATGTTAAAGCACGACAGAAGCACTTCTTTTTTCTAAGACCAACTTTCGGATTGGCACCGAACACTTGATATTGTTCGGACGTCATGTTTTTACTAACGTTTCTTGGTTTTCCAAGCTTTTTGGCACTTTTAAACTATTTGTACTTTTCCAGCATTAGTCTCGCAGGGCAACGCCGGACACCTTTAGAGATTCGGCAAAAACATTCCCGGATATTGCTATATATGCATCGGTTTCGAATTGTGTCTTCGGTCAATAGTTGGGTTGCCCGGCTCCTGCGCTTGCCTCCTACGTTCCGCTTTGTTCGGCTAGGTGTGCAAAGGAAGAACCACTGCGATTGTGCTTCCAGCTCACATGGTTAAGCACCTCAGTGGAGAAAGCCGAAAATTGACTATCACAATAAGCGTAAACTGGTCAGTGATCCGATGACGGTGTTAAATGACGGGTCATTCATAACAATGGCCAAAGTGTTCACGGCTTGACCTCGACTGTCGCCGAACACTACCGGGGGCTATTAACTGGCCTCCCAAATTAAATCCTCGATATTATGCTCTTACATTAGAGCTGAGGCTGCATGATCATGCTTAGCATGACAACCCAAAGAAAGGAACCGATAGCGGGACTATTTTCTTTGGAAGACATTTTTTATGTTAAACAGTAATATAACATATCTCTCTGCGTACCTTTGTCCATAAAACCGTATGGCCAGATTGCCTTGTTTGTCGTAAATCTTTGCCCTCATAAAGGCTTTATAAAGTAGGACAAACACTCCTCGGCTACTGGCCGAGGAGGTGGAGGCCGATGGTCGGTCAACAAAGTTTTGTACAATGCGGATCCGAGCATTAATGACGTAAAGTACTTGGATACATAGAGTCATTACACATGATTTGTGATTTTACTATGGATATCAATCCTTAATTCGGCCACCCGTGCCCGCATTAAGGCTCGGGGGCTACTGGGCTTCGGGCTCATTATTTACAAATATTAAAGGGGCACATCGATCCCCTGATCTGGTGTTGCCACCCGACCAGTGTCTCGGGGGTTACTGCATTGCCTATTCAATACAGAAAATTTCAAGTGCAATACAGTTTCCAAGGAGATTTTGATCCTCAGGTTGGTCGGCCGCACCCAACTCGAGTCTCGAGGACTGAGCACGCCGCTTTTTCTGTCCCGAAGTATTCTGCCGAGCTAGGACTTGATCCTCAGACCGATTTTGCAAATCAACCTGAGTCTCAGCGGCTACTGGGATCAGCGGTCTTACGTCATCCTTCATGTGCATCTCGGGTTTTAGACCGATACACACCTTGAGGGCTACTGGCCATATATCTCGGCAGAGAATAAATTGCAATAATAAAAAATATTGACAAAAAATCGGCCCATAGTCGGGGTGGTGCACCACCTCGGAAGCAGTCCGGCATAAAGCTCGGGCGCTAGTGGCTGGCTCCATAGAGGGCATTTCCGACATTAAGCTCGGCTAAACTCCTTCAACTTTTTTGAACCAAGGTGATATGACACCTCGGATATAGTCCGGCGTTGGAGCTGGGACACTGTCCGGCGTTGGAGCTTGGACATAGTCTAGCATTGGAGCTCGGATACATTCTGGCGTTGGAGCTCGGAAGCGGTCCGGCATTGGTGCTCGGCCGCAAAAGATACCTCGAATGCAGTCCGGCGTTGGAGCTCGGACGCAAAAGGACACTGCCTCCCGGGAACAACTTCAAACCCGAGGTGTGGCATAAAAATAACAAGGCATTGATAATGGCCGAAAACTTAAATGGGCTCCTCGGATACCCGACGTGTAAACTCGCCGAATGCATTTCGGCAATCCTCAAGATCGAAGATGAGAAGATTTGTTGAACCAGTTTTCAAGACCGTCAACCGAAGATGAAGAACGGTTCGGAAGAATCGAGGAGCGTCCCTAACTTGAAGACCGGTTCAGGGGGCTACTGACGGTGTCCTGGACTAGGGGGTACTCAACACGTCATCTCCGATCTGATAGATTGGCCGAGGACCCCCGTGGCCGTATACTCATGGGCCAGTTCGGACAGCTGCCACATACATGGAAGATTCTACAAGACTTGGCGATCAAGACAAGGACTTCTCCCCACCGGCGTATTCGGCTAGGACTCTTGTTAACCTAGGCCTCTGGTGCATTATATAAACCAGGGCCAGGCTAGTCGATAGGATATACAACTCCATATACAACAATCATACCATAGGCTAGCTTCTAGGGTTTAGCCTCCTTGATCTCGTGGTAGATCTACTCTTGTACTACCCATATCATCAATATTAATCAAGCAGGACGTAGGGTTTTACCTCCATCAAGAGGGCCCGAACCTGGGTAAAACTTCGTGTTCCTTGCCTCCTGTTACTATCCGGCCTAGACGCACAGTTCGGGACCCCCTACCCGAGATCCGCCGGTTTTGACACCGACAGTGACCCTCGACATTTAAGATTCTAAACTCATGTCTAATAAAACAAAAAGTAAAATAACTAGAGCGCCCTTTGGTCTCATGCGCCACAGATCCATATAGTGCCGAGGTCCCTCCTGTATAGCTTTAACTGCACTCTTGTAATCTGACGCCAGGTAGATTGTTTGTATGTATTAGTAAGCTTGCACGTGCAATGCACGTCTTGCTCCTTTCAAAGGTTAGCTTTGAATAGCACCTCTGCACAAGTAAACCACAACAAGCGTGAATTCAAAGATCTAACTAAAGACACTCGCCATGCTTGAAGATAAACTTAGACACCATATTTGGCTCGCTATCATTATGTAAGTTGGGCAACAATGAGAAGTTTTTCAAAGGAAAATCAATGGTGGACATGCGGTCCGATAGAGCTCATAGAACTATTACAAGGAAAAATGTAAATGAATAAACAATTGGTATAAGGAATGCGGCCACAAATAAAGAGCATATAATGGTGAAGAAAATTAAACATAATGTATTGGACAATGCCCAACCATGTTATGAATTTTGTAGAGTATCTTCCAAAAAAAATGTGAGGAAGAGTAACTTCAAATTTGATTGTGAGATATCCTCTATTCCAAGTTGATAACGTGTAAAATACATCTGGAAGGGAATATAGAAACGAAGCAATAAAATTTGCTATTGCTCTAGTCCAACAAATTTACTTGTACAACATTGTTGAAATGTCTTCACCAAGATTATATTCTCTACACCCCTTCATCCACATTCGTAATTGAAAAGGCATTTAGGTTGCTCATTCGTTAACACACAACATGGGAGATCGATAATACTTTCACAGTAAACACATTTCGTAAGCATGTCTTGTGTTGCAATATATTTGTTGTACTTATTGTCAATGTAAGAAAATAACAACAAAAAATAGCCAAGATTACGCTCATATATGACATGGTACCTTACTTTGCAACTTAGTTTTATTAGCTAGCAATCTGAAACTATGGATATATACTAATTGAAATAAGATGTGTCTTGTACAAGCAATCCAAGTACTTGGCTGTGTGCATCATATGATGCAGAGGCCGGGTTGTCCCCTTAAAAAATCCAAGTACCTATTCAGACATTTTTGACTTTAACCAGCAAAAAGGGTACCTAATCCCTGAAAAAATAAGTGAAATGTTTTGTCAGCGTATTCAAATCACATACAATGAGTGCGTCTGATTAAATAAGCCAACTGTTTCCACCGGAAAAGATTTGAATTCTCCTTATTGCTGTATAAAAAATGCATGGGTACATATCATCAAGGTGTAAGCGTGCAAGGAATGATCTTGCCAGCTCAAATATGGGTGAAAACAATAACTCAAGATATCGAAGGGTTGTGCTCAATATCCAAGTATTAGAGAATTAATGTGAGACCTGCTCTACAAAAGACATCGTTGGTGGTTAAACGCTGATAATAAGTACAAAGCAATTCCTGTAGCCAATTCTTTCATAGTAAACGATGGCTGAATTATAGTTGTGAATACTCATGCATCACAGTCACAACGCCAAGAGTAACCTATAAGATAGCAGGAATATCACTAATTTTTAACATCTGAACAACAAATGTGTACAAGGAAAATAATCTAAATTTTTACACTAAAGTGGCAATAATATCGGAGACTTGTGATTTTCAGTAGAACTGGTAGCAATCACACATTGGAATATTCTTACAAAAGCGCACATAGATGAAGTACTCCAGAGATAACAATTGGCCAACATGTAGCTTCAGAAAACTGAAGTGAGAAAGAGAGGTGACATTCAGATTCCTTGCCATCATCGTGCCGTTGTAAGCATGCACAACCACCATGTTGTGGAGCAAATTCTGATAAGGATGATGGGTGGTGCAAAATAAGAACAAAAGGAGAAAACCAGTATTCTCTCATATTGAACAAAAATCAAAACTCGCATATTGATGCATCATGAACATGAGCGTTTGAATCACTTGTTGTGTTGTAATGACAAATAGGATAATGCCTATGTCGCCCGGAAGAAAGCACAACTCCTCCTCGCGCGTCGCCGCCGGTGGCTCGCGTCCTGTCATGGCTGCTACTTCTCGTACATGAGTTCTGGCTCCGGGCGAGAGCACCCGTGTCTTGCCAGCATACACGGGTGGCTCTATCACCCAGCTGTATGTGAGCTCTTCATGTGCCTTCCATGGCGCACGCGCCTTTGCGGGACAGGCCCAAGGCACGCGCGTTGCCAGCGAGCCAATCGGTGCGTACTTCTGATCTCTTCGACACTGAGACCATGACGTGTCTTTTCATGGGAGCGTTCGTCCCTTGATCCTTGGGGACATGCGCCGCTGGCGCCGGACAGGGCCAGGCCGCGTGCGTGTTGCCGGGCGAGCGCACCGCCAGCTTGGGCGTGTCCTCTTCTCTGCGTGCCCTGTTCTCCCTCCCTCCTGCGTTGCTTTGGATTCCTGAACGACGGGCTCCTCACGCATCCGGGCTCCCGACGGCGGCGTCTCGCTTACATCGGCGGGCTTACATGCTCTTGGGGGTTTCTCTCTATTGGATGGAGGTTTCGTACGTGAATTGATTAGATTGAGAGGTGAGCGCTAATTAATGGAGAGAGGTTAACTGGTGGTAGTTCAGATTGCATGCGTCCCGTGATTGTAGGAGGTGCCGATGCGGGATGTGGGGACGTGGGATGGTTTCATCGGTGGAGTATGGTCAGTCATTGGAAATTGCCAAGTCCACACCGTAGAGCCATTTGGATCAACGATGACCGTTAGATTGAGATTTGTGGGACAAATCATGTGGTGTTAACTGCGTCGTGGGTTGTTGTGGGGCTAATTACAGGGTGCACGTAAATAAATTCTTGTTTGATTGTTTAATAGTAGTGGATATAGATGATCCGATAGAGCTAAGGCTTTCTTTGGTTTGGAGGAATCTTGTAGGAATTTCGTAGGATAGGATTTGTATAGGAAAAATTCCTTTAGAGCCCTTTGGTTTGTAGGAATGGAATCCTATTTCTATGGAGGAATTCTTTCTATCCTCCACATTTCATAAGAAAATAAACATTAGCCTAGACTCAATGAAAAAGTAAAAAATCTTATGATGTGAATCAAAGGGCATCTTTTTTCATATTCCTACTCATAAAATTTAAGATACATGTCATCTTATTTTTTATGACTTTCCTATTCTAATAATTTTTCTATCCTCTAAACCAAAGGAGACTTAAAGCTTCCTGAGCGCCAACGTTTCAGACACTTATTGTCCATCTATATTTCTGAAGACCAAGCCAAGCGGCGCGACGGCTGCGGGCGCCCGCTCCTGCCGCGGCCCATGTCGGCGTTTGTTAGCTTTTCGGTGGTTTTGTGTGGGTTTTACACTGTTTTGTCATGTTTTCGGTGAAATCACTTTTAAGGTATACACTTTGCAAAGATCGTGCCAACTTTCTTGGGCTGACAAATGGTGCACTACATGCGTGTCATTTGTCACAACCTGTAAGTTTTCTCTTTTTTTATTAATTTGTTTTACCAAAACATCTTATCACTTGAACCTTTGCATCCAATTTTAAACCGTTTTCACCATTGGATTCCTCGCATCGAGATTTTTAAAATTAGATCTCATATTAATAGGTTTCTGTGAACTTTTTTTAGAAAAGAACCCAAACAAATCTGTAGAAAAAGATAGTTGGCGGAAACATGTTTTTTCCTTTCCGAGAGATACAATAGTATTTCCCGCGGAAACAAATCTATGCCTCTTGTAGAAACCAAAAAAACATGTTTTTTCTTTCCGAGAGGCATAATTGTGCCTCTCCCGAACCCAAATATGTGCCTCCACAAGAAGCAAATCTGTGTCTCTCATGAAAAAAAATCTATTTTTTCTAAGAGTACCTTTTGCGGAAGCAAACCTGTGCCTCTCGTGAAAGAACAAAAAAGAAAATCTGTTTTTCCTTTCTTCGAGAGGAACAAATATGCCTCTCGCGAAAGTAAACCTGTGCCTCCTCAACACGCAAATCAGTGTCACTCATGCAAGAAAAAAAATGTATTTTCCCCTTTCTAAAAGGCACGGTTGCCGGGAGAAAATACATGGCAAACTTGTGCCTATCATGTAATCCAAAAAATGTTTTTTCACGCAAAAAAATTCAAAAAAAAATCCAAAATCTAGGGAATATCAAGCAAAAACTAAAAGCCAAAAAAAACCGCGAAAACCCATCTAAACCCCGAAAACGCTTACAGGAAAAGAAAAAAAGAAGAAAAACCTCAGGGAAGCCCAGCACGTGACACGTGGCAGCGGCTGAGAGCATGCCAAGTGAACCTTGTGGGGCTCCCTCAAGGGGTACCTCTTGGTTAGTTGCTCCCTGTTTACAATGGTTTTACTTTTTATGGTTTATTTTTTCTTCTGTTTTTCGTTTTTGTGTATTACAAAAATATTCATCGTATATTAAGAAAAATTCATCGTAGATTACAAAAAAAAATCATCATGCATTATAAAATGTCCAACGTATATTACAAAAATGTTTAATATGTACATATAACTTGTTTAGCATATATTAAAAATCACTGTATTAAAAATGTATCGTATGTTACAAAAAGTTTAGCATGCATTATAAAAATATTTAACTTATATTACAAAATATTTCAATGTGTATTTAGAAATGTTTTGATAAAAACCGACAGAAAAAAGGGCTCTACAGCGCAGGTCACCTATAGTGTGGGTACTACAGTGAACTGGGTGCTGCAATATTGAGCCGCTACAGTACCATTTCTCTTCGTTGCGTCCATAATGGGTCGGCCTAGTTGGTTTGCGATCTGTGCGAAGGCTCATAAATTTGACACCCGTAGGTGTCCTACAGAGGCCTCGTCCTAATCAGCGTCGAATTCACTAATTAACGGGTACTTCAACTCAAAAAAAACAATTAATGGGTACTTCCTCTAAAAGACATTCCTATCTTGTTAGGTTATGAAAAGTGACACGCTGCATGTACGTCCTTTACGGCAACATGTGAGTTTTTTTTTTATAGATTCGTTTATTCAAATATTTTATCTCTTAAATCATGCATCTAAATCTTAAATCGTTTTTATCGTTGGTTTCTCGTGTCGAGATATTTAAAACTAGATCACATGTTGATAGATTTCGATGGACTTTTTTTCACGAGTAAAACCGGACAAAAAAACTCGAACTAAGAGCATGCCTTTCCGAAGAGGCACGCGTTTTTTTACTTTTTGAGAGGCACGGCCGTGCCTCTTGCGAAAACAAATCCATGTCTCCACGAAAAGTAAATTTCTGTCTCTTGCGGAATGAAAAAACACATGTTCTTTCTCGCGGAAGCAAATCCGTGCCTCTAGCAGAACAGGAAAAAAAAGAGAAAACACGTTTTTTTTTTCTTTTCAGGAGGCACAACCGTGTCTCTCGCGGAAGCAAGTCCGTGCCTTCACGAGAAGTAAATCAGCGTCTCCCGCGAAGCGAGAAAAATATGTTTTTTTTCTTTTTCGAGAGGCACGACCATGCCTTTTATGGAAGCAAATTCGTGCCTCTAACGGAACTAGAAAACGTGTTTTTTCCCTTTCCGAGAGGCACGAAAGTAATTCTGTGCCTCTCGCGAAATGAAAAAAACAGGTTTTTCCCTTTTCGAGAGGCACGACCGTGCCTCTCGCGAAAACAAATCCGTGTCTCCACGAAAACTAAATATGTGCCTCTCACGGAACGAAAAAAATATATTTTTTTCCTTTCTGATAGGCACGACCGTGCATCTACGGAAGCAAATTCATGCATCCACGAGAAGTAAATCTCTGCCTCTTGCAGAAGGAAAAAAATACACGTTTTTTGTGCAATTTATTTTTTGATTTTTTTGTTCAAATCCTAAGAAAAACCCCGAAAATGCGTAGAGAAAACGAAAAAAACAAAATCCAAAAAAAGCATACAGAACGTGACACACCATGACGACTAAGAGCACGCCAAGTAGCGCCCTACTACGGAATTTCCTATATGACGCTCTTTGCGTCAAACTGTCGACCTAACGCACACAGCGATAACACCTAACCTAACACTGGGCCGGCCCATCAGAGATAGCTAACGTGTAGATTTGCATCTGTTTTGTGAACCTTCTGGAAGGTTCGAGCCCTGGTCTTTATTGGTTTTGGGAACCTTCTAGAAGGTTCCTGAACTTTTTTTTTGTTTTTGACTGGTTTTCAGTTCCTATATTTTTGTTTTTTGTTTTCTGTATTTATTCTTTTTTCTTCTTCTTCTTTTTCTTTATGTGCCTGTTCAAAATTTCACAACTTCTCAAAAATTATTTGGGATTCAAGAAAATGTTTGCATTTTCAAAATTGTTCGCAAATTTTCAAAACATGTTCATGTTTTCAAAATTTCTTTGGTAGTTTGAAAAATGTTCCTGTTTAAAAATTTGTTTGCAAATTTAAAAAAATGTTAATATTTCCAAGTTTTGTTCGAGAGTTTCCAAAATTGTTTGCAAATTTCAAAAAATGTTCGTGTTTCCAAATTTTGTTCTAGAGTTTCAAAAAATGTTCGCGTGCAAAAGTTGTTCGTGTTTCCAAACTTTGTTTTGGAATTTGAAAAATTGTTCCTGTTCAGTTTTGTGGGGTAATTTAAAACATGTTCCCGTTTAGAAAACTGTTTGGGCCTCCAAAATTTGTTTGCATGTTGAAAAATGTTTGAGTTTTCTCAAAATTTGTAAAAAAATAAAGATGTTCTCATTTGATAAAACATTCACGTTTTGTGAAAAAAAAAGTTTTGCGTTTGAATTTTTGAAAACGTTCGGATCGGCGTTTGAGTTTCTTAAGGTTTTGCGCTTTTCTGGAATCAAGAAAGCTAGCTAGCTCAACTGGTTCTGTTCGTATGCTCGGAAGCGGCGGGTCTAGCGTACGAATCTTGGCAATGCATCCTTTTTTATTCCAGCGTGATCTACTGTTCGCGAGTGAGATGGGCCGGCCTAGTCGACAGATTTGCCTGTGCGTTACGTCGACAGTCTGCCGCAGAGAGCAGCACATAGGAGCTCCCCCCTACTACTTCAGCGCAGGTTCGTAACTAGCGCTCCCACCGAGCGACACCTGAGCTGGCCCATTTGGTCGTCGCTCGGCTGCCCGAGTCGTTCGCCAGCTCGTTAGCCTCTTTGTTAGGAAAACAGTAGTTTTTGGTTCTGGAAAACAAAACAAATACCTGGTTTTCTGAAGAAAAAACAGGAATATTAAAAAATTATTAATAAGTTCTTTTACAGATTTTAAAATTTTCACGTATTTGCAAAATATTATGAATTTGAAAAAGTTCACATATTTTAAATAAGCTCATGGATGAGAAAAGAGAGTTCAGGAACTTAAAGAAGAAACCAGAAAGCAAAAAAAGAGAAAAAAATTCAAACAAACCAAAATAAAACCATAAAAATGGTTGTGCTTCCAAGGCATTGGTTCACGGCAGGTGAGAATTTTATGGTCGTTGTAAACATTAGTCGTGGTTGTGCTTTTGCGGACAAAATTACTCTCATCCTTTTTTCGCAAGTTGATTAGGGCAAACTCCCCTCGATCTTCATGGGCATGCTCGTGGATTCTTCTCCCCTTCATTAGCCACTCTGACAACCGGTAGCTAGGAGAGGAATTCTAGTGCCTCGTTTCCGAGTATTAGATAGTTTAGGATTTTTAGTCCATGCAGGGCGACGCTTAGGTGGATGGCGACGCTTCTTCTTCATATCAGTCTTTTATGCTTTGATCCTCCTCCAATTCATCTATCACGACGGATTAGATGGAACGCCGACGTAGATTTCAGCCAGGTCCTCGGGGTGTCGATGTCAGGGTTTCTCGTCATGTGTATGTGATGGTGAGATCTGATGCCAGGTTCTTTGGATCGGTTCAAGGGCTCAACGGCGGCTCCAAGAAGTTGGTCTTTAGAAGCACATGCACAAAGACTTTCCACCTGTCGTCGATAAGGTTAGGCCAACTCGGATACGGGAGCGGCGACAACGGCGCGTCGACGGGCAACAGCAATGGTCGTTCGGTGGTTCAGGGGCCTCGTTGTCATTTTTATTATGTTTAGGATGCTCTGTACTTCTAATGAACCTTTACAATAGATTTGAGTCATTTTTGCAAAAAAAAAATTACTCTGGTTAAAAAAAAGGGTCATGGAGGTTTGTGTCTTGCAGAGTCGATTGTCTGGATCTAGTGTGTCATGTTGCTTATGTTGGTTTGGCTATTTGTTGAAATCTTACCTCGACACTATGGCAATGATCTTGTGATTCAACTTGTTTGCACTGCCCATCTTCCTCAAATACGTTCGTCGCTTATGACTTTTCAACTTTTTGTACGAGTGATTCAAGGGCTTTCGGAAAGTTTTATTGCATTTCACCTTCAAGGATTAATACCACAAAGAAGATGTCTTTAAGAGGTTTCATTATAATTACTAAATGCAAGAGCTACTTTGTAGTTTTTCTAATACTGTATCCAGATAATTACATTTGTACTATTTGTGAATTTACATGTATTAAAGGAAAAGGTGAACTGACTATTATACATCCAACATTGTATCTTTCGATGTTCCTTTTTTCTGCTGATATTTCGATGCTTCGTTAGTACTCCCTCTATCCCAAAATATAAGAACGTTTTTAATACTACACTACTGTCAAAAATGTTCTTATATTATGGGACCAAGGGAGTATGTCACTGGATACTCGTGTTTTCATACCATTTCACCGGTATCTTGTACGTAACCACTATCCTATTTTCGTATCATGCCCTGATCCTCTGGCGACGCGCACGTAACTTTCAGCTGGGCATTTTCATAGCACTAGTTTGGTATTTTCGCGGTACATGAATACACAAGCTCGTCACTGATTGCAAGACGGGTCATGTGGCTGTAATTGCTACGACTTCCGTACAAAACGCCAAGAAAAAGATGCCTCTATGGTCTGCAATCGGCATGGTGATATGCTGGCTGCAGGCATAAATACATGGAGGAAGCACCTGTAATGCAGCATGTATGTATGGTTGATGATTTTTAAAAGCAGAGAGAATTGCATCCCGTGATCACGGGTAATGGTGTATAGCAGCCAGTTGGGCGAGTCCCGCCGTCCACATGTGAACCGGCCCTGCCATCACGCCTGGCTCCTCCTTTCTCCATCCGCCATCTCCGTTCATTCATTCCCTCGCCCTTTTCCTCCTTTTGATTTGATCTGGTAGACGAAGAAGAAGCTTAGCACTTGAGTTGCCGGCCTATAAATTCACACGCGCCCCACCAACTGCATCAAGCCATTAACCAGCAAAAGCAAGCGATGGCAGCGGCCTCCGCCTACGCCGTTGCGGTCGCTCTCTTCTTCCTGCTCGCCGCCGATGGCTGCTGCGCCTGCTTTTGGTTTCTGCCTGCCATATTCTGCCCCGGACACTCCCCTACACCTACACCCGCCCCCGCTACCCCCACCCCCAGCCCCGGCAGCGGCGGCAGCGGCACCAACGTCGACGGCGGGGGCTGGCTCGACGCCAGGGCCACCTGGTACGGCGCTCCCGGCGGCGCCGGGCCGGACGACAATGGTGGCGCGTGCGGGTTCAAGAACGTGAACCTGCCGCCGTTCAACGCCATGACGTCGTGCGGTAACGAGCCGCTCTTCAAGGACGGCAAGGGATGCGGCTCGTGCTACCAGGTCAGCTACTGTGGCCGACATTGCAGTTGCTTGACACTGACGGTAGAGTGCTTGTCGTTTCGTTTGTTTTTCCAAGCTGATGGATCTTGGATTGTTGCGCTGCGTTGCGTGCAGATAAGGTGCGTGGCTCACGCAGCGTGCTCCGGCATCCCTGAGACGGTGATCATCACCGACATGAACTACTACCCGGTGGCCCGCTACCACTTCGACCTCAGCGGCACCGCCTTCGGCGCCATGGCCAAGGACGGCCGAAACGACGAGCTCCGCCACGCCGGCATCATCGACATGCAGTTTAAGAGGGTGCCGTGCCAGTACCCGGGGCTGTCGGTGACGTTCCACGTGGAGCAGGGGTCGAACCCGAACTACCTGGCCATCCTGGTGGAGTACGAGAACGGCGACGGCGACGTGGCGCAGGTGGACCTCATGGAGTCGCGGCCGGACAATGGTGAGCCGACGGGGGTCTGGACGCCGATGAGGGAGTCGTGGGGATCCATCTGGCGCCTGGACACGCACCGCCCGCTGCAGGGGCCCTTTTCTCTGCGGGTCACCAACGAGTCCGGCAGGTCGCTCGTCGCCGAGCAGGTCATCCCAGCCGACTGGCAGCCCGACACGGTGTACAGCTCCCTCGTCCAGTTCGATTGACCCCTCCCGCTCATCCATGCACGTCCATGCATGGGTTAGTCGTGCCAATTAAGCTAGCTGAGACGTCGCTTGTGACGTCCGGTGTGTGTCGTCTTCGTGTGCTAGCTACGTGTTCTCTCTCGTAGCGCATACGTTTTTCATGGTATACTTGTCTCGAACAATATAATAAAGACATTTTAGCTACTAGCAAGGGCATGTGTGTTGCAACGTGAGAAAAAAAATCTTAATCTTCAATGGTCATTACCACATTTTGCTGCATCACTGAGATACACTATCACTCTCAATTTCATGAAATGATGAACAATTCTTTGAAATGATGAACATTTTTTTAAACTTGTGCATATATCTGAAATCGTGAACATTTTTCAAATCCATGAACACAATTACAAATTTTTGAACATTTTCTAAAATCAAAAACATTTTTTGAATTTATGGACCTTTCATACAATTTCCAAACATTTTTTTAAATAGTGAATATTTTTGAAACAATTTTCTTGAATCCATGAACATTTCTCGAATTAATGAATATTTTTTAAAAAAATTGGTGGAACAATTTTTGAAATTATTGAACATATTTTGTTCTAGCAAAAGGGCCCGTGCGTTGCAATGAGAGAAAAAACTTATAAACTCCAATGGACATGATCACATTTTGCTGCATCACCGAGATACACTATCACTCTCATTTTCGTGAAATCATGAATATTTTCTGAAAATCATGAACATTTTTTAAAACTCGTGAACATGTTTGAAATCATGCACATTTTTTAAAATTCATAAACATTTTTACATATTTCCGAACATTTTCTAAGATCATGGAAATTTTATACTATTTGCAACGTTTTTAATTGTGGACATTATTTTAAATGTTTTTCTTGACTAGAGCAACACTTCTAGAATCGACGAACATTTTTGTGGAAATTGTTTGGTGGAACAATTTTTGAAATTCACGAACATTTTTTTGATTTAATGAACACTTTTTGAAATGCGTGATCATTTTTTGAGACAATGAACATTCTATGAATCAATAAACTATTTTGTAAGTCATGATGAGTTTATGAAGTTTTAGGATATTTTTCAATTCATGAACATATTTTGAACTGGTGAAATTTGGTTTCATTTCATTAACATTTTGAATAGGCAAACTTTTCAAAAAAATAAATAGAGGGTTTTTATTCCCGACCATTTGTTTCGAAATTGTGAATATTTTTCCAATATTTGAACATTTTTAGAAAAAAAATCATAGACATTTTCTCTGTCCACAAACATTTACGAACTATTAAACATTTTATTTCAAAATTATCATTTTTTTAATTTTCCGAACTTTTGTAATCCCCAAATTATTTAAATGGGAAAAAAAGGAAGACAAAAAAACAAAATTTGAAATTTGTAAAACAGACCGCCCAGATATGGGCCGACCAAAACAGGCGCGTTGTTTCTTCTCCCAGCTTGCAGAGTGTAGTATAGAAGATTTCTACTGGGCCGGCCCAGGCAGGGATTTCCCAGTGTGAAATATTTTTTATACTTATAGGTGTCACCAGTGGGTAACATTTTTCAACTTTGGAGGTAATTTCCAATGACGTACCGCCAGAAGCAATATCCCAGAAGCAATATCCCCTTTATTATTATTAGCAAAAGGGCCCGTGGTTTGCAATAGAATAAAAAAAGCATAATCTCCAATGGCCATAACTACATTTTGCTACATCACCGAGATACACTATCACTCTCAATTTTGTGAAATCATGAATAATTTTTGAAATCATGAACATTTTTTTAAACTCATGCACATATCACAAATCATGAACATTTTTCAAATACGTGAACACTTTTACAAATTTTCAAACATTTAATCAAATCGAGAACATTTTTTGAATTTATGAACATTTTATACAATTTGCAAATGAGCTTTTTTCAAAATAATTGAATCGGCGAACATTTCTAGGATCGAAGGATATCTTTTTGGAAATTGGTGGAACAATTTTTGAAATGCAATAACATTTTTTTGATCTAGCAAAAGGGCTCATGCGGAGCAATGGGAGTAAAAGAATTCATAATCTATAACAGCCATGGCCAAATATAGTTGCATCATCGAGATACACTATCACTCTCATTTTTTTGAAATCGTGAACAATTTTCAAACAATTATGAATATTTTTTTAAACTCGTGACCATATCTGAAATCATGAACAATTTTTAAAATTATTAATATTTTTCAAAACTCGTGAACATATCTGAAATAATGAACAATTTTTAAATTCGTGAACATTTTTATAGATTTTTGAACTTTTCTAACATGAACATTTTATCATATTTGCAAACATTGTCTTTAATTGTGAACATGTTTTTAGAAAAATCTTGAATAGGCGAATATTTGTAGAATCAACGAACTTTTTTTGGAAAATTTTCGTGAAACAAAATTTTAAATTCACGGACATTTTTTTATTTAGTGAATAATTTTTGAAATGCATGATCATTTTTTGAATTGGCGAACATTTTATGAATCAATAAACTATTTTGTAAGTCACGAACAGTTTTTCAATTCATGAACGTCTTTTGAATTGGAGAATTTTGTTCAATTTCATTAACATTTTAAATACATAAACAAAAATATCATGAACATTTTTTTGATTTCCCGAATATTTGTTTTCAGAATTGTGACTATTTTTCGAATATGCAAATAATTTTTTTAACGCAAGCATTTTCTGAGTACACAAACATTTATGATTATTAAACATGTAATTTTGAAATTCATATTTTGTATTTTCAGAACATTTTTTTAGTTCCCAAACTATTTAAACTAGAAAAAAAGACAGAAAAGAAAAGGCAAAAATAAAATACGAAATTTAGAAAACATGTCACCCGGCGCGTTGTTTTTTCTCTACCAGCGGGCAGGGCGAATTATAGAAGGTTCCTATGGCGCCAGCCCAGGCGAGTATTCCGTTGTATGAAACATTTTTTATCACTTATAAGTGGCATCGATGGGTAATATTTTACAAATTTTGATGACGTACCAGAAGAAGCAATAGCCCATTTAATAAATTTGGGTCAGTCAGACCATTGATTGTTACTTCATGATTCGTGCTCCTTTATTTTCTGTTGTGTGGAATGTCATGTATTTGGGCCGTTGATTTTTGATTAACCTCTGTTTCGCGGCAACTAATTCGTTAATGGTTACAATGCAGCAGGCGTGATGAGAAATCTTTAAATCATTAAAGTAAATTCTTTAATGGTTTGAAGACCCTTTACCCGACGACCTAGACCTTCCTTCTAACCCTTTATTTTTTTCCTGCTTTTCTTTTTTATGTACTTTCACTTTTGTTATTTATTTTTCTTTATTAGTTAGTTTTTTCTTTATTTTTGTTTCTTGGGTATTTTTAAGATGTTGGTGAATGCAAATGTATACACATAAATACTGTACAATATGTGCCAAAATTATATTATTATATGATTATTTTGTGCATACTACACAACGTGTAATTTCGATGTAAAGTTGTGTGCGAGTTTTTCTTCTCATTTCCTTTCTTCTTAAAAGGTAATATCAATGCCAAAGATTGCTTCTTCTTTAAACAATGTTATTATTTTTATTTTATTTTAGTTTTTATTTCATTTTCTTTCTTCTATAATGGTAATACCAATGACACAAATTTATTCCTTCTTAGGAAACATATTTTTTGTAAATTTCCAATATTATATACTCATTCTTGCATATAATTAAAAATCACTTTTTTGTGCCAATTGGGTGCTAAATTTTGTTTGTTTTTCATTTTTTTATTTTCTTTCTTCTTAAAAGGTAATACCAATGTCACTAATTTATTACTTTCTTAGAAAATTTCATTGTTTTGGCTTTGTTTTTAGTTTTTATGCTTCTTAGAAAACGTTATTATTAAAAAAATCATTTTCTTTCTTCTTTAGGGGTAATACCGATGCCACTAATTCATTCCTTCTTAAAAGATCTATTTTTTTTGTGAAATCCCTCTATTATATGATTAAAAATAGTGTAAATCATGTGCAAATTTGCAATTGTTTGTTTTAGAATTTTTTATCTTCCTTTTATCTCAGAGGGTAATACCAATGCTACAAATTTAGTTTTTTCCTAGAAAACTTCATTATTTAGATTTTGTTTCATTTTATTTCCTTCTTAGGAAACTTTTGTTTTGCAAAAAAAAGGAAACTTTTGTTTTGCAAAAACCTTACTATTGGCTTATTCTTACATATATTATAAAAAACAATTTTGTGTAAACTATGTGCAAATTGTGTCATTATTTCTTTTTTCTTTTTTATTAAAGTGTAATACCAATGCCACTAATTTTTCTTCCTTGGTAAACTTTATTATTTAGATTTTTTTCTTCTTTAAGAGTAATACCAATGCCACTAATTCATTACTTAGAAAAACTTTTTTCTGCAAAACTTCCACTATTCCCTTTTAGAAAGCTTCTTTTTTATTCCTATTCCGTCGCCGGCCATGGATGTCGACTGTGTTGTTCCCGTCTGACGAGTTGGCTTGGAGAGGTAGTTGCTGGTGCGAGAGCGACCAGCTTGCTCTACCGTGTTTTCATTGTGTACATGGCCCCATCTGTGCTAACATGCACTACATGCATTGTGCATTCTTTTTTTAACACATGCATGCCATATTCTGCTAGCAGGTGGTGGCATAGCCGTTGTCAGCCTTTGGAGTGGAATACAACAGCATCATCACATAGTAATATGTTGAACAACAAGTTTACCTTGGAAATACTGAGTTGATATTCTTTTTATTTTATTTTCAGTTTCTACTAAGAAAAGGTTTGGAAGGTAGCTGTGGCACATGCAACAAAACAACAAAATGATGGAAGACAGGGTAGTGTCACTACTGGTGGAGATGAGAGAAAGACTAATAGTTCATGGTGTCATCATAACCCAACCCATCGAGAATGACCGTCCCGCCGACCGTGTTGTGGTGTTCGGCCTGCACCGGGGAAGCGCCGCTGACGTGGAGGTCAGAGATGCTACGCGGGTTGGCCGCGTGCATGTGGCTGGACTCGTCGTTGCAAGCATAGTCGTCATTGGCGCTGTTATAGATATATTTAGGTTACATGTATTTGGTAGTTTATTATTTGCAATCCGTCTTCTACCTTATCTTCAGAAAAGGCTTCTTACCCTTTAAGTCTTGTACTCAATATATACTCGTCCTCGAGACTCAATAATACATTTATCATATTTCGTCAATCTTCCCTCTATCTTACAGGCGCCATGGTCATATAGAAATCCCATGAACGCTCACCGCCGCTTGGTACGCGAACTCGTCTGCAGTCGGTCTTAAGCCTTTTTCTTTTGCTAAGGCTGCACTTCACCCGCTCAAAAAATAGTGAGTGATCCAAATATAATTTTTGGTCAAACTTACACATCCCTAATAAAGATCAATGTACAAGACTAGATACAGGACCTGACAAAACTGGAAAAATAGCAAAACGCTAACTTTTGCACAAAAGACCACCAATCAAGAAGGAAAATTACAATTAAGAGCGAAGAATCCCCGGAGCTTGATGCCTCCGCCTGTCAGTTGCCTCCAATATCACCTCAACAGCACTAAAGAAAAACATGGAATATCAGTTCTTCACCTAATATGTAGCCTTTCGAACCTCCAAAGTAGTTTACCAAAGGTGAATCCATTGCAATTGAAAAAAATTTGGCGACGACAGCATCCCGGACATGCCATCGACCTCTAGATCTGGCACCCCCACTCGACGATGATGTCAAAGGAGGAAACAATACCTGTCAGCCGCCAACCACAAACCCAACATACGATCCACCATCTTCCAGATGCCGCTGACGAGACCACAATTCGCATCCGCTCCTCGAGGAGGCAACTTGTATATATACATACTCGATATGTATGCCAGCACTCCGGCCCAGTGTGTGCCGCTATAAGAGCACCTCCAAGCATATCACCCCAAGAAACCTTCTCCTATAAGTGGTTATTGGCCCCAATAAATTTATTGGATTTCACAGGTGTCCTGGCATAGCACATCAGCAATAAGCTTATCCCCAACATGCTCCTGGTGTTGTGACCGACATCTTGGTCAGTCAAATTTTTATTTCTTTCTCTCTTGTGGCGGTGGCGAGGTGGGGGCAACGGCGAGGCAGGCATCGCCTAGTGCTGGCGGTGGTGCGCGCAGACATGAAACTTCAGGGGTTGTCTCACCGCCAACATGGGTAGGATTAGTGGGGGGGGGGAGGGGTTGCATCTTCCCCTTTATATAGGGGAAGTTGGGGTGTTTGGGAAAATGAGATATGTTAGATATGGTCTAAATTCATGTTTATAAAAAACACACAAGTTTATATTGCAATTCCATGAACGTACGCTTTCATCCTGTGTTGTGTACGCTTGCTTCGCGCGCGATACGCGAGCACCTAAAATACTTGGTGGTGGGACGGTCGGTGAGTGAAGAGAGGTGGACCTTGATATGTCTCCAATGTATCTATAATTTTTGATTGTTCCTTGTTGTTATATTATCATTTTTGAATGTTTTACAATCATTTTATAGCAACTTTATATCATTTTTTGGGACTAACCTATTGACATAGTGCCCAGTGTCAGTTGTTGTTTTTTGCTTGTTTTTTACTTCGCAGAAAATCAATACCAAACGGAGTCCAAACGCAGCGAAACTTTTTGGAGATTTTTTCTGGACCAGAAGACACCTTTTGGGCCAAAGAAGTAACAGAGGGGGGCTCTGAGGGGAGCACAACCCACCAGGGCGCCCCTGGGGGTCCAGGCGCGCCCAGGTGGGTTGCGCCCACCTCGGTGGCCTCCTGCATCGCCTCTTTGCTCTATTAATACCCTAATATTCCAGAAACCCTAGGAAAGTCGACGAAAATCAATTCCAGCCGCCGCAAGTTCCAGAACCATCAGATCCAATCTAAACACCATCACTGAGGTATTAGGGATGCCCAGTCCCGAAATGAAAAATGAATTTACTTTATGTTATCAAATAATAAATTCCTTGGAGAGTGTTGGTATGGACGGTACCCGTGGATTCGGTTAGCCGTGGAATGTGAAAGTATGATGGAAAAAGGAATAAACTTTATTTTCTGTTTGGGACCCGCCTATGATATATCTAGCATGAAAAGTATTGGTAATGATGACCCACAAGTATAGGAGATCTATCGTAGTCCTTTCGATAAGTAAGAGTGTCGAACCCAACGAGGAGCAAAAGGAAATGATAAGCGGTTTCTAGCAAGGTATTCTCTGCAAGTACTGAAATAAGTGGTAACATATAGTTTTGTAATAGGATAATTTGTAACGAGCAACAAGTAACAAAAGTAAATAAAGTGCAGCAAGGTGGCCCAATCCTTTTTGTAGCAAAGGAAAAGCTTGGACAAACTCTTATATAGAGAAAAACGCTCCCGAGGACACATGGGAATATCGTCAAGCTAGTTTTCATGGTGCTGATGAAGATGTTGATGGAGATTGCCCTCTCCCGATGAGAGGAGCGTTGGTGATGACGATGGCGATGATTTCCCCCTCCGGGAGGGAAGTTTCCCTGGCAGAACAGCTCCGCCAAAGCCCTAGATTGGTTCCGCCAAGGTTCTGCCTCGTGGCGACGGAGTTTCGTCTGAGAAGATGGCTTATGATTTTTTCCCATCGAAAGACTTCATATAGCAGAAGATGGCCACCGGAGGGCCACCAGGGGGCCCACGAGGTAGGGTGGCGCACCCAGGGGGTAGGGGGTGCCCCCACCCTCGTGGGCAGGGTGTGGCCCCCCTGGTGAAGTTCTTGCTCTCAGTATTTTTTATATATTTGGAAAACATCTTCCGTGAAGTTTTAGGACTTTTGGAGTTGTGCAAAATAGGTCTCTAATATTTGCTCCTTTTCCAGCCCAGAATCCCAGCTGCCGGCATTCTCCCTCTTTATGTAAACCTTGTAAAATAAGAGAGAATAGGCATAAGTTTTGTGACATAATGTGTAATAACAGCCCATAATGCAATAAATATCGATATAAAAACATGATGTAAAATGGACGTATCAACTCCCCCAAGCTTAGACCTCGCTTGTCCTCAAGCGAAAAGCCGAAATCGAAAAATATGTCCACATGTTTAGAGATAGAGGTGTCGATAAAAATAAAATACGGACATGAGTGCATCATGATCATTCTTAGAACATCAACTTATATAATTCTTGTCATATGATCTCTAATGCTAGAGTAATAATTCAATCACAATATCAAGTATGAATCGTAAACTTCATTGAAAACTAACAAACTACAATCTCAGTCATTGAAGCAATTACAATTTATCATAACATAGGAAAGAGTCAATGTATAAGAGCTTTTCATCAAGTCCACATACTCAACTATCATATAATCTTTCACAATTGCTGACACTCACGCAATACTTATGGGTATGGAGTTTTAATCGGACACATAGAAAGATAGGGGCTTATAGTTTTGCCTCCCAATGTTTTTACCTCAAGGGTAATGTCAACAATAATAGTTCATGGAAACTCACATCCAATTAGCCATATATACCAGGATCTTTCCAACATATTGTGCTTGCCAAAGTATAAAGTGTAAGAAGGAAGGGTGAAAATCACCGTGACTCTTATGCACTGTAGGAGATAAAAGTAAAAGATAGGCCCTTCGCAGAGGGAAGCAGAGGTTGTCATGCGCTTTTATGGTTGGATGCACAAAATCTTAATGCGAAAGAATGTCACTTTATATTGCCCCTTGTGATATGGACCTTTATTATGCAGTCTGTCGCTTTTATTACTTCCATATCACACGATCGTATAAAGCTTATTTCCTTCACACCAATCAATCATACATATTTAGAGAGCAATTTTTATTGCTTGCACCGATGACAACTTACTTGATGAATCTTACTCAATCCATAGGTAGATATGGTGGACTCTTATGGCAAGACTGGTTTGAGGGTGTTTGGAAGCACAAGTAGTATCTCTACTTGGTGCAGTGAATTTGGCTAGCATGAGGGGGAAAGCAAGCTCATCATGTTGGAAGATCTAAATAATTCATCTCAGATGTAAGAAAACATAACCCATTACGTTGTCTTTCTTGTCCAGTGTCAACTCTTTAGCATGTCATATTTTAATGAGTGCTCACAATCATAAAAGATGTCCAAGATAGTATATTTATATGTGAAGACCTCTCTTTCTTTATTACTTCCTTTAATTGCAACGATGACCAAAACTGTGTTTGTCAACCCTCAACAACTTTTATTCATCATACTCTTTCTATGTGAGCTCATTACTCTCCATAAGACTCACATGATCTCTTTGTTTCTTTTTATTTCTTTATCTTTTCTTTTATTCACTTAGAATCATGGCAAAATAATCAAGCCCTTGACTCAACACTAATCTTTATTATATAGCTCATGGACTTGATTACATAGAAGGATAATAAAGCAAAACTCACAACTAGATCACACTATGAACTTTTATTCTACTAGATCAAGATATTACCAAAAGGATCAAACTAAGAAAAATGGCAAAGATAAAAGTGATGGTGATACGATACCGGGTCACTCCCCCAAGCTTGGCAGTTGCCAAGTGGAGTGCCCATACCAGATACTCAATTCTTCTTTGTTGGTGGAGACGGTGGTGATTTTTTTGATGGCGTAGGCTTGTCGTCCTTCTTCCAAGGCATAGGCTCGCCATCATAGAAAGATGACCGGGTCTCTGGGATCCTCAAATCTGCAGCCAAACTCATCCTTTTGAATCTATATTCATACTCACAGTTTTGGTTTTGCAGGTCATAGATTTGAGCTTGAAGGTGCTCAATGTTCTCGTGAAGCTTGAAGATGGTCTCCCCAATGTTGTCGGCATCCAGCTTGTGTTTGTTGGTGAATTCTGCGATCATCATGTGGTTGGAGTTGAGTCCACACTCCACCATCCCCTGACGCTTGAAAACTTGTTGCTCCATTGCTTCGAGCCTCGTCTCCATGCTTCCGGCCCCCTTCGGTCCCTCAGCATCATGGATGTGCAGCAACTCATCATGCATCTCAATGGTTTGAGGGTGTCGCTGCACCTCCGCGAGGTAAGGGTTGATGACCTTCTCAAAGAACTTGTCCTTGGGAGCACTTGGAGATGCCATGATAATCTAGATCTGTCAGAAAAACAGCTCGAAACAAAGACAGGAGATTTTTGCGTGATACGGGAGTCAAAACCCCCGGGAGGTTATATAATGAATTTTTACCGACCAAAATACGTGTCGTGTACGAAAACGGAGTCCGGAGAGCACACGAGGTGCCCACGAGGTAGGGGCGCGCCCAGTAGGGTAGGGCGCGCTCTCCACCCTCGTGCCCTTCCCGGACTGCTGCTTATTTTTCTATTTTTCTAAATATTCCAAAACGGAGAAATATTGCCTTAAAACTGTTTTGGAGTCGGTTTACTTACCGTACCACATACCTATTCCTTTTTGGAGTCTGAAACTTCCGGAAAGTGTCCCTTATGTATGCCTCCAGGGTTATGGTTTCAATAACATTGGTTTCAACATTTATGGGATTACCTGAGATATAGTGTTTGATTCTTTAACCGTTCACCACCTTCGGATTTGTGCCTTCGAAGTTGTTGATTTTTATGGCACCGGAACGGTAGACCTCCTCGATAACATAAGGGCCTTCCCATTTAGAGAGAAGTTTTCTTGCAAAAAATCTTAAACGAGAGTTGTATAGCAATACATAATCACCTACATTAAACTCACGCTTTTGTATCCTTTTGTCATGCCATCTTTTAACTTTTTCTTTAAACAACTTGGCATTTTTGTAGGCTTGGGTTCTCCATTCATCAAGTGAGCTAATATCAAATAACCTCTTCTCACCGGCAAGTTTAAAATCATAATTAAGTTCTTTAATAGCCCAATAAGCCTTGTGTTCTAGTTCAAGAGGTAAGTGACATGCTTTTCCATAGACCATTTTATACGGAGACATACCCATAGGATTTTTATATGCAGTTCTATAGGCCCATAGTGCATCATCAAGTTTCTTGGTCCAATTCTTTCTAGACCTATTAACAATCTTTTGAAAAATTAATTTGAGTTCTCTATTACTCAATTCTACTTGACCACTAGACTGAGGGTGATAAGGAGATGCAATTCTATGATTAACATCATATTTAGCAAGCATTTTACGGAAAGCACCATGAATAAAATGTGAACCACCATCAGTCATTAAATATCTAGGGACTCCAAATCTTGGAAAAATAACTTCTTTAAGCATTTTAATAGAAGTGTTATGATCAACACTACTAGTTGGAATAGTTTCTACCCACTTAGTAACGTAATCAACAGCAACTAAAAGATTAGTTTCTTCACATCTCTGCAAAACTTGATCAAGGTTGCTCAAGCAATCATCAAAAGAAGATCCATAGACGAAAAAGTCATCCATGAAAACCTCACAAATCTTTTCACAAAAGTCAGAGAATATAGCCATCATGCATCTTTGAAAGGTAGCAGATGCATTACATAAACCAAAAGGCATACGTCTATAAGCAAAAGTACCAAAAGGGCATGTAAAAGTAGTCTTTGATTGATCTTTGGCTGACACAGGTATTTGAGAGAAACCAGAATAACCATCTAGAAAGCAAAAATGTGTATGTTTGGACAATCTTTCTAGCATTTGATCGATAAAAGGTAAGGGGTAATGATCCTTTTTAGTAGCCTTATTTAATTTGCGGAAATCAATTACCATCCTATAACCTGTAATGATTCTTTGAGGAATCAATTCATCTTTATCATTAGGAACAACAGTAATACCTCCCTTTTTAGGGACACAATGGACATGGCTTACCCATTGACTATCAGCAACGGGATAAATTATACCTGCCTCAAGGAGCTTTAGTATCTCCTTTCTTACCACTTCTTTCATTTTAGGATTCAGCCGGCGTTGATGGTCATGAACTGGTTTAGCATCTTCTTCCAAATTAATTTTATGTTGACATAGAGTGGGACTAATGCCCTTAAGATATCAAGAGTATACCCAATAGCAGCGCGGTGCTTCTTCAGAGTTTTCAATAATCTCTCTTCCTCATGCTCTGAAAGGTTAGCACTAATAATAACAGGATATATCGTTTTCTCATCAAGATAAGCATATTTAAGAGTATCAGGTAACAGTTTAAGCTCAAACATGGGATCACCCTTGGGTGGAGGAGGATCCCCTAGGATTTCAACAGGTAAATTCTTTTTCAGAATAGGCTCCTGTTTAAAGAATACTTCATCTAATTCCCTTCTTTCATTCATAAACATATCATTTTCATGGTCTAGCAAATATTGTTCTAAAGGATCACTAGGAGGTACAGGAATAGAAGCAAGACCAATAATTTCATCCTTACTAGGTAATTTTTCTTCACGGTGTTGTCTACTAAATTTAGAAAAATTAAATTCATGAGCCATATCATCTAAACCGATAGTAACAACATCTCTTTTGCAATCTATGGTAGCATTAACAGTATTTAAGAAGGGTCTACCAAATATAATGGGACAAAAGCTATCTTGTGGGGAACCAAGAACAAGAAAATCAGCAGGATATTTATTTTTCCCACACAAGACTTCAACATCTCTAACAATTTCCATTGGTGAAATAGTATCTCTATTGGCAAGTTTAATTGTGACATCGATATCTTCCATCTGAGCAGGTGCAATATCATGCATAACTTCTTGGTATAACGAATAAGGTATTGCACTAGCACTAGCACCCATATGACATAAGCCATGATAACAATGATCTCCTATTTTAACAGAAATAACAGGCATGCCTACCACAGGTCTAGGTTTATCTTTATCACGGGGTTTAGCAATTCTAGCAGTTTCATCACAGAAATAAATAACATGCCCATCAATATTATCAGACAAGAGATCTTTAACAATAGCAATATTAGGTTCAACTTTAACTTTCTCAGGAGGTGTATATGTTTTAATATTGCTTTTACGAACCACAGTTGAGGCTTTAGCATGATCCTTTATCCTAACAGGGAAAGGTGGTTTCTCAACATAAGAAGTAGGCACAATAATAGGATCATTATAAGTGATAGTCTTTTCTTCAACTTTAATAGGCGTAGCTACTTTTACTTCTATGGGAGGATGATATTTAAACCACTTCTCCTTGGGGAGATCAACATAGGCAGCAAAAGATTCACAGAAAGAGGCTACTATCTCAAAGTCAAGTCCATAATTAGTGCTAAATTTACGAAAAATATCGGTATCCATAAAAGATTTAACACAATCAAAACTAGGTGTCATACCTGACTCCTTACCATTGTCGAGGTCCCAATCTTCAGAGTTACATTTAATTCTTTCCAATAAATCCCATTTGAATTCAATAGTCTTCATCATAAAAGAGCCAACACAAGAAGTATCAAGCATGGTGCGATTGTTACCAGAAAGCCGAGCATAATTTTTTTGAATAATCATTTCTCTTGAGAGCTCATGATTGGGGCATGAATATAACATTGATTTAAGCCTCCTCCAAGCTTGAGTGATGCTTTCTCCGTCGCGAGGCCAAAAATTATATATATAATTGCGATCACGATGAACAAGATGCATAGGATAAAACTTCTGATGAAATTCCAATTTCAATCGTTTGTAATTCCAAGACCTCATATCATCACATAGCCTATACCATGTCGATGCATCTCCTATCAAAGATGAAGGGAAGACCTTATTCTTAGCAACATCTCTGGGTACACCTGCAAGCTTAAATAATCCACAAACTTCATCCACATATATCAGATGTTCATCAGGATGTTTTGTTCCATCTCCTAAAAAAGGATTAGCCAGCAGTTTTTCTATCATACCCGAAGGAACTTCAAAGCAAGCATTTTAATTTTCATTTTTAGTAGGTTCAGTAGGTTGAGGAGCAACTCTTTGCTCTACTGGTCGGGGTGAAGATACCCCTAACAAACCCCTCAGAGGATTACTTTCCATGGTAACAAGTGACAGTAAATTTCAGCACACTATATAAATTTTTCCTTACCAAATTCCACCTACCAAAGGCGCTTCACTCCCCGGCAACGACGCCAGAAAAGAGTCTTGATGACCCACAATTATAGGGGACCTATCGTAGTCCTTTCGATGAGTAAGAGTGTCGAACCCAACGAGGAGCAGAAGGAAGTGATAAGCGGTTTCCAGCAAGGTATTCTGTGCAAGTACTGAAATAAGTGGTAACAAATAGTTTTGTAATAGAATAATTTGTAATGAGCAACAAGTAACAAAAGTAAATAAAGTGCAGCAAGGTGGCCCAATCCTTTTTGTAGCAAAGGACAAGCATGGACAAACTCTTATATAGAGAAAAGCGCTCCCGAGGACACATGGGAATATCGTCAAGCTAGTTTTCATCACGCTCATATGATTCGCGTTCGGTACTTTGATAATTTGGTATGTGGGTGGACCGGTGCTTGGGTACTGCCCTTACTTGGACAAGCATCCCACTTATGATTAACCTCTATTGCAAGCATCCGCAATTACAACAAAAGTATTAAGGTAAACCTAACCATAGCATGAAACATATGGATCCAAATCAGCCCCTTATGAAGCAACGCATAAACTAGGGTTTAAGCTTCTGTCACTCTAGCAACCCATCATCTACTTATTACTTCCCAATGCCTTCCTCTAGGCCCAAACAATGGTGAAGTGTCATGTAGTCGACGTTCACATAACACCACTAGAGGAGAGACAAGATACATCTCATCAAAATATCGAACGAATACCAAATTCACATGATTACTAATAGCAAGACTTCTCCCATGTCCTCGGGAACAAAAGTAACTACTCACAAAGCATAAACATGTTCATAATCAGAGGGGTATTAATATGCATATAGGATCTGAACATATGATCTTCCACCAATTAAACCAACTAGCATCAACTACAAGGAGTAATTAACACTACTAGCAACCTACCAGCACCAATCCCGGACTTGGAGACAAGAATTGGATATAAGAGATGAACTAGGGTTTTGAGAGGAGATGGTGCTGATGGAGATGTTGATGGAGATTGCCCTCTCCTGATGAGAGGAGCGTTGGTGATGACGATGGCGATGATTTCCCCCTCCGGGAGAGAAGTTTCCCCGGCAGAACAGCTCCGCCAGAGCCCTAGATTGGTTCCGCCAAGGTTCCGCCTTGTGGCGACGGAGTTTCATCCGAGAAGATGGCTTATGATTTTTTTTCCATCGAAAGACTTCATATAGCAGAAGATGGCCACCGGAGGGCCACCAGGGGGCGCGCCCAGGGGGGTAGGGCGCGCCCCCCACCCTCGTGGGCAGGGTGTGGCCCCCTTGGTGAAGTTCTTGCTCTCAGTATTTTTTATATATTTGGAAAACATCTTCCGTGAAGTTTCAGGACTTTTGGAGTTGTGCAGAATAGGTCTCTAATATTTGCTCCTTTTCTAGCCCAGAATCCCAGCTGCCGACATTCTCCCTCTTTATGTAAACCTTGTAAAATAAGAGAGAATAGGCATAAGTATTGTGACATAATGTGTAATAACAGCCCATAATGCAATAAATATCGATATAAAAGCATGATGCAAAATGGACGTATCAGGGAACTACTCGATCGTTTTCATTGACAGGAAAGGCATGCCACCCAAACTGTTTTATCTCTATCTTTTTCGCTTTGAGCTCTGGCACCTCTTCAAATCCCTGCTTCCCTCTGTGAAGGGCCTTTCTATTTACTTTATGCAATTTTTATTTGAGTCTCCATCTTCTCTCTTATAAACCACCAACTAAGGGGCACTATGATCCTGCTTGAGAATTGGGTATAGCTAAATGCGAGTGTGTTTCATGAATGGATCAATGATTGAGCATAATAGGCTAGGCATAACTTGCTTTCGTATTGATATTTTTAAAGACATGGTTGCTTGTTGATATGCTTGGGTATTGAAATCTTCATGTCAAAACTAGAATATTGGTTTGAATCATATAAAAGTCCAAATGTCACATTATGTGATGAACATGTTAGGCAGCATTTCACATCAAAAAAATTGTTTTTTATCATTTACCTACTCGAGGACGAGCAGGAATTAAGCTTGGGGATGCTGATACGTCTCCAACGTATCTATATTTTTTATTGTTCCATGCTGTTATATTATCATTCTTGGATGTTTTACAATAATTTTATAGCAACTTTATATCATTTTTTGGGACTAACCTATTGACATAGTACATAGTGCCAGTTGCTGTTTTTGCTTGTTTTTTACTTCGCAGAAAATCAATACCAAGCGGAGTCCAAACGCAACAAAACTTTTTGGAGATTTTTTTTGGACCAGAAGACACAAGTTGGGGCAAGGAAGTACCAGAGGGGGGCTCCGAGGAGAGCATAACCCACCCGGGCGTGCCTAGGGGCCCAGACGTGCCCTAGTGGGTTGTGCCCACCTCGGCCGCCTCCCGCACCGCCTCTTTGCTCTATAAATACCCCGAAAATCCAAAAATCCTAGGGAAGTCTAGGAAACACAATTCCAGCCACCGCAAGTTCCAGAAACCACATATCCAATCTAGACACCATCACTGAGGGGTTCATCATCCTCATTGGTGCCTCTCCGATGATGCATGAGTAGTTCATTGTAGACCTACGGGTCTGTAGTTAGTAGCTAGATGGCTTCCTCTCTCTCTCTCTCTCTCTCTCTCTCTCTCTCTCTCTCTCTCTCTCTCTCTGTCTCTCTCTCTCTCACTCTCTCTTGATTCTCAATACAATGGTCTCTTGGAGATATATTTGATGTAACTCTTTTTGCGGTGTGTTTGTTGGGATCCGATGAACTTTGAGTTTATGATCAGATCTATTTTATCCATGGCAGTTATTTGAGTTTTAATCTCTTATATGCATGATTGCTTATAGCCTCGTATTTCTTCTTCGAATCTTTGTTTTAGTTAGGCCGACTAGATCGATTTTTCTTGCCACGGGAAGAGGTGCTTTCTGATGGGTTCGATCTTACGGTGCTCAATCCCAGTGATAGAAGGGGACATGACACGCATGTATCGTTGCTATTAAGGATAACAAGATGGGGTCTATTCCTACATAAATGTATCGTGTCTACATCATGTCATTGTTCTTATTGCATTGCTCCGTTTTTCCATGAACTTAATACACTAGATGCATGCTAGATAGCGGTCGATGTGTGGAGTAATAGTAGTAGATGCAGGCAGGAGTCGGTCTATTAATATTGGACGTGATGCCTATATAATGATCATTGTCTGGATATCGTCATAATTATTTGAAGTTCTATCAATTGCCCAACAGTAATTTGTTTACCCGCCATGTGCTATTTTTCTCGAGAGAAGCCACTAGTGAAATATGCGGCCCACGGGTCTCTTCTTTATCATATTTGCCTTCGAGATCTATTTTTATTTTCTTTTATTTTCAGATCTATTTATCCAAAAACCCCAAAATACCCTGCTGCAATTTATCGTTATTTATTTTATCTCCCATTCCTGCGAGATCTATTTATCCAATTACTACAATTTTATCTATCTTTTTACCCGAGAGGGATTGACAACTCCTCTTTTACGTCGGGTTGCAAGTATTTGTTCTTTGTGTGCAGGTACCGATAGTGTTGCATGGTTCTCCTACTGGTTCGATAACCTTGATCTCATCGCTGAGAGAAATACCTACCGTAGTTGTGCTGCATCATCCCTTCCTCTTTGGGAAAATACCGACGTAGTTCAAGCTGCATCAGACCTCATTACCTATCCACCGCATTTTGCACCCCTATACAGACATTCACAAGTCAGACCCCATACATAGAGAGATAAGGGCATGTGTTTTGCAATCTCGAGAGATGCACGGCTCTAGTTCCAGCCGTTTCTTTTCATTTTCCCCTCTCAGGGCGACGAAAAATCCCTATGATTTTGTTTCTAGGGTTTTAGTGGAAGAGGAGAGGATACAAGAGTGAGGGAGCTCATCAGTGAAGTGATGGTCTGAGGGGGATGGGAGATGGTGGAGAGGAGGTCGGAGGGGGATGCGGCGGGGCAGAACTATCGAGGAGAAGACCAACACTGTTGGCAGCGGTGCAAGGGAGGGTGCACCGCGATGCTGGCCTCCAACATCGATCGACCAGTCGCGGACAACCACAACCCAGATACGGCGACATACCACGCTAGGCTCAAGCGACTAGGTTGGGAAAGGGAGAAACTAAGGGTTGTGTGTCAGCTACGACCACTAGTGCATATATGTACTATTAAGCTCCCTCCCCAATCACACACACGAAGAAGAAATTGTGCGTTTAAGACATCGCACATGATATAAATAAATATAACTTTGTGCTCCAAAAATAAATGTGTGCGATCGCCAATTCTTCACAGACGCATCTTATGAACTGTGTGCAATAACATGCACATAATTCACATAACTCAATCGTGTGCAATGAAAAATCTATCACATACGCCTGTTTTAAGTGACCTATGTGTGATGCCCTACACACGGTTTGACAAAAAAAAATTCTATGACTTACCACATCACATAAGACTGGACCGAGTGAACTGTGCAATAGTGTGCAAACGACGTGCGATAGCGTTCACTTGATTCTCTAAGAAATGCTCATGTCTGATGTAGGTACAATCACACACGGGTGGATAAGAACAACCATGAGAACTGAAGGAAATATGCCCTAGAGGCAATAATAAAGTTGTTATTTAATATTTCCTTATTCATGATAAAGGTTTATTATTCATGCTAGAATTGTATTGATCAGAACTTAAATACATATGTGTGAATACATAAACAAATATCGTGTCCCTAGTAAGCCTCTACTAGACTAGCTCGTTGATGAAAGATGGTTAAGGTTTCCTAACTATAGACATGTGTTGTCATTTGATAACAGGATCACATCATTAAGAGAATGATGTGATGGGCAGGACCCATCCGTTAGCTTAGCATATGATCGTTCAGTTTATTGCTACTGCTTTCTTGAATGTCAAATACATGTTCCTTCGACCATGGGAACATGCATCTCCCAAATACCAGAGGAATACCTTGTGTTCTATAAAACATCATAACATAACTGGGTGATCATAAAGATGCTCTACAGGTATCTCCGAAGGTGTTTGTTGATTTGGCATGGATCGAGATTAGGATTTGTCGCTCCGAGTATCAAAGAGGTATCTATGGGCCCTCTTGGTAATACACACCATAATAAGCCTTGCAAGCAAATGACTAATGAGTTAGTTATGAGACGATGTATTATGGAACGAGTAAAGAGACTTGCCAATAACGAGATTGAACTAGGTATGAAGATACCGACGATCGAATCTCAGGCAAGTAACATACCGATGGACAAAGGGAATTACGTATGTTGTCATAAGGTTTGACTGATAAAGATCTTTGTAGAATATGTAGGAGCCAATATGGGCATCCAGGTTCCGCTATTGGTTATTGACCGGAGAGGTGTCTCGGCCATGTCTACATAGTTCTCGAACTCGTAGGGTCCTCACGCTTAACGTTCATTGACGATACAATGTTATATGAGTTATATGATTTGGTGACCGGATGTTGTTCGGAGTCCCGTATGAGATCGCGGACATGACGAGAAGCTCCGTAATGGTCTGGAGGTAAAGATTGATACATAGGATGATACTATTCGGACACCGAAAGAGTTTCGGGAGGTATCGAGTGGTCATTGGATCACCGGAAGGGGATTCGGGAAGCCCCGGGAGGAAGATGGGCCTATTGGGCCATTAGAGGGGAGCACACCAGCCCACAAGGGGCTAGCGCACCCCCCTATGGCAGCCATCCTATGGGAGAAAGGAAGGAGGGGGGGGGTTCGGCCTCCCCCTTCCTTCCCTCTCCCCCCTTTCCTTTTCCCCGTGCGGTTAGGGAAGGAACCCTAGGAGGATTCAGCCTCCTTGGGGCACCTCCTTGGCTTCTCCCTCCTCCCCCCTGATATGTATCCATCGTATCTACTTTTCCTAACGCTTTTCCTCTTGTTTTGGACTCTAATTTGCATGATTTGAATGAAACTAACCCGGACTGACGTTGTTTTCAGCAGAACTACCATGGTGTTGTTTTTGTGCAGAAATAAAAGTTCTCGGACTGGGACGACACTTTGCAAGGATTTTTTACATAATAAGAGAGAATTACTGGAGCCAAGAACCACTGAAGGGGGGGCTGGGTGAGCACAACCCACCAGGGTGCGCCCAGGAGGGTTGTCCCCACCTGGTGGCCTCGCAGACCCTAAATCCAACTCCATAAATACCTATTTTTCTAGAAAAAAAATCAGGGAGAAAGAATTATCGCGTTTCGCGAGATGGAGTCGCCGCCACCTCCCGTTCTTCATCGGGAGGCCGGATCTAGAGTCCATTTGGGCTTCGGAGAGGGGGATCTTCGATCTTCATCATCACCAACCCTTCTCCATCGCCAATTCCATGATGCTCCCCACCGGGAGTGAGTAATTCCTTCGTAGGCTCGCTGGTCGGTGAGGAGTTGGATGAGATTCATCATGTAATCGAGTTAGTTTTGTTACGGCTTGATCCCTAGTATCCACTATGTTCTGAGATTGATGTTGATATGACTTTGCCATGCTTAATGCTTGTCACTTTGGGCCCTGGTGCCATGATTTCAGATCTGAACCGTTTATGTTATCACCATTATATCTATGTTCTATATCCGATCTTGCAAGTTATGTTCACCTATTATGTGTTATGATCCGTAAACCCTAGAGTGACAGTAGTCGAGATACTTTTCGATGATGACCGTAGTTTGAGGAGTTCATGTATTCACTATGTGTTAATGCTTTGTTCCGGTTCTCTATTAAAAGGAGGCATTAATACCCCTTAGTTTCCAATAGGACCCCGCTACCACGGGAGGGTAGGACAAAAGATGTCATGCAAGTTCTTTCCATAAGCACGTATGACTATTTACGAAATACATGCCTACATTATATTTATGAACTGGAGCTAGTACGTATCACCCTAGGTTATGACTGTTATATGATGAATATCATCTAACGAATTCACCGATCCAATGCCTATGAATTTATCTTATATCGTTCTTGCTAAGTTACTACTGCTGCTGTTACTGTTACACTTGATACAAAATCATTGCTATCACTATTACTGTTACTATTGTTGTTGCTACTACTATCAAAACTATCATACTACTTTGCTATTGATCACATTGCTGTAAATAATTAATCTCCAAGTGTGGTTGAATTTACAACTTAGCTACTAATACTTGCAAATATTCTTTGGCTCCCCTTGTGTTGAATCAATAAATTTGGGTTGAATACTCTACCCTCGAAAACTGTTGTGATCCCCTATACTTGTGGGTTATCAAGACCTTTTTCTGGCGCCGTTGCCGGGGAGCATAGCTATATTTGTTGAGTCACTTGGGATTATTATCAACCTATCACTATGAAGAATCTGAAGGATACTAAGACCAAGATCGTTCCCTCTAGGATGAGGGGAGGTAAGGAACTGTCATGACACTTTGCACTTGATTCGCCTTCTGTTTTGAGTAGACTTGCAACACCACCACGTGTTATTAATCCTAATATGTCGCAAGTCATTGATGATGCTACTTCTGCTATGAATGATACTCATGATGATGCTAGTACCTTGCTTGATGATAATGTGCCACTAGGTGAATTTCTTGATGAACAAATTGCTAGAGCTAAAGAGAATGAAATTATTGAAATGGATGAAGTACTTGAAACTGAAAATCTTGAAACACCTATTAGATCTAATTCTCCTAGATATGAATTTGCTAAGATACCGGAAGGTTATGTTATGGATGAGGAGACAACTAGAGACTTTCTTGCTTGCAATGATGGAGATGATCTTAAGAAATTATTATGCAAATTGAAAGAAGAATATTTGAATGCTAGAATGAAATGTGACCCTAAGTTTGCTACTTCACCTATCTTTGTTGATGATAAGTATTGTGAATTCTCTGCCGACCCAGAGTTAATCACTTTGGTTGAATCTGATCCTTTCCATGGTTATGAAACTGAAACTGTTGTGGCACATCTTACTAAGTTGAATGACATAGCCACCCTTTTTGCTCATGATGAGAACATTCACTACTATTATATCCTCAAGTTATTTCCGTTCTCATTAAAGGGTGATGCTAAAACTTGGTATAATACTCTTGCTCCTGGTTGTATGCGTAGTCCCCAGGCTATGATTTACTACTTCTCTAAAAAATATTTTCCTGCTCATAAGAAACAAGCTGCCTTACAGGAAATATTTAACTTTGTGCAAATTGAAGAAGATAGTCTCCCACAAGCTTGGGGGAGGCTTCTCCAATTTTTTAATGCTTTGCCTGATCATCCTCTTAAGAAAAATGAAATACTTGATATATTCTATAGTGGATTAACCGATGCTTCTAGGGACTTCCTAGATAGTTGTGTTGGTTGTGTTTTCAGGGAACAAACTGTTGAACAGGTTGAAGAATTATTGAATGACATATTGAAAAATTATGATGATTGGATTCTTCCTGAACCACTGCCTAAACCTACCCCAAAGAAGAGGGGCATCTTATATCTCAGTCCCGAAGATATGCAAGAGGCAAAGAAATGTATGAAGGAAAAATGTATTAAAGCTGAGGATGTCAAAAATTTACCTCCTATTGAAGAAATACATGGGCATGATACACCACCACCACCTAAGGTGGTTGAGGTAAATTCTTTAATGAAATTCAATGTCAATCCTTATAATATGCATCCTAGTCAATGCCTTTATGAGTTTGATAATTATATTAGGAAGCAAGATTACTTCAATGCAAATGTTATGAAACAATTGAAATACAATTCTGATATGATTGCTCGCTTGAGTGACTTGTTTTTTAGAATTACCAATGATGTTAGAGGTGTAGGAAAACATGCCTATATGGTTCAAACTCAACTAGAACATGTCGTTAAATCTCAAAGAGAATTGCTTGATGAAACGAACAATAATATAAATGACTTTGTTGTTAGAGTAGCAACTAGAGGGGGTACAATGACTCAGGAACCACTTTAACCTGAGGGACATCCAAAAAGAATTGAACAAGACTCTCAAAGAATTGACACAAATGCACCCAGTCTTTCCAAAAAGAAAAATGACAAGACTTTGCTTACCTATAGTGAACCTGAAATAGAAAAACTTCCTGAAGCTAATAATGATGTTTCTATTTCTGATGCTGAGACTCAATCTGGTAATGAACACTCACCTTCTTATAATGAAAATGATAATGATGAGGTTCATGAAGACACTCAACAACAATGATAAATAACCAGATAATGATGTTGAGATAGAACCAGCTATTGATCTTGATAACCCGCAACCCAAGAATAAAAGATACGATAAAAGAGACTTTGTTGCTAGAAAACATGGTAAAGAAATAGAACCATGGGTTCAAAAACCTATGCCCTTTCCACCTAAATCAACTAAGAAGAAATATGATGAAGAATTTGAACGATTTGCTAAAATGATTAGGCAAGTCTTTTTGCGTACCCGTTTAACTAATATCTTAAAAATGGCCCCGATGCAAAGTACATGAAAGACATCATCATCAATAAGAGAAAAATACCGAAAGCTGAAATCTCCATCATGCTTGCTAATTATTCTTTTAAGGATGGAGTACCTAAAAAACTTGGAGACCCGGGAATACCAACTATACCTTGCTCCATAAAAGGGAATTATGTGAAAATTGCTTTGTGTGATTTAGGAGCTGGTGTTAGTGTTATGCCTTTCTCTTTATACAAAGACTTGATTTGAATAAACTCACACCTACTAAAATATCTTTGTAAATGGATCACAAATTAATGGCCATGCCTATCGGTATTTGTGAGGATGTGCCCGTTGTTGCTGCAAATGTTACCATCTTAACAGACTTTGCTATACTTGAGATGCCCGAGGACGACAACATGTTGATTATCCTTGGTAGACCCTTCTTGAATACTATAGGGGCTGTTATTAATTGCAATAAAAGCAAGGTCACTTTTCATATCAATGGTAATGAGCATACAGTGCACTTTCCGAAGAAACAATTCCAAGTGAATGGTATTAATGTTATTGAGAATTCTCCGACACTCAGTATTGGAAGTTTTCAAATACCTCTACCCACTGCCAAAAAGAAATATGATATACTTATTGTTGGGGACATGCATATCCCCGTTGAGGTAACTTAGTGTTTTATGAAAGTTCTTCGGTTTCATGCTAATCGAAGGTGGTTGTTAATAATACTTGGTCAACCTTATTAATAGATCACTTTTGGGAGGTATGAAGTTGGTGATTCAGTAGGCACTACCTTCTGTCCTTACTTTTAATATCTATTTTTCTTAGTTAATAAAATAAAATGCCATGTTTTGTCTGTTTTTTGAATTTCCCATGCAATTAAAAAATGACCCAAAAATAAAAGTTCTCAGAATGCCCTGAAAATTTAATATGTTTTTTCTGAATTTTTGATGCAAATAACACTAGAGGGGGTGTGATACGTCTCCGTCGTATCTATAATTTTTGATTGTTCCATGCCAATATTCTACATCTTTCATATACTTTTGACAACTTTTTATACTATTTTTGGGACTAACATATTGATCAAGTGCCCAGTGCCAGTTCCTGTTTGTTGCATGTTTTTTGTTTCGCAGAATATCCATATCAAACGGAGTCCAAACGGGATAAAACCTGACGGAGATTTTTTTTTGGAATATATATGATTTTTGGGAAGAAAAATTCATGCGAGACGATGCCCAAGGGGGCCATGAGGCAGGGGGCGCGCCCCAGGGGGGCAGGCGCACCCTGGGCCCCCGTGGCCACCCCGTAAGGTGGTTGGTGCCCTTCTTTTGCCGCAAGAAATCTAATATTCGGATAGAGATCGTGTCAAAATTTCAGCCCAATCGGAGTTACAGATCTCCGGGAATATAAGAAACGGTGAAAGGGAAGAATCTGAAAACACAGAAACAGAGAGAGGCAGAGAGACAGATCCAATCTCGGAGGGGCTCTCGCCCCTCCCACGCCATGGAGGCCAAGGACCAGAGGGGAAACCCTTCTCCCATCTAGGGAGGAGGTCAAGGAAGAAGAAGACGAAGGGGCCCACTCTCCCCTTCTCTTCCGGTGGCGCTGGAACGCTGACGTGGCCATCATCTTCACCGCAATCTTCACCAACAACTTCACCGCCATCATCACCAACTCTTCCCCCCTCTATGCAGTGGTGTAACCTCTCTCTTACCCGCTGTAATCTCTACTTAAACATGGTGCTCAACGCTATATATTATTTCCCAATGATGTATGGCTATCCTATGATGTTCGAGTAGATCCGTTTTGTCCTATGGGCTATTTGATGATCAAGATTGGTTTGAGTTGCATGTTTTATTATTGGTGCTGTCCTATGGTGCTCTCCGTGTCGCGCAAGCGTGAGGGATCCCCGTTGTAGGGTGTTGCAATACGTTCATGATTCGCTTATAGTGGGTTGTGTGAGTGACTGAAACACAAACCCGAGTAAGGGGGTTGTTGCGTATGGGATAAAGAGGACTTGATGCTTTAATGCTATGGTTGGGTTTTTACCTTAATGATCTTTAGTAGTTGCGGATGCTTGCTAGAGTTCCAATCATAAGTGCATATGATCCAAGTAGAGAAAGTATGTTGGCTTATGCCTCTCCCTCATATAAAATTGCAATAATGATTACCGGTCTAGTTATCGATTGCCTAGGGACAAATAACTTTCTCGTAACAAAAAGCTCTTTGCTAAAACTAACTTAGTTGTGTATTTACCTAAACAGCCCCTACTTTTTATTTACTTGCTCTTTATTATCTTGCAAACCTATCCAAAAACACCTACAAAATACTTCTAGTGTCATACTTGTTCTAGGTAAAGCGAACGTCAAGCATGCGTAGAGTTGTATCGGTGGTCGATAGAACTTGAGGGAATATTTGTTCTGCCTTTAGCTCCTCGTTGGGTTCGACACTCTTACTTATTGAAAACTGTTGCGATCCCCTATACTTGTGGGTTATCAAGACCTTTTTCTGGCGTCGTTGCCGAGGAGCAATAGCGTGGGGTGAATATTCTCGTGTGTGCTTGTTTGCTTTATCACTGAGTAATTTTTATTTGCTGTCCTTATGTCGGTGTACTAGAGTAGGGGTACCCTAGTATCCCGAACTTGTGCACGGGCAGTCGCAGCATCCCGCGGCAAGGCTTGCCGGGTGACCGCCAAGGTCCTCTGTGGTTCCTTTGGAGCCATTCAAGGACAAAGTATCCAAGCCAAGGAGACAAGACCCCGGCAAGAGGAGCTTGCCGGGAAGGCCAACCAAGGCATCTCAAGGAACTTGCCGCCACGCGTCCCGGCAAGGCCCGGTGAGCGACAAGCTCCCGGACGTGCCAAGACAACGACCGCGGCAAGGCGCTTGCCGCGGCAAGCCACCACTCTGTGCCCGCGCTCCAGCACATCCACTAACGTGTCGCTCTGGGACCCTTCCAGGCGTACGTGGCGGGAGGCTGTGCAGCCGGCGGTGCGCGGTGGCAAGCGGCGCTGACAAGATTGCCATCGTGGCGAGCGGTGGCGTCCCTGACGGTCCCTTTTGCACTATTTAGGCGACGCAGACGGGCATTTAATGCCCTTGTCCCCTGCCGTTAGGGTTAGGTATGATACACTGTAGCAGGTAGTTGTACCAACCGCAACACCTTTCCATTTTTACCCTTGTCTACGTTGCCACCTGTCGGTGACCCCTTGAGCATATAAAAGGAGGCCCATGCGCAACGTGGAGGAAAAGAAAAAAAGGAGGAGAACACTCACGCTCGGTCTCGTTAGCTGCTGGGGTGTACTGTAGCACTCCGCGCTCCCGAGCAAGAACTCAATACAAACCACAAAGCAGGAGTAGGGTTTTACGCATCCGTGCGGCCCGAACCTGGGTAAACTGCTCGTGTGCTTCGCCTCGATCCGCTCTTCGTGCGACCCTCGCCCCCGCCGAACCGAAAGGGACTCGGTCCGCCGATCCCATAGGTGCTCGTGGATTAGCCCCCCGACATCTTTGGCGTGCCAGGTTCAACCCTGACAGCGAGCTTGAAGAGACCGGCACATTCCAAGGAATCAACCCGGGAAGGAGCAAGCCAAAGGGGAAGGTCATGTTGCCAGTAACATTTGGCAGCGAGGTGAACTTCAGGACTGAGAAGGTCACTTTTGACGTTGCCGATTTTCCATTGCCTTACAATGGGATACTCGGCCATCCAGCGCTCGCCAAGTTCATGGCAGCCTCTCACTACGCATACAACATGCTGAAGATGCCAGGCCCGATAAGCGTCATCTCTGTCCCTGGTGACAAGAAAGATGCTCTTATCTGCGCCGACAAGATCTACCGGGAAGCGGCAGCCGCAACAGATCACAAGTCACCTGCCGTTGAAGCTCCCGGGGGGAAGAAGAAGACCAAGTCCGGCAAGAGTTCTGATGCCCACTCCGGCAAGCGCACCTCTTCGGAGTGCTGCGCTGCCGTCGAGGACGCACCATCGAGCTCCACCGGCAAGTGTAAGAAGACAATGGCAACTCCGCTAGAGACCAAGAAGGTGTCCGCCAAGGAGGACGGCACTGGTGGTACCTTCACCATTAGTGCCACTCTCGACCCTAAATAGGAAAGCGCGCTCATTGCTTTCCTGCGGGCGAACGTTGACGTGTTTGCGTGGCAACCGTCTGACATCCCCGGTGTACCCAGGAAAGTAATTGAGCACCATCTTGCCGTTTGTCCTCATGCGCGGCCCGTCAAGCAGAAGGTCAGGAAGCAAGCAGTGGAGCGCCAAGAATTCATCGCAGAAGAGATCAAGAAGTTGGAAGCAGCAGGCCTTGTCAGAGGAGTGCTCCATCCTACGTGGTTGGCCAATCCTGTAGTCGTGCGCAAGGCGAACGGGAAATGGAGACTTTGTATCGACTTTACCGATGTTAACAAAGCTTGTCCCAAAGACCCATTTCCTTTGCCGCGCATTGACCAGATTGTTGACTCCACGGCCGGATGTGACTTGCTTTCATTTCTTGACGCATACTCAGGATACCATCAGATCTTCATGGCAGAAGAGGATGAGGAGAAGACCGCATTCATAACTCCATGTGGCACGAACTGTTTCATACAGATGCCTTTCGGTTTAAAAAATGCTGGTTCAACATTTGCAAGAGTAGTCCATGTCGCTCTTGAGCCACAAATACACAGAAATGTGGAAGCCTACATGGATGACATAGTGGTCAAGAGCAAGGACAAGGCAACTCTGATTCAAGATTTAGACCAGACCTTTGCAAATCTGCGCAAGATCAGCCTCAAGCTCAACCCCGAGAAGTGTGCATTTGGAGTCCCCTCCGGCAAGCTTCTCGGGTTCTTCGTGTCTCACCGGGGAATCGAAGCCAATCCCGACAAGATCAAGGCCATTGAGCAGATTGAAGCACCAAAGCGCGTCAAGGATGTACAAAGACTTGCCGGTTGCGTGGCTGCTCTCAGTAGGTTTATCTCTAGGTCTGCTAAGCGCGCCCTGCCGTTTTTCAAAATATTGAAAAAGGCAGGTCCAATGAAATGGACTCCGGAAGCGGAGGCTGCGCTGCAAGACTTGAAGAGATACATGTCCTCCACTCCAACACTTGTCGCACCTAAGCCACAAGTGAAGTTGCTGCTGTATATAGCGGCAACCAATCAAGTGGTTAGTGCTGCGTTAGTAGCAGAGAGGGAGGCAGATGACGAGCCAGCAACCACGGCAGGCGCATCTAGCGACAAGCAGGGGGCTTCCCCGACAAGCTCTGGTCCCGACAAGGATGGATCTGCGCAGACGCGCGAGGAGATACATAAGAGAATGGTACAACGCCCAGTTTACTTTGTCAGTTCCCTTCTGCAGGGGGCTAGGTTAAGGTACTCTGGCATACAGAAATTGCTTTTCGGCCTTCTCATGGCCTCGAGAAAGCTGCGCCATTACTTCCAAGCACATGAGATCACAGTTGTCACTCGTTTTCCGCTGAAGAGGATACTACAGAATCCAGAAGCGACAGGCAGGATTGTTGAGTGGGCACTGGAACTGTCAAGCTTTGGCCTCAAGTTTGAGAGTACTTCAACTATCCAAAGCAGAGCATTGGCAGAATTCATAGCAGAATGGACGCCAACACCAGATGAAGAAATTCCAGAAACGAGCATCCCCATCGAGGAAGCAAGCAAAGAGTGGCTGATGTACTTTGATGGTGCCTTTTCGCTGCAAGGCGCCGGCGCTGGCGTGCTGCTTGTCGCACCCACCGGAGAGCACCTCAAGTACGTAGTCCAAATGCACTTTCCCAAGGAGCAAGCAACAAACAATACTGCAGAGTATGAAGGCTTGCTTGCCGGTCTCAGGATCGCGGCAGACCTTGGGATCAAGAAGCTCATTGTCAGGGGTGACTCGCAGCTTGTCGTCCGCCAAGTGAACAAGAGCTATCAGAGTCCATTGATGGAAGCCTACGTCAACGAAGTGAGGAAGCTAGAAGAGCACTTTGACGGCCTACAGATGGAGCATGTTCCAAGAGCTCAGAATGCCATTGCCGATGGCCTTTCAAAGTGCGCCACACTTAAGTTACCTGTGGAACCAGGGATCTTTGTGCTCAAGCTGACTCAACCGTCTGTAACGCCATCAACTGGACAGAGCAAGAAGAGGAAGTTGATTTCTGGTGACTATTTTCCGGCAGAGCTTCCCGAAGCCGCCGCCAAGAAGGTCCCCAAGATCAACGCCAAGAGCGTTGAGGAGCAGTCTGCTCCGGCAAGCCCTAAGGTTTGTTCCGTTGAAGCAGAAGCTCCCGACAAGTTTTGCTTCGGCAAGCTTGCCGGGGAACGTCAAGCTCCGGCAGAGCTGCAGGTTCTCGCCGTAGAAGCGGATGTTTGCGCAGTAGCAGATTTGCCTTTAGTCCTTGTTGTCGAGCCACAAGCTCCAGCATGGACACAACAGATTGTCCGTTTCCTTCAGACATGAGAACTTCCCGAAGAGCAAGAAGAAGCGGAAAGAGTAGCCCGGCAGTCAAGTATGTACCAGTTTGTCGACAACACACTATACAGAAGAAGACTCAACGGTGTGAAATTGAAGTGTATTCACCGGGAAGACGGACAAAAGCTGTTGGCAGAGATACATGGAGGCATATGTGGTCACCACATTGGCGCAAGAGCACTTGCCGGCAAAGCATTCCGGCAAGGTTTCTTTTGGCCGACAGCCCTCCAGGATGCAACTGCACAAGTAACCAAGTGTGAAGCGTGCCAGTTCCATTCCAAGCAGATACACCAACCAGCTCAAGCTCTCCAGACGATCCCTTTATCCTGGCCATTTTCGGTCTGGGGGCTCGACACCCTCGGCCCCTTTCCCCGAGCAGTCGGGGGCTTTGAGTACTTGTACATTGCAATCGACAAGTTCACAAAGTGGCCGGAAGTGGAAGCAGTGAGGAAGGTGACAGCACAGTCAGCAGTCAAGTTCTTCAGGTCGATTGTTTGCCGCTTCGGGATCCCTAACAGGATAATCACCGACAACGGTACGCAATTCACGAGTCGCACCTTCATGCAGTACGTCCAAGATCTTGGCGCCAAGGTCTGCTTCGCTTCTGTTGCTCGCCCGAGAAGCAATGGTCAAGCGGAGAGGGCAAATGCTGAAGTGCTGCGTGGGCTCAAGACCAGGACTTTCGACAAGCTGCACAAGTGCGGAAGAAACTGGATCGATGAGCTGCCGGTGGTTCTTTGGTCGATCAGGACGACACCAAATCGAGCCACTGGCCAGACACCTTTCGCTCTAGTCTATGGAGCAGAGGCAGTTCTCCCCACGGAACTCGTATACGGGTCACCTCGAGTGCTCGCTTATGATGAGCTTGAGCAAGAGCAGTTGCGAAAAGATGACGCGCTACTCCTTGAGGAAGACCGTCTTCAGGCTGCTGTACGAGCTGCTCGCTACCAGCAAGCTTTGCGCCGCTACCATAGCCGCAAAGTTAACGCCAGAAGTCTCGAGGAAGGCGACCTTGTTCTTCGGCGTGTTCAGTCCGCCAAGAATTCCAACAAGTTGACGCCTAAGTGGGAAGGCCCTTACCGGGTGAAACGAGTCACTAGGCCTGGCATTGTCCGCCTTGAGACCGAAGATAGCATTCCGGTGAGCAATTCCTGGAACATTGAGCATCTTCGTAAGTTTTACCCGTAAGGCGCGGTTGCCGGAACCTGTTCCAGCAACCACCTTTTGTACAAGTCTTGCCGCTGTTGCATGTAATCCTTTGTACAAAGCCGGGCGCAGACCCCGTGCATAAGTAAAGCTCATATGCTCCGCACATCTTGTCAATTTCATGCTTTCTATTTTTTGCATATGTGATTTGACACTTTGTGCAGCACCTACTCCCCGGTAAGCAATAACGAGCCGTAAGGCTCCATATCTTTATTTTCTCCTCTTTCTTTTTTCTCAAGGAAAGGAAGGTTCCCTCGCCCACAAGTTTGCCGGGGGGGGGGGGGAGGAGAAGATAATGGTATGGACCAAGCGTCGTTCAAGAAAGTTTCGCCTCACTAGGAAGCAAACAACAGAAAAGCTAAGTTGCCAAAGTTTGAGCAATCAGATTTTTAAAAATTTTAAGTTATCTCCCTTGAACGACCGCACTTTGTATGGAAAACCTGTGCGCGGAGGAACCAACTCGTAGCTAGTTGCGCCCTTACTTTGTTTCGAGTCTGCTCAACAACTTAAGTGAGCTGTGACTAGTTGCGACAAGGTTTCTTGTCGGTAGAAGCACCGCCAGCAGGCTGCTGACGTCCCGCACTCAGCGCTCGCGGCTAAGGTGCCTGCACCGGCAAGTTTCCTAAAAGCGTAGGGCAAAAACATACAAAGGGAGGAATCAAGTAAAGGGAATAACACTGCAATCATTACCCAGAATAGAGTTATATTATAAGGTAGCTTGTCGCGGCTCTAACAGATTGTTCTCATAACATGACCAGCAGCGACAAGAAAAGAAGAAAACGGGCGGCCTAGTCTACGCGATCGCCCTCAATCCTCTTGATCCCGCTCACCTTGTCCACAATGGGTGCGACAAGGGTCTTGAGCGCCTCCAGATCAGCATCCGGCGGCAGGGTCTTGAGGACGTTGGTGAGGTTGAGGCCCGGGTTGCGGAAGGCCACCTTCACCAACACCTTTTGAAGAGCTCCCGCGCAGATCTTGCGCGACTCGTCGGCCAGCTGCTTTGGGATCTTCTCCCGGAGCCGCTGGAGGGCCGTCGCCACACCTTTGAAGAACAAGGTGAGCTTGGCGCTGGGTTGGAGGTTCTCATCAGAGGGATACCTGAGATCCTCCACCCCCAGCTGCGCCAGCTCCCTGACGATATCTGCGGCAGCATTCACGAGACCCTCCGTCCAGTGCTCCACATTCTCCCTAAAAGCATTCTGGGCGGCGGCGGCACTCGCCAGCAGCGCCTTGTCAGCCTTGATCTCCTCCTTCAAGGCCACCTCCTGCTCCCTGGCACCGTCCAGCGTCTTGGTCAAAGTGGTCAGCTTCAACTCAAGATCTGCGTTGGAGTCCTTGGTGGTGCTAAGCTCTTTGCCCTTCTCGGTGAGACGCACCTGCAGCTCTGAGTTGCTGTGGGCGTCCTTCTCCCACTCACGCTTGAGCGCGGCAAGCTCTTCACCACTCGCCTTGAGATCGATCTCCAGCTGCGCCACCTTCGTCTCCAGCTCCTTCTTGGCGGCCTCGGCAACTGCGGCAGCATCCTCTGCTTGCTTAAGGGCTCCGCCGAATTTTTGCTCACGCGCGGCAAGCTCCTCCTCGTGGCTGTCGAGGTCAACTTTCCGCTGCACCAGCTCGCCCTCCTGCGCAGACAGCTTCTCAGCGGCAAGCCGCTGTTGCTCTTCAACTTCGGCCTTCTCGAGGAGGAAGGCCTTCTGCTCTTCGGCGAGTTGCTCCCGCTCCTCTGCCAGGGACCGGAGAGCTTCCTGGTTGAGACCCCGAAGCTCCTACGCGCGCTTCTCGATGTCCGCTCCCGCCTTCACGACAAGCGCCTCGCAGGATTCCAGCTTGGCTTGCCGCGCGCGGTAGAGCGACAACAACTTCCGCAGCAACCGCTCCTCCTCAGGCTCGCCACTGCTGCTGCTCGGCGCATCAACTAGCGTCAGCCCAGCGGAGGCGAGAACCTCTCCATCAAAGCTCTCTCCCTCAACCGGCGCCCTGGAGCTTGACGCCCAGGGGAGGTTGATGAAGACGCCATCGCCGGCCTTCAAGTAAACGCCTGGTTGGGGCTCTTCGGAGCCTAGCGCTGCGGCAGCGGCGGACGGGTCGACGGTCGACGTAGCGCCTGGCGCTCCTGCGACCTCAGGGCCGTCAGTGCGATCGCCAGACCCCTCGCCAGCTGCTGCGGCAGCAGCTTTGGCGGCCTCGTCGCCGGCGGGATCATCATCGCCGGCTGCTTCTTCAGTGGCAGCGGCATCGTCGGCAGCAACCTCGGTCTCCACCGGCTCCGCAGTAGATGGGTATGATGGCCGAAAAAGTGAGAAAAGTCAAGCAAATACCCAAAAAAAGAAGAACCCAAGGGAAGTTTCGAAGCGAGAGGATTACCTGTACCGGGTTCTGCAGTCGTGGTCTCCGCCGCCGGGGGGCCGCTGGTGCTGTCCCTTGCCGGAGACCTCTCCCTTGCCGGAGACCTCTCCCTTGCCGGAGGACTCTCCCTTGGCATTTCGGGGGCGGCCTCCGGGCGCTCCTGGTGGGGCTGCTCTGCTCCTATACAAACCAACAGTCAGATGTCAGCAAAGAAAGAGTATCCACGCGCGCCTAACAGCGGAAAGTGAACCATATACTTACGCTGGGGGCTGCTCTGGAGAATAGTTGCCGGGTCCGGCAAGGTTGTCTCGGACGCACCCCCTGCTGTCGCGGTGGGTTCGTCCTTGATGATAATCACCGGGACCTTGGCCCTCTTCGCTGCTCTCTGGGCCAGAGTCCTAAAAAGGAATAAGTTCAGAGTAAAGCAAATGAGATACAAGACAAAACAGCAAGAATTGAAGAACTACAAGTACAACAAGAGAATCTTACTCTTCTTCTTCCTCGTCGGAGCTGAACGCGGAGAAGTCGAAGTCCGGCTCACATCCGGCGCGAGGAGGCTGAGGAGTAGGTTCCCTTGGCCGCTTGGCGGGAATAGTGGCGGTGGTCTGAGACGACCCCGCCCCGGCTGCCGCCACGGCGTGAGAAGCAGCAGGAGCAGAAGCGGTGGTCCGGCAAGACCCCGCTCCAGTTGCCGCAGCAGCGTGAGATGCTCCCGCGGCAACAGTGCTTGCCGCGGTGGAACGTGTCACGCGGCGCGGCGGCTGTTGACTCGTCTGCCGCTCCGCTATGTCCCCGGCCTTGCGGAGACGCCTTCTTGGTGGGGATGGAGGCTCTGCTTGCGGCGAGCTGCCTGAAGATGAGGAGGAAGAGGAGTTGATCTCCAGCGAGCCGCTCGTATCCTCGGCGGGCTCTCTCGACTCGACGTCATGCCTGGCAAGCTCTTTCTCGCCGACGAGCTCCTCCTGCTCGGCGTGGCTTGCCGCCTCTGCTGCCTCTGCCTCCTCCATGGTGAATCCAAATTCGCCCGCGGCTGCAGCTGCCACCGCCTCTTCCAGCCTAGTGGCGATGCGTGTCATCTCCGCATCGGTGGTGTCGCGGGTGAGGCTTTTCTTTTCGTCGGAGCGGACCGGCACTTCTACCAAGCCGTCAAATAACTCCTGCACAATGTTGTCTGCAGGCTCTTGCCAAGTTTGGACAATTCCATGCGAATCACACAGCGGCATCATTGCACGGATGCGATCGAGCACGGAGTTGTTGCACAGCGGAACGACACCCTTCGGCAACCTGAACACTTCGGGATGTTGAGGGTCGTACTTGAACAGCTCCTGGAGCATCGCGTTAAGCTCCAGAATAGTGAAGTTGAAGTTGAGGCCCGGACGCAGCCTCATGATATCCGCCGCATTCTTGAATTCCCAGGCAGGTCTCCTCCGTTCCTGCAGGGGGGCGATGCGGCGGCGAAGAAAATCTGCGCCAACAGCGCCTACAGTGAGCCCGGCAAGCCTGAGGCGTTGGATCCGGGTGACGGCAATCTTCAGCCTATCGTCTTCCGAGGCCACGTCACTCCAATCGCTGCCGCGTGCTACTGGGGCTTGGCGCCGGGCGGTAAACGGCTGCGGGTTCTCCTCGACAATCCAGCACCAGTCTGCTCTCCATTCCTCCCACTTGCCGCGGAACTCTCCCTCTAGATAAGTGTCCTTCTTGCCGGCCCTCGAGATCCAGGCGATTCCGCCGGATAAAGGCTCTCCTCTCTCTACTCAGGGCATAAAGAAGTGGCGAAAAAGGGCTACATTGGGATAGACTCCGACAAAGTTTTCGCAGAGATGTGCGAAAACTGCCATGGTCAGAACAACATTGGGGGTGAAGTCAAGGAGGTGGAACCCGTAGGTGTTCATAATATCGCAGAAAAACTCAGAGAAAGGCGGGCAGAGCCCGCAGTAGAAGAACAAGGCGAAGAAAGGATATCCATTTGGAGCCATTTTCCAAGCGGCAGCTGGAAGTACCTTCGTGCGCGGATGAGCTCGCGTCTCCGTCGACCAGAAGAGGTAGTAATTCTCCCTCAGCTCCCTCGCAGCGAGCTTGGGGGGAAAGATTGCCCGCTCCTTTCGCAGCGCCGCAAGCCGCTGCGCCTCGGTCGACTTCACAACATTCCCTTTGTCGGCTCTCGGAGCCATGGCGGAAGTGGTGGAGGAGGTCAACGGCGTTGGTGGTGCTGGTGGCGATGGGGGGGGGGCGCTGCTCTCTTTCAGCTTTGGGAAGACGAGGGAGCGGCGGAGGTTTCCGAGATTGGAGTAGCAACCGGTGAATGGGCGAACTACCCCTGTTTCCCATGCTTATAAAGAGGGAAGGGGCGGACGTTCCGCCTTTCCGAATAAAGAAACCACCCACGATCTCTCCCACGACGCCGCATTCAACGCGTGCCGTTCGGGGAGGGCGCGGTGGATACGGGGAGAGATACAGCGTAACCCAGGCCGCGCGTGCCCGTGCCCTGTTTTGGGCCTGGCCCAACAGCGCTCGGCACCGTGTATGGCCCAGGCCTGGGGGCTCCTGTCGGTGTACTAGAGTAGGGGTACCCTAGTATCCCGAACTTGTGCACGGGCAGTCGCAGCATCCCGCGGCAAGGCTTGCCAGGTGACCGCCAAGGTCCTCCGTGGTTCCTTTGGAGCCATTCAAGGACAAAGTATCCAAGCCAAGGAGACAAGACCCCGGCAAGAGGAGCTTGCCGGGAAGGCCAACCAAGGCATCTCAAGACCCCGGCAAGAGGAGCTTGCCGGGAAGGCCAACCAAGGCATCTCAAGGAACTTGCCGCGACGCGCCACGCGTCCCGGCAAGGCCCGGTGAGTGACAAGCTCCCGGACGCGACAAGACAATGACCGCGGCAAGGCACTTACCGCGGCAAGCCACCACTCTGTGCCCGCGCTCCAGCATATCCACCAACGTGTCGCTCTGGGACCCTTCCAGGCGTACGTGGCGGGAGGCTGTGCAGCCGGCGGTGCGCGGTGGCAAGCGGCACTGACAAGATTGCCATCATGGCGAGCGGTGGCGTCCCTGACGGTCCCTTTTGCACTATTTAGGCGACGCAGACGGGCATTTAATGCCCTTGTCCCCTGCCGTCAGGGTTAGGTATGATACACTGTAGCAGGTAGCTGTACCAACCGCAACACCTTTCCATTTTTACCCTTGTCTATGTTGCCACCTGTCGGTGACCCCTTGAGCATATAAAAGGAGGCCCATGCGCAACATGGAGGAAAAGAAAAAAAGGAGGAGAACACTCACGCTTGGTCTCGTTAGCTGCTGGGGTGTACTGTAGCACTCCGCGCTCCCGAGCAAGAACTCAATACAAACCACAAAGCAGGAGTAGGGTTTTACGCATCCGTGCGGCCCGAACCTGGGTAAACTGCTCGTGTGCTTCGCCTCGATCCGCTCTTCGTGCGACCCTCGCCCCCGCCGAACCGAAAGGGACTCGGTCCGCCGGTCCCATAGGTGCTCGTGGATTAGCCCCCCGACACCTTAGTTGTTCTTTATCTTTAGTTATGGATATGGAACACGAAATACCAAAAAATTAGGTGTACTTGCTGCTCATGGAGATGAGGAACCTCCTAAAACCCTCTATGCTCGTTATGTGACAGATATTATGTACTACTTTTATAATCCAGAGAAAACCCCATTCAATTTGGTAATGGGAGACACGTTGGATCAACGTGAATACTTCAGGGATTATCGCTTGACTCAAAAAGGGAAACTATTACGGGATCAAATTTATATGTTGTATTGGTATGCTAGGCAACTATGGTTGAGATATGATTATACTTGTTGCTCTAGGATGAAGGCTCCAGACCTTCCCTTTTCATGTGAATTTAATGATAATGAAACTTTGGTTTGTTATGCTAGAGGTATATATGACTACTATAATGTGGACAAATAGAAGAATTTGTTGCTTTTATGGGTGCTTATAAAATTGAATCTATGTTCAAAGAATATGAAAATATTTATGATGCTGTCTATAGACCTGAAAATTTAGCTATCCTTAAATATTGTTATGAGAATTATGAATACAATTCCGATATTGATGCGTTTATTGAGAAAGTCTCCGCTGTCCAAGAAGAGACTAATATTTTGCAGGAATCTATGGAAGAAGAAATTGACGAAACTGTGAGCTCATTGGATGAAAAAGATGAGGAGGAGAGCGAAGAACAAAAGGAGAAAGAGCGGATTGATCACCCGTGCCCACCTTCTAATGAGAGTAACTCTTCAACTCATACATTGTTTAATTTCCCTTCGTTCTTACCGAAGGATGATTGCTATGATGACTGCTATGATCCTGTTGATTCTTTTGAAATATCCCTTTTTGATGATGCTTGCTATGCTTGTGGCCAAGATGCCAATATGAATTATGCTTATGGAGATGAACTTGCTATAGTTCCTTATGTTAAACATGAAATTGTTGCTATTGCACCCACACATGATAGTCCTATTATCTTTTTGAATTCTCCAAACTATACTATATCGGAGAAGTTTGTGCTTATTAAGGATAATATTGATGGGTTGCCTTTTACTACTACACATGATGATTTTGATAGATATAATATGCATGTGCTTGCTGCTCCTACTTGCAATTATTATGAGAGAGGAACTATATCTCCACCTCTCTATGTTTCCAATACAATAAAATTGCAAGAAACTAATTATACTATGCATTGGCCTTTACTATGTGTGCATGAATTGTTATTTTATGACATGCCGATGCATAGGAAGAGAGTTAGACTTCATTGTTATATGATATATGTTACTTTGTGCTCACTACTAAACTACAAATCATTGGTAATTAAAATTGACTTTGATATACCTTGGGATCCGGGTGGATTCATTACTTGAGCACTATATGCCTAGCTTAATGGCTTTAAAGAAAGCGATGCCAGGGAGACAACCCAGAAGTTTTAGAGAGTCATTTACTTCTATTGAGTTCTTTTATATAGTTTAAAAACAACAAAAATAAAGAGGGGAACCCAAAACTTTTTCAAAAAGGAAAGTGAAAGTGAGAGAGACAAGCATTGTTGAAGTGGGAGCTAGCCTTGAACTTTGTTCATGCTCACGAAAACTTTGTGAATCTTGATTACATAAACTTTTCAATAAAAATAATTATCCCCTTGTACAATTCCATTGCATTATAAAAATAATGTGCCAAGGTTTGCCTTTAGGATGTTTACAATGCTTGTTGGTTTGTACGGTGCAGGACAGAAACTTTGGCTATAGTGCGCGATTTTACATTTTCTACTGGAACGTCAAACAGTTCTGATTCCTTTTGCACTGTCTTTATATGCAAATTTTTTATTTTTCCTAATTTTTGCAGAATTTTTCAAGTATCATAAGTATGGTGAATGTTCAGATTATTACAGACTGTTCTGTTTTAGACAGATTCTGTTTTTGATGCATAGGTTGCTCGTTTTGATGAAACTATCGATTTATATCAGTGGATTAATCCATGAAAAAGTTATACTACAGTAGACACAATTCCAAAACAAAATATGAATTGGTTTGCAACAGTACTTAGAGTAGTGATTTTCTTTATTATACTAACGGATCTTACCGAGTTTTCTGTTGAAGTTTTGTGTGGATGAAGTGTTCGATGATCGAGAAGGTCTCGATGTGAGAAGAAGGAAGAGAGGCAAGAGCTCAAGCTTGGGGAAGCCCGAGGCACCCCAAGTAAACATTCAAGGGGACTCAAGCGTCTAAGCTTGGGGATGCCCCAGAAGGCATCCCCTCTTTCTTGAACAAGTATCGGTATGTTTTCGGATTCGTTTCGTTCATGCGATATGTGCAATCTTGGAGCGTCTTTTGCATTTAGTTTTCACTTTTATTTTATACACCATGCTGGTATGAGGTAGTCCTTGGTTGATTTATAGAATGCTCATTGCACTTCACTTATATCTTTTGAGTATGGCTTTATAGAATGCTTCATGTACTTCACTTATATCATTTGAAGTGTGGATTGCATGTTTCTCTTTACATAGAAAACCGCCATTTGTAGAATGCTCTTTTGCTTCACTTATATTTGTTAGAGCGTGGGAATATTTTTTGTAGAAAGAATTAAACTCTCTTGCTTCACTTATATCTATTTAGAGAGATTGCAGGAATTGGTCATTCACATGGTTAGTCATAAAATCCTACATAAAACTTGTAGATCACTGAATATGATATGTTTGATTCCTTGAAATAGTTTTGCGATATAAAGATGGTGATATTAGAGTCATGCTAGTGGGTAGTTGTGGATTAGTATAAATACTTGTGTTGAGGTTTGTTATTCCCGTAGCATGCACGTATGGTAAACCGTTATGTAACGAAGTCGGAGCATGACGTATTTATTGATTGTCTTCCTTATGAGTGGCGGCCGGGGACGAGCGATGGTCTTTTCCTACCAATCTATCCCCCTAGGAGCATGCATGTAGTACTTTGTTTCGATGACTAATAGATTTTTGCAATAAGTATGTGAGTTCTTTATGACTAATGTTGAGTCCATGGATTATGCGCACTCTCACCCTTCCACCATTGCTAGCCTCTCCAGTATCGCGTAACTTTCACTGGTATCTTAAACCCACCATATACCTTCCTCAAAACAGCCACCATACCTACCTATAATGGCATTTCCATAGCCATTCTGAGATATATTGCCATGCAACTTCCATCATCATCATATACATGACTTGAGCATTCATTGTCATATTGCTTTGCATGATCGTAAGATAGCTAGCATGATGTTTTCATGGCTTGTCCATTTTTTGATGTCATTGATATGCTAGATCATTGCACATCCCGGTACACCGCCGGAGGCATTCATATAGAGTCATATCTCTGTTCTAGATATCGAGTTGTAATATTGAGTTGTAAGTAAATAAAAGTGTGATGATCATCATTATTAGAGCATTGTCCCATGTGAGGAAAGGATGATGGAAGCTATGATTCCCTCACAAGTTGGGATGAGTCTCCGGACTTTAAAAAAATAAAGAGGCCAAAGAAGCCCAAATAAAAAAAGAGGCCAAAGAAGCCCACTGAGGGAGTCCTGGATTAGGGGGTCTCCGGACAGCCGTACTATATCCTTTGGCCGGACTGTTAGACCATGAAGGTACAAGATTGAAGACTTCGTCTCGTGTCCGGATGGGACTCTACTTGGCGTGGAAGGCAAGCTAGGCAATATGGATATGTATATTTCCTCCTTTGTAACCGACCTTGTGTAACCCTAACCTCTCCGGTGTCTATATAAACTGGAGGGTTTTAGTCCGTAGGACAACATACAGTCATACCATAGGCTAGCTTCTAGGGCTTAGCCTCTCTGATCTCGTGGTAGATCTACTCTTGTACTACCCATATCATCAATATTAATCAAGCAGGACGTAGGGTTTTACCTCCATCAAGAGGGCCCAAACCTGGGTAAAACATTGTGTCCCCTGCCTCCTGTTAGCCCCTGGCTTGTAATATAAAGCTTGTATTATTTTAATTTGTGTCTAGAGTTGTGTTGTGATATCTTCCCGTGAGTCCTTGATCTTGATCGTACACATTTGCGTGTATGATTAGTGTATGATTGAATCGAGGGCGTCACACGCAAGTCCCTCGTACCTACACAAACAATTAAGAACCTCGCAGCCAACCCGATAAAGGGGTTGTCAATCCCTTCACGGTCACTTACGAGAGTGAGATCTGATAGAGATGATAGGATAATATTTTTGGTATTTTTATGATAAAGATTAAAAGTAAAGATTGCAAAATAAACAGTAATAGAAATAACTTGTTGACGGAAGATTAATATAATGGAGAATAGACCCGGGGGCCATAGGTTTCACTAGTGGCTTCTCTCAAGATAGCATAAGTATTGCGGTGGGTGAACAAATTACTGTCGAGCAATTGATAGAAAAGAGAATAATTATGAGAATATCTAGGCATGATCATGTATATAGGCATCACGTCCGTGACAAGTAGACCGACTCCTGCCTGCATCTACTACTATTACTCCACACATCGACCGCTATCCAGCATGCATCTAGAGTATTAAGTTCATAAGAACAGAGTAACGCATTAGGTAAGATGGCATGATGTAGAGGGATAAACTCAAGCAATATGATATAAACCCCATCTTTTTATCCTCGATGGCAACAATACAATACGTGTCAGTTCCCTTGCTGTCACTGGGATCGAGCACCGCAAGATTGAACCCAAAGCTAAGCACTTCTCCCATTGCGAGAAAGATCAATCTAGTAGGCCAAACCAAACTGATAATTTGAAGGGACTTGCAAAGATAACCAATCATACATAAAAGATTTCAGAGAAGAATCAAATATTGTTCATAGATAGACTTGATCATAAACCCACAATTCATCGGATCTCGACAAACACACCGCAAAAGAGTTACATCGAATAGATCTCCAATAAGATCGAGGAGAACTTTGTATTGAGATCCAAAGAGAGAGAAGAAGCCATCTAGTGAATAGCTATGGACCCGAAGGTCTGAAGTAAAGTACTCACACATCATCGGAGGGGCCATGGAGTTGATGTAGAGGCCCTTCGTGATCGATGCCCCCTCCGGCGGAGCTTCGGAAAAGGCCCCAAGATGGGATCTCTTGGGTACAAAAGGTTGCGGCGGTGGAAATAGGGTTTTGTGGTGCTCCTAGATGTTTTCAGGGTATATGAGTATATATAGGAGGAAGAAGTAGGTCGGTGGAGCCACGAGGGGCCCACGAGGGGGAGGGCACGCCCCCTGCCTCATGGCCTCCTCGTTGGTTGCTTGATGTCCACTCCAAGTCCTATGGATCACGTTTGTTCCAAAAATCACGCTCTCGAAGGTTTCATTCCGTTTGGACTCCGTTTGATATTCCTTTTCTGCGAAACACTGAAATAGGCAAAAAAACAGCAATTTGCACTGTGCCTTGGGTTAATAGGTTAGTCCCAAAAATAATATAAAATGTATAATAAAGCCCATTAAACATCCAAAACAGAATATATATAATAGCATGGAACAATAAAAAAATTATAGATATGTTGGAGACGTATCACAGCCTCACAGACTTAGTGAAAATACTAAACATGTCATAAACAACATCAGGTACCAATGTTTAGAGCTAGCAAACAACATGTTATAGGAACATATCATGGAAAACAAAGGCATGGCATGCTAGTACTAAAGGCAAAGAACAAAACGCCTTTACTGAACTTTAGCCAAAGATGCATAGGAAAGATGGTAGCCTCAATGCAAACATGGCAAGTGATATGATCAATTTCAGACTTGGAGGAAAAACATAGCATGGCAGAAACAGATTCATGAGCAACTTTGCAAGCTCATGCCACTCACCACAAAGGATTTCATGGCATAACAAGGTAACCAACAATAATTAGACACATTTGTGAAGCTAGACATGGCAATAGCATGGTCATTGGGTGCATGGATCATTAGCAAAACACATGGCAAAAATGCACTTCATGTTAACAATCTGCCAGCAACAATATTTAGTAAAAGTAGAGCATGGTAATGACAAGCTACACTACTCCATAATTACAACTAGAGGCATGAATGGAAAGAGCATAACCACATCTTCAAAACACTCTTACTGAACTACCTCAAAATGTGCATGGATCTCCTAGTAGCAACAAGACAACATAGCAATAAAATGTAACAGGAAAAGACTTAGCAAAAATCCCAAGTGTCTGAAAACAGCAACATCATATAGCCTATTTTGCATGCTTGTGCTAGTCACCACAAAGCTCATAAAAATACAAGGCTTGCACCACTGTAAAGATGGCATGGAGGATCTCCTAGAACATGTAGACATGATGATCATAGGATGCACACACAAAATGCAATGAAAATGACAAATCAACAAGTTATGATAAATTCCAGCAAACAACATCATATAGCACTTTTGCAACGAAGATTAGGGCATCAATATGGACAGTAACATGCATGCAAATGACACTAACATGAAGAGCATCACGAGACGAACATTTCGATATATCATATGCGCAAATGGGAGCTATGAGCATGGAGATATGACATGTCAAAGAGGTGCACATAATGTGGAAATTCCAGGGACTTAGAGAAAATATACCCCTCCGGACCTAGGGTTTGCCGGCGCGGATTTTGAGGTTCACCGGAGTTGGGCGGCGCGGCAGCCGGAGACGGTCGGGGAAGAAGACGCCGGTGATGAGGGAGAGATGGCGGGATCCGATGTCGATGGGCGGTAGCGCGGTGCGGTGGGTGGCAGCGGCGGCGCGGAGCAAGGCGCGGGCGGCGGAGCAAGGCGGCGCGTGGAGGAGTGGGGCGGCGCGGGGTGCGGGCGACGTCGGGCAGCGGTTCGGGCCGGGAGGGCCCGCTTCGGGCTCGCCGGGCCGCGGCAGTGGTGGAGGCGGGGGAGACACGTGGCAGGCTCTGGTTCGCTGGGGCACGGCGGCGGATGCATACGGCGCCCGGCGGACGTGTCCGGCACGGAGGGTGGAGGTGGATCTAGGGTTTGGACGCAAATTTCGGGGGAGAGGGCATATTTGTAGGTAGGGGGCTAGGAGAGTCCAAATGAGGTGCGGTTTTCGCCCACACGATCGTGATCTAACGACGGAGAGCATAGAGGGGGTTTAGATGGGCTAGTGGGTTGTTTTGGATGGGTGCTGGGATGCAATGAGAAAGGGGTTTTTGCGGTTACCCGATTAAACGTTGGGGCATCAAACGACCTCCAAATGGAACGGAATTTGACAGGAGGCCTACCGGTGATGTACCAAGGCCACTCGACAAATCTCGGCCCATTATGAGAACATTTTCCTCCCGCTCATGAAACAATATCTGAGGGGTGCAATGGGTGCATGTGGGAGTGTCGGATTCCGAAACGGACAACGGGGAAAATGACCGGAAGCATGAGACGAACACGAATGCAAATGAGATGCACATGATGACATGAGATGAAATGCATGACATGAACAAAATGCAAAACGAAAGACAAAAACCCAACCACAAAGGATATAGCATATCACATAGTCAGAAATGGCAAGAGTTGGAGTTACAATTATGGAATGTTACATCCGGGGCGTTATAGTGGCCCCCCTCACTTATCTCTTTAGCCCATGTCATCACCTACCTCCAGAACCATTGCTCTCTCTCTCTCTCTCTCTCTCTCTCTCTCTCTCTCTCTCTATTTCTCATGTTCTTGCTCTCAAACCCATGGATTTCGATCTCTTTTCTTGAAGCTCCGCTTCTGAAATTGTTTTGGGGGATTGCTACTTGGCATGTGAGTCCTCCATTGGTCTAATTAGTTTTTGCTTTAGTGGTTTATATTCTGAATAATTAGCTACTCTTGGTGTTGTTGTAGATGAGCTTGCATGTTGAATTCTTAGAGTTCTAAGTAGTTTGAATGCTTGATATGGCCTCTATGCATCCCTATGAGTAGTTGCTATCAATCTTGTGAAATTTTGCTGAGGAAAATTTTGCACTAAAAATTTCAGAATTTTGTTCATAGGAAAAACATGAGTTTCTTTAGGAAGTTTGCTTCCAAGAAGAGCTCCAAGGGAGTTATTGGGGAGTCATCAGACAATGATCTCTGCACCAGGGGAATGGTGGAGGTGCGGCCGTGCAAATGGCCGCACAACCCATTCATTTATGGAGCTGGAATCCGTCAAGATTTTGCACAATTTGCTGCTAATGCCAGCCTCACCGACTTCATCACACCCGAGTGTGAACAGTATCATCTACTCACAAATTCCTTTGTGCAAAGTTTTCATTTCTTAAGTAGGAATAACCCTCCTGAAGTGGAGTTTAATTTATATGCTGAAACCCATCAGATACCACTTACTAAATTTTGTGATATATGCTTGATCCCTTCTGACGAGGATTTAAGAGAGCCTAGGCCCGCAAGTTTGATGGTGTTTATTGCACTCTGTCGGTGGGGCATGAGAGAGGGGTATCGGGTGTCACCGCCACTAGCATGCAGTTTCCTTCAGTGCATTATTTTACTCTATTCATTGTGAAATGTTTACTTGCTAGGGCGAAGGTTGGTGCACTTAGTGCCCCCGATTTCATTGTCCTAAGTCGCGCACTTTCAGGCGACAACACTTATAGCTTGGGATCTATTGTGGCACATCGCCTCCACATTAACAAGTCCAAGGGTAAAATTCATGGTGGTATTTATGCTACTCGCTTAGAGAGTCACTTTAACGTTCAAATACGCCGTCATGATTATCGTATGCACAGGGTCTACTTAGATCATCAGGCTATGGCACATCATCACTTTATTGATAGCGAGAACACTACTATGGATGTTCCTTATAACCTAGTCTTTAGTGAAATTACTCGAGATGTTATTCGGTTGCCTGCACCTGCTTTGTTTGATTCTATTGCCAGGGGCGGATATAGGATCATGCATGAGGATATTGTCGCCTACCGGAACAACCAGGTTGCGGCTGAGGAGGATCCTAAGGTGTGGGATGCTCAGGTACCTGATGTGTCTCCGTCGTATCTATAATTTTTGATTGTCTCATGCCAATATTATACAACTTTCACATACTTTTGGCAACATTTTATATGATTTATTTGGACTAACCTAATTGATCCAGTGCCAAGTGCCAGTTCCTATTTGTTGCATGTTTTTGTTTCATAGAAAATCCATATCAAACAAAGTCCAAATGCAATAAAAATTTATGGAGAATTATTTTGAAATATTTGTGAATTTTGGGAGGTGGAACCAACGTAAACAGGGGCCCACATGCCCCAAGATACACCAGGGCGCGACGCAGGCCCCAGGCGCCCAGGTGTCTTATGCTCACCTCATATGTCGGTTGGATCTCTACTTCGGGTGCAAGGAAGCTTATATCCGAGGAAAACGTGTTAAAATTTCAGTGCAATCGGAGTTACGGATCTCCCAGAATATAAGAAATGGTTTTCAGCCAGATCTGGGAAACGCGAAACAGAAGAGAACAGAGAGGGAGATCCAATCTCAGAGGGGCTCCCGCCCCTCCGCCGCCATGGAGGCCATGGACCAGAGGGGGAACTCTCCTCCCATCTAGGGGGGAGGCCAAGGAAGAATAAGAAGGTGGGGGCTCTCTCCCCCTCTCTCCTGGTGGCGCCGGAGTGCCGCCGAGGCAAGGATCGCGACGGCGATCTGCATCAAAATTCTTGCTATCGTCAACACCAATTCTCTCCCCCTCTATGTAGCGATGTAACACCCCTTCTCCCAGCTGTAATCTCTACTTAAACATGGTTCTCAACTCCATATATTATTTCCCAATGATCTATGGTTATCCTATGATGTTTGACTAGATCCGTTTTGTCCTATGGGTTAATCATGATCTTGGTTGGTATGATTTGATATTTTATTTATGGTGCTGCCCTATGGTGCCCTCTGTGTCGCGCAAATAGAGGGGCCCCCGTTGTAGGGTGTTGCAATATGTTCATGGTTTGCTTATTGTCGGTGTTGCAAGGGAGACAGCAGCCTAAACGCGGATAAGTGGGTTATGGCCTTTGGGAGTAAAGAGGACTTGATACTTAGTGCTATGGTTGGGTTTCACGACCTTAATGATCTTTAGTAGTTGCTTGAGGGCCATGTTATAGAATTGATCAAACTGAGCAAGCTCAACAAGAACGAGAGCTAATTGCAGATCCTCTCTAAGGCCACCTCTGAAGTGATAGATCATGCTCTTTTCATCAGGAACGTCCTGCCTTGCGAAGCGAGCAAGTTTCTGAAACTGGATGTTGTATTGATACACGAACATGCTACCTTGCTTGAGATTGCGGAATTCCTCACGCTTGCTCTCAACAATACTTGTTGGAATGTGATGAGCTTTGAAGTCTCGGCAGAAGTCAGTCCAGGTAATCGGTTGGGCCCCTCTGGAATCTTTGTATTGTTGATACCAATCAGCAGCTTGGTCCTTGAGCTAAAAAGAAGCAAACTTGACATAGTCCTCAGGCCTGACATTGCTACATTCAAAATGCTTGCTGATGTCCATGAGCCAATCATCGATGTCCATGGCCTCGACACAATTGCTGAAAGACTTTGGCTGATTTGCAAGGAACTGGTTGAGGGTAGAAAACTGAGGTTGATTGTTGAATTGCCCTTGACCTTGATTCCCTTGGTTGCCTTGACCTTGGTTGCGCTCTTGCAAGAGTTGCAAAAGCATCTGGGTGTCGGTGTTGGTGGCTGCCATGACAGCTTGCCATGCCTCCGGAGGCGGATGAGGCGGCGGAGGTGGAGGGTTCGCCTGATCTCCATCGTTACGTTGCAGATTCAGACGCGTTGGAGGAGCCATCCTGAAGAGGGTGACATCCGTTAGAACCATGACAGGCAGATAGACAAGCTAAATCAACGGATATAAATTGCAACATATAGTCTTCACAATAAACATTCGAACAGAGTTGAACGAATGAATTCCAAAGTTAACATTACACGACCATTAAGGTGAGAAGCCACTTAGATACAGGTTGATGAATGAAACAACAAGGTACGACTGGAACAAATAAGTGGTAAGGATTACCCAATCACATACCAAATATCTGTCAGAAGAATAACTAAGAGCTACTTGAATTCCCACCTATAAACTCCTGAAACTTTCTAGTTATGCAATCTGGTGTTGGGGATACAGGGAGGCACAATATATATCACACAACTAACAAGCCCTACGCTCCAACTATATCCATCCGTCAACACACAACCAAGAAAACTCCGAAAATAGTGTACCTCAACCTTCAAAAAGCATCCGTTATACAAGCTATGGCAATACTCCCGAACTCCCTCCCCAGTACTGGGTGGCGTCGAGGTTATCTCACCACTAACTGCATAGAAGAGATTTTCGATGTCGACGAACTCAGGTATTCCAGAACTGCAACGATAAAGTTGTGACGACAACACCTCGGAGCTCAACTCTCGGGACACTGCCACAACCCCTAGATGTCAGGAGGCACCAAGAACAAAATGCTAAAAAAACAACCTAACAACCAAATACAAATAAACAAGGCATCTGCTTGATAACTAGACATATGGTAAAAAAGCAACCTAACAACCAAATACTGATAAACAAGGCATCTGCTTGATAACTGGACAAATACTCACTTCAACCAAACTAAGTACCAAATATAGATAAACAAGGCATCTGCTCGATAACTGGAAAAATGCTCACTCGAACCAACCTGACAACCAAATACAGATAAACAAGGCATCTACTCACTATAAACAACCAAATATAGCCATTCGTGAAACTGAAGTGGACAATTCATACTTAAACATCACATAGACCTATTGAACAATACATTTTTGCATAACTGAAATAATTAAACATGGCACAGTTAAAGCACTGCACGACAAATGCTACTACAACAAAGGGTACGGGTTGGCAAGCTAGAAAGGGTAAGATTTGCTGATAGAATGTTGTCTCACATTTCATGGACGAGATCCTTCCAGTTGGAAGAGCACAGACCCATGGTGCGCTCTCTGATGTCACAGATGGGCTATTTCACCTTGGAAGAACCTTCCTGGGTGCCCTCCTCGTGGTCGTGGTCGATGAGATCTGACTTGGCAATTGAGGATCCCAAGCCGCCGCCGTAGAACGTGTCCTTCAGAAGTGACAAAATTGGCTCGATGGCATATAAAGCTTGCAAATCCTTGACCGCTTGGAGGAGGATATTAGCGGCAGGGCTGTCGAAGAGATTGACGGCGGTTGAACCATAGGGGTTGGGGATGGACCACTTAACCTGTGACATGGCCCGCGTTAAGCCGTCGGTGTGGACGAGCTTGATGTCATAGTCGGCTTTCCCAAGATACAGTAATATGCTAGCCCGCTGACATGAAGCCTTCGGCATGGCAACATAGTCAATGTCTTCGCCTGCTTCCGCGGTGACGTGTTGCTCCGGGATCGATGGGTCGGGGCGAACGGCAGCCACCTCGCCGACGTCCGCCGGAGAGGCCATGATAAACCTCTTCTTGGCCGAATGCTCGCCGGGCTCCCCAGGATACGTGGTCAGGCTTAGGTTACGACATTCTAGGGCAGGGGATGTGGATCTGGCAGGGAGGGACACCGCATGCCTCATCTAAAAACTCAGGGGAGTGGCGCGACGGTATGGGAATCGCTGGGTAACCTGAACTTTATTATCTAAGCTAGGAGGAACGGGCAGACCGGTAGGGATTGGCGGCGCCGTCGCCGGCGGCCGCGAGCTAGGGTTTGAAGGGGGAGGGGGCGGGTGGGGGACTATGGAGGGGGGTGGTGGTGTTTGAGGATACACCACGGCTACTAAAATTTTTAGTAATGGTGGGTGGAGATGGTGGTGGACGAGGGAGGGCTATGGTTCAAGTGCCTCGGCTACTGCAATTTTACTATAAGGTCGGTGCTGGAGGAGTGTGGGCGACGGTTGAAGTACGGCGGCTACTAAAATTTGGATAAAGGAATTGATGCGGGGCGGGAGTGCCCAAGATCACGCACGGTCCAATAACAATATGCGTGTATGATAATAAGGGAAAGTGGAGCGGATCCGCCAATTTTTGCAACGCTCAAGGCGGGTAGTTTTTTTATATTTCTAGCTAGTTGGTCTATCGCACACGGTTCGTCCTAATTTCCAAATAAATTTACCCGCCTTTAGCTTGCACATGTGGTGGTTTTACAGCGCACTTGCATCGCACATGGTTAAGCGAGTACCTCCACCCTTTGCTCGCGCTTGCGCGGTCGTGGTGATTTCAGCGCACTTGCATCGCACACTTTTGAGCCAGTACCTCCACCTTAATTTGCTTGTGCTTCCGTGGTCGTGGTGATTTCAGTGCACTCGCATCACACACGGTTGAGCCAGTACCTCCACCTTAATTTTCTCGCGCTTGCGCAGGCGTGGTGATTCACATCGCACTTGTATCGCACACGGTTAAGATATTATACCCCGTGTCCGTTGAGGGTCATCAGAGTCTTTGCAGCAAAAAAACGTCAGAGAGGGTCAAAAGACAGCCACACCATCATGTGGCCCAAATATATATGAGTGAAAAGGATGGTCTGTGATGTTCAAAATTCCAATGCACAACTTTGACCCCGCAGGCCCACGGTTGGGAGCATCGTTGAAGATCGATGAGAGGGGCCAGAAGTCAAGAACCACCTAGAAGTGGCTAAATATATGTACGAATATTGGGGATGTTTAAAATTTTAAATAAACAATGCATAACTTTGGTGGCACCTGCCTCACAAACCCGAAAGCACCCTAACAACCACCTAGCTAGGATATATATAATGACGTAATGTTGTACCTAGCTAGGATGCTTGACCCACCACCTCCCACTTCGTGTCAGCGGGGAGGATGCACGTAATGATCGATACTTTGGTCATACATGCATGTCGCCATGACCTACCACAAGATGGACCAATGAATCTATCGTTTGGTCAAATGACAGTTGTTGTTGTCGATAAACCGCTTGGGCCAATAGATTGAACCATCATAAAAATCGCACGAGAGGGACCACAAAACCAGCACCTCTTGCATGCGGCCCAAAATGATGTACGTTGGGAAGGGGTGATGTGTGTTTTCAATATAGAATAATGTACAATTTAGATGTGGTGCCTACCTCTCGATACAGACAACAACCATGAAGGCAAGGTAGTTAAGGACGAGATACGTATGCAGGGTTTGATGTAGGTCGAACCCAGCAATCCGAGCATCTGGGAGGGAATCCTGACAACGCATGAGCTTGAGCTTTGGTTGACCGACATTTGATGGCGACCGGTCCTAACACGAACTAGGAGGAATCCATTCATGGCCAACACATACCCCTCATTATCGGTCAAAGGGATGATATATATACACTCGGGGAGCCCACAGATATCCAGGTCGTCACAAAAAACCGCACAAGGGAGACATGGTCGATCAGAAGACCACTACCTCTTGAGCACTGCGTTAGTTTTACCTTGAAGAGGAAAGGGTGATGCAGCAAAGTAGCATAAGTATTTCCCTCAGTTTTTGAGAACCAAGGTATCAATCCAGTAGGAGACTACACGCAAGTCACCTCGCACCTACACAAACAAATAAGAACCTTGCAACCAACGTGATAAAGGGGTTATCAATCCCTTCACGGTCACTTGCAAAAGTGAGATCTGATAGAGATAATAAGATAAATATTTTTGGTATTTTTATGATATAGATTGAAAGTAAAGATTGCAAAGTAAAATAGATTGGAAACTTATAAGATGGAAAATAGACCCTGGGGCCATTGGTTTCACTAGTGGCTTCTCTCAAAATAGCATAAGTATTACGGTGGGTAAACAAATTACTGTCGAGCAATTGATAGAAAAGTGCATAATTATGATAATATCTAGGCATGATCATTTATATAGGCATCACGTCCACGACAAGTAGACCAAAACGATTCTGCATATACTACTATTACTCCACACATCGACCGCTATCCAGCATGCATCTAGAGTATTAAGTTCATAAGAACAGAGTAATGCATTAGGCAAGATGACATGATGTAGAGGGATAAACTCAAGCAATATGATATAAACCCCACCTTTTCATCCTCGATGGCAACAATACAATACGTGCCTTGCTGTCACTGGGAAAGGACACCGCAAGATTGAACCCAAAGCTAAACACTTCTCCCATTGCAAGAAAGATCAATCTAGTAGGCCAAACCAAACTGATAATTCAAAGAGACTTGCAAAGATAACAAATCATACATAAAAGATTTTAGAGAAGAATCAAATATTGTTCATAGATAATCTTGATCATAAACCCACAATTCATCGGATCTCGACAAACACACCGCAAAAAGAATTACATCGAATAGATCTCCAAGAAGATCGAGGAGAACTTTGTATTGAGATCCAAAGAGAGAGAAGAAGCCATCTAGCTAATAACTATGGACCCGAAGGTCTATGGTAAACTACTTAAACATCATCGGAGAGGCTATGATGTTGATGTAGAAGCCCTCCATGATCGATTCCCCCTCCAGCAGAGCTCCGAAAAAGGCCCCAAGATGGGATCTCTTGGGTATAGAAGGTTGCGGCGGTGGAAATAGGGTTTCTTGGTGCTCCTGGATGTTTTTGGGGTATATATATGACGGAGGAAGAAGTAGGTCGGTGGAGCTGCGAGGGGCCCACAAGGGTGGGGGGCGCGCCCAGGGGGGCAGGCGCGCCTCCCTACCTCGTGGCCTCCTCGCTCCTTTCTTGACGTCTACTCCAAGTCCCCTGGATCACGTTTGTTCCAAAAATAACTCTCCTGAAGGTTTCATTCTGTTTGATATTCCTTTTCTGCGAAACACTGAAATAGGCAAAAAAATAGCAATTTGCATTGGGCCTTGGGTTAGTAGGTTAGTCTCAAAAATAATATAGAAGTGTATAATAAATCCCATTAAACATCCAAAACAGATAATATAATAGCATGTAACAATCAAAAATTATAGATACGTTGGAGACATATCAAGCATCCCCAAGCTTAATTCCTGCTCGTCCTCGAGTAGGTAAAAGATAAAAACAGAATTTTTTGATGTGGAATGCTACCTAGCATAATTCTCAATGTAATTTTCTTTATTGTGGCATGAATATTCAGATCCGAGAGATTCAACACAAAATTTTAATATTGACATAAAAATAATAATACTTCAAGCATACTAACTAAGCAATCATGTCTTCTCAAAATAACATGGACAAATAAAGTTCATCCCTACAAAATCATATAGTTTGGTCATGCTCCATTTTCGTCACACAAGAATGCTCTCATCATGCACAACCCCGATGACAAGCCAAGCAATTGTTTCATACTTTAGTAATCTTAAACTTTTTTCAATTTTCACGCAATACATGAGCGTGAGCCATGGATATAGCACTATGGGTGGAATAGAATATAATGATGGGGGTTATGTGGAGGAGACAAAAAAGAGAAAGTTTCACATCGACACGGCTAATTAACGGGCTACGGAGATGCCCATCAATTGATGTCAATGCAAGGAGTAGGGATTGCCATGCAATGGATGCACTAGAGCTATAAATGTATGAAAGCTCAACAAAAGAAACTAAGTGGGTGTGCATCCAACTAGCTTGCTCACGAAGACCTAGGGCATTTGAGGAAGCCCATTGTTGGAATATACAAGCCAAGTTCTATAATGAAAAATTCCCACTAGTATATGAAAGTGACAAAACAAGAGGCTCTCTATCATAAAGATCATGGTGCTACTTTGAAGCACAAGTGTGGAAAAAAGGATAGTAGCATTGTCCCTTTTTATTTCTTTTTTGGGCCTTTTTTTATTTGGCCTTTCCCTTTTTTTATTTGGTACAATGCTCTATTAATGATGATCATCACACTTCTATTTATTTACAACTCAATGATTACAACTCGATACTAGAACAAAATATGACTCTATATGAATGCCTCCGATGGTGTACCGGGAAGGGAAATGAATCAAGAGTGACATGCATGATAAAGTATGCATGGTGGCTTTGCCACAAAGACGATGTCAACTACATGGTCATGCAAGGCAATATGACAATGATGAAGCGTGTCATAAATGAAATGGTGGAAAGTTGCATGGCAATATATCTCGGAATGGCTATGGAAATGCCATAATAGGTAGGTATGGTGGTTGTTTTGAGGAAGATATAAGGAGGTTTATGTATGATAGAGTGTATCATATCACGGGGTTAGGATGCATCGGCGAAGTTTGCACCAACTCTCAAGGTGAGAAAGGGCAATGCACGGTACCGAAGAGGCTAGCAATGATGGAAAGGTGAGAGTGCGTATAATCCATGGACTCAACATTATTCATAAAGAACTCACATACATATTGCAAAAATCTACAAGTCATCAAAAACCAAGCATTACGCACATGCTCCTAGGGGGGTAGATTGGTAGGAAAAGACCATCGCTCATCCCCGACCGCCACTCATAAGGAAGACAATCAAAGAACACCTCATGTTTCAAATTTGTTACACAACGGTTACCATACGTGCATGCTACGGGACTTGCAATCTTCAACACAAGTATCTCTCAAATTAACAACTACTCAACTAGCACAACTCTAATATCACCATCTTTATATCTCAAAACAATTATCAAGTATCAAACTTATCATAGTATTCAATGGACCTTTTTATGAAAGTTTTTATTATACCTGTCGGCGTTCTGGGAATGGGGGTCCCCAGACTTGCCTGCCTGCGGCCCATGGCGGGGCTGTGCTGGCAGGTCTGTACGGCCCATCATCATCAACAAGGCATTCAAGACCCTCGCGGGGGGCCAAGCCTCACGAGGCGTACGACACAAGACCTCCTCAGGAGCGGCCTCACCAGGCTGCTTCGCGAGGAGCAGAGATATCAAGGTGGGGTGAACCTCGCAGGCTATCGTGACGTGAGCCATGATGATCAACACCAGGCGGGCGCCAGCGGGTGCAGCGTCCTTGTTTCCTCTTTGGTGCCAAGGGGGCAAGCGCAGGCGCGGAGTACCGAGGCATCAGGCAAAGGTTTCATATCAGTGCAACAAGACCAAAACCAGAAGGACGGTAGGACGGAGGTCACCATGGAGCCTAGGATGGCGTCACCACCAGAACCTTTGGCAGGCGAAGACCACCTTTTGTTAGGATAGCTTGTACTAGCTATCCCCTTTCAAATTGGCCACCGTTGTTGGCTCCCTTCCCGCTCAATATTTGGGGAGAGGACTAGGGCCTATATAAGTAGGACTAGCCACCACCAAAGGAGGGGGGGCGGATCGGGTCAGAGGCCAACCCTTAGCCACACCAAGCACAAGAACACCTCAACCTCAGGAGGCTGTTCTCCCCCTTGTTCTGTTCTTCATCAGCCCAAGAGGCAATCCACCACCACCACACTGGAGTAGGGTATTACACCACAACGGTGGCCCGAACCAGTATAAACCTTGTGTCTTTGTGTTGCGAGTGCGTCGAGTTCGTCCGCGAGACCTCAGCGATCTAGGGCGTAGATCGGTAGGAGGGAAAGAACTTCATGCGCACCCCGGAGTTCGAACCTTAAGGGTTTGCCGGAACCCGTGATCCGACATTTGGCCCACAAGGTAGGGGTGCGTCGGAGTCTCTTCCTCGCCAATCGACCCGCCGACGCTCCGTGGCCCCGATGTCCGTCGACCCAAGGGCTGACTCCGACCGTTGGGTAGCTTGGCCAGCCCGGGCGGTGACAACAGCCCACGAAGACCTCAACCCCGCGCCCCAGGGGCGCGGGTGCCGCCTAACACTGTAGGGCGCGCGTGGCGCGGCCAAGCGTCATCCACCCCCACTCCACGGCAAATGCGAGCCGCTGCAAGGGCCGCAAGCCATGCCGTAGCAACGGCACCACACACCCGGCGGGAGGAGGCAAACACGTGGGCCGCGCTCACGCTGGCGCGGGAGTTGCTGCGGTGCCGGCTGATGGATAGCGGACGCGGCGCACTGCTGGAACGTGTTGCTGAGCTGCTGGATGCGGAGGTGTCAGGAGCACCGCCTTTCTGCTATTTGCTTCCTTCCCGAGCCACCACTGGACCTCATGACGGGCCACGCTACAATCGCACACCCTCGGTGCGCCTAAGGGCGTCATCGGCCCCAGGACGGCCGGCGGCGCTGGAGGCCCCGTTGCCCCCGCGCCGCCTTTGGTGAGCGCGGGCACGAGCGTTACCTCCCATGGCTCCAGCGAGGTGTCGAGTTATCACCCTCAGGACACTGCACTGGGTCAGGCGACATGGAGTGTGGGGCACTACGGCGAGGTGTTTGGGGTAACAGCCCCAGATGCTTATGTGCCCCGCATGATGGATCAGGAGTACACACCGGAGGACGACCCTGGCTCATTTCTCGGGCCAGGTTGGGAGGAGGAAGCATTAGGAGCTGAAGCCTTCCAGGAGCCGCCGGAGAGCCCCGCCAACCGCACCGTTGACAACAGATATATGGTACCACTAATCCCTCAGGAGCAAGCTTACGCTAACCATGAGTCACAGATGAACCAGGCCCCGGCGCCGAATGGTGGTTCCGACACGATAGGGGAGACCCGCTGGGGGCTGCGTGGAAGGGGCCAGGAGCAAGGCCCCTCCCCGAGTCACGCGGAGCAAGGCAACGTCCGGAGGTAGGCCCTCTGCCGAGGTGGCGACCGCGACCTTTTCCCTAGCAGAGGACCCGTGGTTGCCGAGGGCGCCGCTGGCGTCTCCTCTACCCTCGTTGGGTCGTACCAGTTTCCGGTCGTCCCAGCGGTGGTAGGGTGGCGCAAGGCGGGCCCTCATCCGGCGATATGAAGCAAGGCCGGTTACTATGAAGAAGGCCCAGTGCCTGTGAAGCTCGCCGCCCGTGACACTCTCACGTAATAATGAGTGGGGTTGTACACGCCCCGGAGTCTCAGGGGTGCCGGCCTCAGGCCCTGGGGCTCCCTCCCACGTCTAGTGGCAGCACTTAGCTCCGCGCTGGTGAGAAGACTCGAAGACGAGAAGACTAGACTAGGCGTCGGACACGGCCATTTGCTTTGGATCTCTTCTTCTGTAGCCTTGCTTTATGGATTTGGATTTAAGTTGAGGTCGAGCTTTTGTTGATGTGTGCGGGGGTGTATTTTCTCATTCAAGTGATTTCTTGCCATCTTGTTCTTGCCTTGTTATGGAGCTCACGCTCGCCGCCTCCCCCTGGCGAGCGAGGCTGAGCACAGCACGCGTGCCACGCGCGCCAACCGACGCAGGAACCTCGCGAGGCCATCTGGGGCGGGTCAGCAGACCCTTCAGGAGCCCCATGGTGACTCTCGACCTTACAACCCTATTCAGGGCCCGCTCCAGCTAAGGTAAGCCGTGGTGGCAACACTTGTCGTCAGACTCATGACCGACCAAAACGCACCCTCAGCTCGACATAAAGGAGTAGAAATCATGATTTGCTTACATGAGGGGCTCCCCCTCTCAAAATGCTTTCACAATCTTTAGGGGCCACGCCCAAGTTTTTGCATACAGGGTGGAGCAATAAAGGAACCAGGAATTAGCCACATATGTCGCTCGCCGCGTCCCCCATGTCGTCTTCAGACGCGCCGCTGGCATCGCTGTCACCGTCGTTTGTGTTGCCTCCACCTTCGCCGACGCCGACGTCCCCGTCATCGACCACGTCGCCTTCGTCCGCCGCAACCACAACCCCGCCATCATCAGAAGCAAAGGCCCTGGCCAGCATATCCATGTGGTCTTCAACCCATCGCGCCAAGTCGCCCCGGATGGCTTCTAGAACGGGAGCAATAGCGGCGTCTAAATCAAAGTTGAGATCGATGTTTCGGAGGTGGCTGAAGACGCGGGAGAACGCGCGCCCAAGCAGACTGCGACTTCTCTCTTCCACAAGTTGGCGAGCCCTGTCAGACCAGGCTTCCAGGCGCGTCACCACGTTGGTGAAGAAGGTCAGGTGACTGGTGTAGTCATTTGAGTGGGGGAGTGGTGCATTCTTGTCACAGATGAAGCCCAGGGCGGTATTAGCCCTGTTCTGAAGGCCCTGAAGCATGGGGGCGTGCTCGCGTTCCAGCGTCCGCCATTGAAGCACTTCCTCCCTGTTTTGCCGCGTGACGGCCTCAGCGTCTGATACGTCCATTTTGCATCATGCTTTTATATTGATATTTATTGCATTATGGGCTGTTATTACACATTATGTCACAATACTTATGCCTATTCTCTCTTATTTTACAAGGTTTACATAAAGAGGGAGAATGCCGGCAGCTGGGATTTTGGGCTGGAAAAGGAGCAAATATTAGAGACCTATTCTGCACAGCTCCAAAAGTCCTGAAACTTCACGGAAGACGTTTTCAAAATATATAAAAAATACCGAGCGCAAGAAGTTCACCAGGGGGGCCACACCCTGCCCACGAGGGTGGGGGCGCGCCCTACCCCTTGGGCGCGCCCCCCTACCTCGTGGGCCCCCTGGTGGCCCTCCGATAGCCATCTTCTGCTATATGAAGTCTTTCGATGAGAAAAAAATCATAAGCCATCTCCTCGGACGAAACTCCGCCGCCACGAGGCGGAACCCTGGTGGAACCAATTTAGGGCTCTGGCGGAGCTGTTCTGCCAGGGAAACTTCCCTCCGGGAGGGGGAAATCATCGCCATCGTCATCATCAACACTCCTCTCATCGGGAGAGGGTAATCTCCATCAACATCTTCATCAGCACCATCTCCTCTCAAAACCCTAGTTCATCTCTTGTATCCAATTCTTGTCTCCAAGTCCGGGATTGGTACTTGTAGGTTGCTAGTAGTGTTAATTACTCCTTGTAGTTGATGCTAGTTGGTTTATTTGGTGGAAGATCATATGTTCCGATCGTATATGCATATTAATACCCCTCTGATTATGAACATGATTATGCTTTGTGAGTAGTTATGTTTGTTCCTGAGGACATGGGAGAAGTCTTGCTATTAGTAGTCATGTGAATTTGGTATTCGTTCGATATTTTGATGAGATGTATGTTGTCTCTCCTCTAGTGGTGTTATGTGAACGTCGACTACATAACACTTCACCATTATCTGGGCCTAGAGGAAGGCATTGGGAAGTAATAAGTAGATGATGGGTTGCTAGAGTGACAGAAGCTTAAACCCTACACTACTAGGGAAAAGGCTACCAGCAGCGCAGGTTTTAGACCTATCAGTAGCGCGGGGTGGTGCGCTACTGATAAGGCGCTACAGCTAATGAATAGCAGTAGCGTGCCTCCACCCACGCTACGGCTAAATCGACTTAGTAGCAGCGAGTTCCAGGAGGAGCGCTGCTGGTAATTAGTAGTAGCGCTTCTCTCTGCCCGCGCTGCTACTATTATTTCGTATTTTATTTCTTTTTTATTTCATGTTGTATTCGTACACCTTTACACAAATTTTCATACAACAGGAATTTACAAATTGTTTTTACATCATAATGAGTTATTACATCACGGGGTGAAAGAACCGTGTGGACTAGTTTCAAGTGGACGGACATCCACTTGAAACTAATCCGCGGTTCTTTCACCCAATGATATAATAAATATCATCATCATCATCATATCATTAACAACTTATCATCATCATCATCATATCATTGGTCACTAGTCGTAATCACAAGTACTCCTCACATCTTCAACTCTAACACATTGTATCACATAATAAACATATTGTACCTCATAGGACCTACTACATTCTCTTAGGACCTACTATATTCTCTAAGGTAAAATAGCAAAAAACAAGATAGCCCCTCGCTCTCCATTATGGAGAATGCAGATTATCCTGTCTCCAATTATTGCCTTTCGCTTAATGTTGCTTCCAAGAACCTCCTTATGAATGTCCAAACATTTTTTCCACTCTTTGATTAGCATGTGTTCACCGGTTTCAGAAATTCGATATGCACAGGTGAGATCCGTAGGATGACCTGGCTGTAGGTTCAGAACTTCAAGGCAACCATTGTAATACATCAGATGAGGCACACAATCCATCGGGATTTTCTGTTGAAAAACATAGTAATAACTTCGTAGTTAGCAATGATGTACTAGTTTTAGAAGTATGCAAAAGATGCACGGATGTCGTAATAGTAAAATATCTTACCAGGGTATCTCCATAGAAGTTATCGTGGTTCAACACGTGCACTAGTGGCATGTATTCACCATAATTTGGAGGAGTTCGATAATAGGTATTGTAATTCTCAAAAAAAGTACAATAAGCAATCAGATGATTTTTCTCCTTATAAGTTAATTCGGAGCCATCAATGTAGTGGGTTTTGTCTACCATCTTCTGCACATTCTTTGAAGATTCAAAATAAGCTGTCAATGGAAATAAGCTGTCAACTATTTTGAAATAAACAATATAAATTAGTTAATAACTATGTTTGAGAAACTCACATTGCGGTAGAATCGGAAGCGTATCAACAAGGACCCAAATGTCCATATTGTCTTGCTCGATGTCAGGATCACCAAGATCCATGCTGACAATCATACCCTCATAAAAACCATACACTTTGCAAAGTGCTTCCCAATTTTGGTAACCAAAATGGGTTACGCTCTGAGAATTGTACAGATTTACTTCAAAATCGATATCATGATGGGTCCTTAGGTGTATTTTCTTTGTTTGAAAATTTTCATGGTCTTCAAAACCCATCCTCTCCAAGACATAGCATCTTGCATGGCATGGGATAAGCTAGTCGAATTGTAAAAGATGAAAATTAGACGTTGAAATAGTTGAAGTCATGCTTAATTACGAAAAAAACACTTGTCGTTGTTGCGTACCGTTTCAACATCGAAGGTCTCCTCGAGCTTAATGCTGAAGTGTCGATCTTCATCCAGCTGAACGAACCTGTCGCACATACCTCGATCATCGTGGCACCAACTGCACTCCCCCAGGAGACTGTCGTCGTCCGAGTACGACATTTCCTACGTTCATAATTCAAAGATTAAACTTGTACATATTCTAGCACAAGTCATGCCAGAATTCACGGAAAAATCCAGCATGACCTTTGCTAAAAAAGGACATATCGAGCGCCTGAAATTTGCCGGAACGGAAATTAATCAACACTCCGGCAAAACATAGGCCACTCGGAGGTGTAACCAAAACATGAAATAATTGCTTAAACTAAAAAATAACACCAAATATGGCATGTTCAACTAGTTCTATTAATTCAACTAGTTCTATTAATTCAACTAGTTCTTACTAAATATAAACTTAGTATAAAAAGAAAAAACTAGTTCTTTCTAAAAATGAAGTAGTTCAACTAGTTATTAATTTACTTACTATACTAGTTCAACTAAAACTAAACTAGTTCTATTAATTCAACTAGTTCTTACTAAATATAAACTTACTATAAATAGAAAGAAACTAGCACATCTACTACTACTAATTAACATCTAACTACTACATCTACTACTAATTAACATGTACTACTACTAATTATACAACTAGTTTACCATCACTACTAGTAATTAATATCCACTACTTCTAAAAATCATTATCTATGAACCCTAAATTAACATCTACTACTACTAAAATCATCTACTAACTAAGCAAAGAGAGAGGGAGTTGGGGAGGGGTGGGGGGCTTACAGAGGGAGAGACGGTGGCGGGGAGGTGCTCGGCGACGGAGGGGCGGCGAGGACGGGCTCA